>NC_029776.3:71840075-71841404 GCF_000817695.3 Arachis duranensis | reverse complement strand
TGTTTGCATCTCTAGATGTAAATATACCATTCATTAAAGCCCTCCAACAGATGCCTTTCTACATCAAGTATATAAAGGAGCCACTAGCCAGAAAAAGTCCATTGAAGGGTGGACAAACAATCAAGATGAACAGAGATTGTAGTGCTTTCATTCAACCAGGGCCACCCACAAAGAAGGATGATCCAGGGAGTTTCCAAATCCCTTGTATCATAGGAGAAACAATGATTGACAAAGGGCTTTGTGACTTGGGAGCAAGCATCAACCTAATGCCTCTCTCCCTCATGAAGAAACTTCAAATCAATGAACTAACTCCTACTGATGTAATTATCAGATTGGCTGACAAAACTCAAAAACAAGCAGTAGGGGTGGTTGAAAATATGCTGGTGAAGGTTGGGAGCCACTATCTTCCCACAAATTTTGTTGTTCTGGAAATGGATGAGAATCCTATTTACCCCATCATTTTGGGAAGACCATTCCTAGCCACAGCTAGAGCACTCATAGATGTAGAACGAGGAGAGTTAGTGTTGAGAATACATGATGAGCAGCTCACTTTCAATGTTTTCAACCCCTCACAAGAAGCAGATCATGAAGATAATAAGTTGATAGAGGAGCCAAACAAGGAAGCACAAACAACACAATTGGAAGCCCCATTAGTTGGGAAGCCATATAGTCAAGAAGAACCATGTTCAAAGATGATCCAAGGGGAACCAGAACCATCAGAGTCATGCAAGATCAATAACAAGAATCCACTAGAGAAAGAATCCATAGAAAACAAGACAACATCAACGGAAACAAAGAAGAAAGTTCCAAGGAGATGGATAAATAAGAAAATTCCTACAGAAAATTTTTCATCAGGTGATGAAGTGATTTCTACATACTTTCCATCTATACCACCTCACCTCCCCACTATTCCATCTCAGCTGCCCCCAGTATATACCATCAATAAAATCATGTCCTTAGAACATATGGAGCTTATCAACAAGGCTAATGGACATAGGTTCACTGCAAGAGGGGAGGACTTCAAGCACTATCAACCACCTTGACAAGGAACAATCGTCAAGCTAATGACATTAAAGAAGCGCTTCATGGGAGGCAACCCATACTCTATAACTCTTTTTTTAATTTTCTAATAACAGCAATAAGGTAATTTCCATGGAAGTTCAAATCAATCTTGACGACTAACATAAAGCTTCTCTACATGCAACTTATAGTACATGATAAGTTTGGTGTTCAAAGCACACCAAGTGTGGTTTGAACACACCTTATGAGGAAAGTTCACTCCCCAGACTTGTTGCACCATGTGATTACAAACAAGTTTGGTGTACCAAC
>NC_029776.3:71833063-71833439 GCF_000817695.3 Arachis duranensis | reverse complement strand
ATGAGTAAGTATTTGATGCATAAATTCACTTCCGGGGCCCACTTGGTGTATGTTTGGGCTGAGCTTGATCTATCCACGAGCTGAGGCTTTTCTTGGAGATAAACTCCAAGTTATAACGTGTTTTGGGCGTTCAACTCCGGATCATGACGTTTTTCTGGCGTTTAACTCCAAACAGCAGCATGTACTTGACGTTCAACGCCAAGTTACGTCGTCAATTTCCGAATAAAGTATGGACTATTATATATTGCTGGAAAGCTCTGGATGTCTACTTTCCAACGCCTTTGAGAGCGCGCCAATTGGAGTTCTATAGCTCCAGAAAATCCATTTCGAGTGCAGGGAGGTCAGATTCCAACAGCATCAGCAGTCCTTTTGTCAG
>NC_029776.3:71827296-71828662 GCF_000817695.3 Arachis duranensis | reverse complement strand
AATTTCCATGGAATTTCAATTCAACTTTGACGACTAATATAAAGTTCCTCTACATGCAACGTATAGTACATGATAAGTTTGGTGTTCAAACACATCAATTGAGGTTTGAACACACCCTATGAGGAAAATTCATTTCCCAAACTTGTTGCACCATGTGATTAAAATCAAGTTTGGTGTACCAACGTGCATGCTTGAGAAGCTTAATAATTGATTGAGTTGCATCCATGGAAAGCATTTAGTAAAAAAAATCTTGTTAGTTCACATTTTTTTCCACCAAAAATTTCAAATAACCCATAGCATTTTCTTTTCGTATGTAGGGAATCAAAAAGGACATTGATGGCACCTAATAGGACAATTGAGGAAGGGAAATACAGCCACTACACCAAGGGAATTTCACACTTGTCCTAACAGGGAATGTCCTTAGAAGTGTTTCCATGCAACATTGGGAGTGGACAATCTTGAGGACCGAACTAAAACCCATTGGGAAGTAGTGTCTTGAAAGGATGAGAAAGAGTCGTCTTGAAAACCAAATTACTCAGTTCATAAATATGATGATCCTTGTGCTTACCTTGCACCGAACCCCAACCGTTCACCATCAAGACCGTGCAATTAATCTACACCATTCAACTACCACCACCCATCTATATATAGAACCTTCACCAATCCAGCTTCTCTCAAAGATTCATCAAACACACCTCTTCGCCTTTTTCTCAAAAGACTCATTCTACCTCAACCCAACCGAACTCCATCTTCAACCCTTTAACCTTTACTATTCAATTCTCACTCATGGCAGCATCAAGCTTCAAGAGGCGAAGGGGAAAGGAACCAATGGTGCAGCCCTCCTTCGACACCGAGAGATTCAAAATAGCCTTCCATGAGCTCGAGTTTGAGCGAATAAAGGACAAGAAGATACTGCTTGAATCAACCTTCCAGTTTGATGAAGATGAGTGTCCACAAATTTGGGAGAAGATTGAAAAGAGGGGTTGGGAAAAGCTCACTAACCCGGAAGAGAGAGCAAATGCAAACCTCATCAGGAAATTTTATGCAAATGTGGTTAGAGAAGACAAGACCACAGCCCCCACCTTCAAGAGCTATGTAAGAGGAATAGAGGTGGATTTTAGCCCCAATGCAATCACTAAAGTTCTCCAACTGAAATCCCCACGTTTTGTTGAGCTTGGTTATCAAGAAAGAATAAATAAAGGCGCCGACAATGATGAATTGGAAGAGATCGTGGGTGACATATGCATTGTGGGATCTGACTGGGAAAGGTATTCAGATAAGAGACCCTGGTTCATCAGGAGAGGAGACCTCATCCCGGAAGCCAAGGGTTGGTTTGAGCTTGTGAGACGATCTATCCTTCCAGCAG
>NC_029776.3:71825836-71826976 GCF_000817695.3 Arachis duranensis | reverse complement strand
AACAAAGGGAATGGCAGAAACAGCTAATGGAGCAGCAACAAGAGCACTATTCCCAGCTTACTCAAGCCATCAATCAAGTGTCTGAAAGGCAAGAAAGCCAAGATAAATGCCTCCAAGAACTCAATCAACGCCAGATGAATCAGATGAAAGCATTCAACAAATTTAGCGTGCTAAATGAAGAAAGGCAACTGCATCGAGAAGAATTCAGCATCAACACTCAGGCAAGGTTAAACTATGTGGTTGAGCATATGCATCACCTACACCCTGACATCCCAAGTTATGAGGCAGTTTGCAAGAACTTAACCGAACAAGAAGAGGGGAAGGTGAAACAGCACAAGGAAGCATTAAAGAAAAAGATGGAGGATTCTGAATTCTGGAAAAAGCTTATGCAGAAGCGCAAGAGGAATGGAGACTCAAGTAATCAAGGAAAATCCCAAGGGAGCAGAAGAGAAGAGCAAGCCAACAAGTGAAAGGTGGTGAAGTTCCTTCTTAGTTTACTTTCTTTTTCAAACCTTTAAATAAGGAAAATCATGTATGAAATAGAACATGCTTCCATGGTAGCTTAGAATTTTCAATTATGCATTTAATTTTCCTTGCTTAGGTTTATGTTATTGAGCCTAATGTCTTGAATGCTCACTTTCATCTTTCTTACTTATATGCTTGTCTCTTTAAGTTAATCAAAAAAGAAAATGTTATGGAAAGAACGAGAGTGGAGTCATTTTGTGAAGTGCATTCTGAATGTTTGTGGTAGGTTGATTAGTAAGCTAAGTTGGTTCACCAAGAAAGGAAAGAAAGCAACTATCCATCCTAAGTCCTATGTTTGAGACACATTCTATGAGGCTAGCTAAACAATAAGATCCCAACAAGAAAAGAAAAAGAGTAATACAAGTGAAAATAAGAAAGGAAACACAATAAGAAACAATGCTAGGCACCAAGGGTTTCAAAATTGACGCATGTGTCTGTGGTGTTTATGTACAAGGGATATACGTGGATGAATAAGCTCTTAGGGGTGCCTTATCACTTGGTAACTTGGATTAACTAATCCGGGATTATCAGCTAAAAATCCACTATCAAGAGTAACCCTTGTTACAGAGCACTTAGTAACCCAAAGAGGTGCTGGACACCAAGGTCTCAAGAAAG
>NC_029776.3:71824930-71825736 GCF_000817695.3 Arachis duranensis | reverse complement strand
AATCAATGGATTCTATTCCAACCTGATTGAGAACCAACAGATGATTAGCCGTGCTGTGACAGAGCGCGTTGAACATTTTCAGTGAGAGGACGGGATTGTAGCCACTGACAACGGTGATGCCCAACATACAGCTTGCCATGGAAAGGAGTAAGAAGGATTTGATGAAGACAGTAGGAAAGCAGAGAGACGAAAGGGACAGAGCATCTCCATACGCTTATCTGAAATTCTCACCAATGAATTACATAAGTATCTCTATCTTTATTTTATACTTTATTTATAAATCATCCATAACCATTTGAATCTGCCTGACTGAGATTTACAAGATGACCATAGCTTGCTTCATACCAACAATCTCCGTGGGATCGACCCTTACTCGCGTAAGGTTTATGGTGCGCGAAATTGTGAACAATACTTTTTCACAACTCTCATAATCCCCGGTCATGAACCCCAAAAACTTGGTAGCTCAATACCATGGCATTACACAACTTCGCACAACTAACCAGCAAGTGCACTGGGTCGTCCAAGTAATAAACCTTACACGAGTAAGGGTCGATCCCACGGAGATTGTTAGTATTGAAGCAAGCTATGGTCATCTTGTAAATCTTAGTCAGGCAAACTCAATTGGTAATGGTGATGAACGAAAATAACACAAAGGTAAAGATAGAGATACTTATGTAATTCATTGGTAGGAACTTCAGATAAGCGCATGAAGATGCCTTCCCTTCCGTCTCTCTGCTTTCCTACTGTCTTCATCCAATCCTTCTTACTCCCTTCCATGGCAAGCTTAAGCAAGGGTTTCACCGTTG
>NC_029776.3:71822505-71823891 GCF_000817695.3 Arachis duranensis | reverse complement strand
TGCACTTGCTGGTTGGTTGTGCGAAGTTGTGATAAAGAGTTGAGATTGCAATTGAGCGTACCATGTTGATGGCGCCATTGATGATCACAATTTCGTGCACCACATGGCCGAATGGCCAGCCCCAAAACGTGATCAATAGTCTCCTAAGATGAATAATAAAATAAAACTGAGACCAAAGATGTAACGTGGTCAAAAGACACTGAATACAATAGTAAAATGTTCTTTTTATACTAAACTAGCTACTAGGGTTTACAGAGGTAAGTAATTGATGCATAAATCCACTTCTGGGGCCCACTTGGTGTGTGCTTGGGCTGAGCTTGATCTATTCACGAGCTGAGGCTTCTCTTGGAGTTGAACGCCAAGTTGTAACGTGTTTTGGGCGTTCAACTCTGGTTTGTGACGTGTTTCTGGCATTTGACTCCAGAATGCAGCATGGAACTGGTGTTGAGCGCCAGTTTACGTCATCTAATCACGAATAAAGTATGAACTATTATATATTGCTGGAAAGCTCTAGATGTCTACTTTCCAAAGCCGTTGAGAGCGCACCATTTGGAGTTTTGTAGCTCCAGAAAATCCATTTCGAGTTTAGGGAGGTCAGATTCCAACAGCATCAGCAGTCCTTTGTCAGCCTCTTATCAGAGTTTTGCTCAGGTCCCTCAATTTCAGCCAGAAAATACCTGAAATCATAGAAAAACACAAACTCATAGTAAAGTCCAGAAATGTGAATTTATCATAAAAACTAATGAAAACATCCCTAAAAGTAACTAGATCATACTAAAAACTACCTAAAAACAATGCCAAAAAGCGTATAAATTATCCGCTCATCAGATACCAAACTCTCCTTTTGGACCCATCCAAGTGAGCACTAGCCCAACCCTTGTATCTAAGCCTTGAGGTATCAACTAAAATGAGCCTTGATTTACAATGCCATCGACTGAACATTCTTCTCTTACGCTTTGTCCCACAAATCATCCTAAGTTGACCATCCGTTTCAAGTAAACCATACTCAAGTGGGGTAATAAAGCTAATAGAAATGAGTTTTACCCACTCAAGTGAAGGAATAGATGACAACCTAGGCAAAGAAGCTTCCAAGGACCTTGACAAAGCATATTCAACTTCCGTTCTTCTTTTTCTAAGGGCTCCCACCTCTTCACAAGATTTTTCAAATTCAATCCTTTGTTCATCAATTTCATCTAACTCTTCTCCATCACTTAAATCATAAATGGGAGGTTGAGAGAAATCTACCTCCACATTGCCCTCTTCTTCATCGGGAGGAGGTTCTTCAAGTTCAAAGGATTCACCACCATTAGGATTTGATGCTTGATCTTCATCTCCAAGGAAACTCGATTCTTGCTCTATTCCTTCCAAGTCTTCATATGGGATATG
>NC_029776.3:71815215-71819845 GCF_000817695.3 Arachis duranensis | reverse complement strand
ACCACGAGCAATCGTGAGCGATCAAGGCACCCATTTTTGTACCAGGAGACTTACAGGATTAATGAAGAAGCATGGGATAATTCATAAGGTTGCAATAGCATACCATCCACAGACCAATGGGTAAGCCGAGGTGTCAAACAGAGAGATAAAGCGTATCTTGCAAAAGATAGTCAAACCTCATAGAAAAGACTGGAGCACCAGGCTACAAGATGCACTATGGGCATATAGGACAGCATATAAAACACCCATTGGGATGAGTCCTTTCTGCTTAGTTTATGGAAAAGCTTGTCATCTCCCAGTTGAAGTAGAGCACAGAGTCTTTTGGGTAGTCAAGGAGTGCAACATGGGATTTGAGGAAGCCGGAGCTGAAAGAAAGTTGCAACTGCAAGAACTGGAGAGCCTTCGCCTAGAAGCTTATGAGAACTCAAGAATATACAAGGAGAAGATGAAGGTTGTACATGATCAGCACATCAAGAGAAAGGAGTTCCAACCTGGGGATTTAGTCCTCCTTTACAAATTTCGACTGAGGCTCATGCCAGGCAAGTTGAGATCAAGATGGGAAGGTCCATACAGAGTAGAGAAGGCCGAACCATACGGAATTTATCACCTAAGCCATCCTTCAAGCTCTAAACTTATCAAAGTTAATGGACAACGTCTGAAGCTGTACCACGAACGTTAAAGCAAAGTGCTAGGGGGAGACAACCCACCATGGTATGATCGTTCTTTTCTTCATTTTTAGTTTTTCTACTTAATAACTCTTCTCTTTATCAGCATATTTCGTGCATCAGCATTTGCATATTTTTCAAAAAAAAAAAGCCACGCGACGCGACCGCATCAGCGACGCGTCCGCGTCACAAGGAGATGGGAGAAAATCAAAACGAACAGAGAGTCACGCTGGTGCGTGGCTGGAGGTGTGCCAGTGGCACAAATCGTCCCACGCTACTGCGTCACTGATGCGTCTGCGTCACATGGGACTAATGGCCTCCCACGGGACCGCATGCCCCACGCGGCCGCATGCTCTGATTTTCAACGTAAAAAAGGGTGCACAAAGAATTATTGTGCGAGAGTGGTGCTAGATTGGTGCTGGACGCACAATCCCTATCATACGACCGCGTCACCGACGCGTCCGCGTGATTCCTTTCTCAAGCCCACTCACGCGATCGCATGCCCCACACGATCGCGTCACCCCAATTTGGCAAATATATAAATTCGAACAGAGAGTTGTGCAGGCGCAAGGCTGCACTCGCGCTAGAAGCATAACATGGGTCACGCGACCGCGTGACCGACGTGACCGCGTGACCGACGCGACCGCGTCAATTGAATTAAAGCGCAATCACGCGAACGCGTGCCCCACGCGGCCGCGTCACTTGCGCCGCACAGCTCAAACCTGAATTGCCAAAATATCTTATCTTTCTCTTCTCCAAATCCTAATTTTTCTTTTCCCTCCTTATTTCTTCCTTCTCCCTTCTTCCTTCTATCTCACCTTTCACTCTCTCTCTCACCTCCATTACCAAGGTTTTATTTTCTTCTTCCCTCCTTCCTTTTCTATCATTCTTCTTATTTTATATGTTATCTTCTTTTCTTTTCTTTTTCTTTTCATTATCCATATTTTCTTTCTTCTTCTTTCCTTTTTACATGGTGTTAGAAATTTATTTAAGTCATTATTCCTCGTTATATGCTTGTAGATTGTTGCAAATTGTTGGCAATTATATATTATTTTCTTTAAAGGGTTGCTTGCATGTTTGCTTTAATACTTTCTATACCTTATTTACCATGCATGATATGTGTTTGTGAAGAAGCCCATATGGCATTATGCACTTCTCTATTATACTTTCTACTATTCAATGCTTACTTTTCATAAACTCCCTTTACTATTGTATTAATTGAATTTAATTGTCAATACAACATGGTGATTTATTACAAGTAATGCTTGGTCTATGCTACTCACGCCCTTTTCCGGCATGCCAATAAACACCTTGCATTCACTTGTCATTATATGCACTAGCTATTTTCCATCGATGATTTTTCACATGTACTCATGAGCATGTGTTAATGTCAGTTACATCTTAATGTGCATCCATCACCACCTTTTCCGTTCCCTTCCTTGCTATATCTGTTTGAATTTAAATTACTTTCTCTTCCCTTTTTCAGGATGGCCACCAAGAAAGGTAAGGAGAAAGCTACTCCCAAACCCCAGCAAGAAGAAGAACTAAAAGAGCATTAGTGGCAGAACCTTCTTCAATTGCAATCAAGCCCTCAACAAAAAGAGTTAAGAGGATCATAAAGGTTGATAATCGAAAGGTTGGATCGGCAAGAACAGAAAGCAAAGTTAAGAGAGCGCCGTAACAACTGCCGATTCAAACACCTCAGGGAGCTACTTGTCTCCATTACAGAAGAGGCCATACAGCAAGCCTTAGATCTCCCACCTGCTCCAGAAGGATTGGACGCCTTTCAGAAAGCCACAATCAAGTGACAGGCATACACCTTTGACTGGGACGCTGTTCTCAGAGTTATCGCTCGACCTGGCAGTAAATGGATCTTCGGATACCATTGTTCCCGTCCTAAGGGAATCTCGGCTTCTGCACTCACCTTAGATGCTCACGTATGGGCACAGATTATGTCCCTGATGAGCGGATAATTTATACGCTTTTTGGCATTGTTTTTAGTATGTTTTTGGTATGATCTAGTTAGTTTTTAGTATATTTTTATTAGTTTTTAGTTAAAATTCACTTTTCTGGACTTTACTATGAGTTTGTGTGTTTTTCTGTGATTTCAGGTATTTTCTGGCTGAAATTGAGGGTTCTGAGCAAAAATCCGATTCAGAGACTGAAAAGGACTGCAGATGTTGTTGGATTCTGACCTCCCTGAACTCGAAGCGGATTTTCTGGAGCTACAGAAGCCCAATTGGCGCGCTCTCAACGGCGTGGGAAAGTAGACATCCTGGGCTTTCCAGCAATATATGATAGTCCATACTTTGCCCAAGATTTGATGGCCCAAACCGGCGTGGCAAAACAGCCTCAGAAATTTCAGCGTTTAACGCTGGAACTGGCATAAAACTTGGAGTTAAACGCCCAAACTGGCATAAAAGCTGGCGTTTAACTCCAGAAAAGGTCTCTACACGAAAATGCTTCATTGCTCAGCCCAAACACACACCAAGTGGACCCAAAAGTGGATTTTTACGTCATTTACTCATTTCTGTATACCCTAGGTTACTAGTTTACTATTAATAGGATCTTTTGACATTGTATCTGTACCTCATGACACTTTACATGTTTCTCATTGTATTTTCTAAGAAGTGATGCTTGATCTATGCTACTCATGCCCTTGCCGGCATGCCAATACACATCTTGCATCTACTTCCCTATCGTGCACTTATTCTATTTCCCTTATTGATCTTTTCACATGTTGTCATGACCATGTGTTTATTTCATTCATCTTTGCCGTGCACTGATTATCACTCACTCAATCCCCTTCCTTGCTTTATCTCTTTGGATTTAACTTATTTTCTCTTCCCCTTTTCAGAATGGCCACTAAGAAAGGCAAAGAGAAAGCTACCCTTAAACCCACCGCAAGGAAAGGAACAAAGAGATCATTAGTGGCAGAGCCTTTTCTCAACTGCAGTCAAGCCCTCAACAAAAAGAATTAAAAGGATTATCAAGGTTGATGAAAAGGAAAGAGCCTTCCCAGCAAAGGACACTACACGATTCCCAAATCGCTACTGTGAGCAGATGTTTCCTATTCTGGCAGCTCGAAATTACAACAATGAACTCCTTATTATCCTTCCGCCTCGTATCGCTAAATTTGTTGAGCCACAACTTGCACAAAGACATTGGGGATTCTTACAGAGACAGCCACGACAGGTTAATCTTTCTTGGGTTGTTGAGTTCTACTCCAACTTCCACCTGCCGACTCTGCAATCCGTCTATTTACGCCAGAAGCAAGTCTCCATTACAGAAGAGGCCATACAGCAAGCCTTAGATCTCCCACCTGCTCCAGAAGGATTGGACGCCTTTCAGAAAGCCACAATCAAGTGACAGGCATACACCTTTGACTGGGACGCTGTTCTCAGAGTTATCGCTCGACCTGGCAGTAAATGGATCTTCGGATACCATTGTTCCCGTCCTAAGGGAATCTCGGCTTCTGCACTCACCTTAGATGCTCACGTATGGGCACAGATTATGTCCCTGATGAGCGGATAATTTATACGCTTTTTGGCATTGTTTTTAGTATGTTTTTGGTATGATCTAGTTAGTTTTTAGTATATTTTTATTAGTTTTTAGTTAAAATTCACTTTTCTGGACTTTACTATGAGTTTGTGTGTTTTTCTGTGATTTCAGGTATTTTCTGGCTGAAATTGAGGGTTCTGAGCAAAAATCCGATTCAGAGACTGAAAAGGACTGCAGATGTTGTTGGATTCTGACCTCCCTGAACTCGAAGCGGATTTTCTGGAGCTACAGAAGCCCAATTGGCGCGCTCTCAACGGCGTGGGAAAGTAGACATCCTGGGCTTTCCAGCAATATATGATAGTCCATACTTTGCCCAAGATTTGATGGCCCAAACCGGCGTGGCAAATCAGCCTCAGAAATTCCAGCGTTTAACGCTGGAACTGGCATAAAAATTGGAGTTAAAC
>NC_029776.3:71814158-71814602 GCF_000817695.3 Arachis duranensis | reverse complement strand
TAGCTTGCTTCAAGCCGACAATCTTCGTGGGATCGACCCTTACTCACGTAAGGTATTACTTGGACGACCCAGTGCACTTGCTGATTAGTTGTGCGGGATTGCAAAAGTGTGATTGCAATTTCGTGCACCAAGTTTTTGGCGCCGTTGCCGGGGATTGTTGAGTTTGGACAACTGACGGTTTATCTTGTTGCTTAGATTAGGACTGTTTTGTTTTTGTTGGTTTAGAGTCTTTTAGTTGAGTCTAGTCTCATATTTTAAGTTTGGTATCAATTGCATGCTTTTGCTTTTCTTTTGATTTTCGAAATTGCATGTTCTTAGTCCCTTTTAGATTCATAAAAATTCTAAGTTGGTGTCCTCTTTGTGTTTTTCCCTTAAAGATTTTCGAAAATTAGTGTTTGATTTTCTAAAATTTTAAGTTTGGTGTCCTTTTGTGTTTTTCTCTTT
>NC_029776.3:71811947-71812720 GCF_000817695.3 Arachis duranensis | reverse complement strand
AGGCACTTGAGCAAATACCTTCTTATGCTAAGTTCATGAAAGAGATTTTAAGTCATAAGAAGGATTGGAGAGAAACTGAAAAGGTTTTTCTCACTGAAGAATGCAGTGCAGTCATATTAAAGAGCTTACCAGATAAGCTTAAAGATCCTGGAAGCTTTATGATACCATGCACATTAGAGGGTAATTGTACCAAGAAAGCTCTATGTGATCTTGGGGCAAGTATCAACCTAATACCTGCATCCACTATCAGAAAGCTTGGCTTGACAGAAGAAGTCAAACCAACCAGGATATGTCTCCAACTTGCTGATGGCTCCATTAAATACCCATCAGGCATAATTGAGGACATGATTGTCAAGGTTGGGCCATTTGCCTTTCCCACTGACTTTGTAGTGCTGGATATGGAGGAGCACAAGAGTGCAACTCTCATTCTAGGAAGACCTTTCCTAGCAACTGGACGGACCCTCATTGACGTCCAAAAAGGGGAGTTAACCCTGAGAGTCAATGAGGATGAGTTCAAGTTGAATGTTGTCAAAGCTATGCAGCATCCAGACACATCAAATGACTGCATGAGCACTGATATCATTGACTCTTTGGTGGAGGAGGTCAATATGACCGAAAGTCTTGAATCAGAGCTAGATGAAATCTTTAAAGATGTTCAACCTGATCTGGAGGAACTAAAGGAAATAGAAATTCTGAAAATTCCTCAAGAAGAAGACAAACCTCCTAAACCAGAGCTCAAGCCACTACCACCATCCCTAAAATATGCATTTCTG
>NC_029776.3:71810371-71810619 GCF_000817695.3 Arachis duranensis | reverse complement strand
TTCTGTAACCATGGAGAGGAAGCATGAAGAGCTTCTCTCAAAACAGAGTCAAACAGAGCCCCCACAGTCAAACTTTAAGTTTGGTGTTGGGAGGCCACCACCAACTTCTAAGTTTGGTGTTGAACCCCCACGTTCAAACTCTAAGTTTGGTGTTGGGAGGTTCAAGCATTGCTCTGAGCATCTCTGAGGCTCATTGAGAGCCCTCTGTCAAGCTACTGACATTAAAGAAGCGCTTGTTGGGAGGCAAC
>NC_029776.3:71807618-71808019 GCF_000817695.3 Arachis duranensis | reverse complement strand
TTTTGCTTTGGATCACGACTTTAACCACTTAGTCTCAAGCTTTTCACTTGGACTTTCATGACACAAGCACATGAATAGGGACAGCTTGATTTAGCCGCTTAGGCCTGGATTTAATTTCCTTGGGCCCTCCTATCCATTGATGCACAAAGCCTTGGATCCTTGCTACCCTTGCCTTTTGGTTTTAAGGGCTATTGGCTTTTTCTGCTTGCTTTTTCTTTCTATTTTTTTTTTGCCATATTTTTTTTTTCGCACAAGCTTCCTTTTTCACTGCTTTTTCTTGCTTCAAGAATCAATTCATGAATTTTTCAGTTCATCAATAACATTTCTCTTTGTTCATCATTCTTTCAAGAGCCAACAATTTTAACACTCATAAACAACAAGATCAAAAATATGCACTGTTC
>NC_029776.3:71806276-71807493 GCF_000817695.3 Arachis duranensis | reverse complement strand
CTTGTTCTTTTGAATTAAAACATTTTTCATTTAAGAGAGGTGAAGGATTCATGGAATTATTCATAATCTTTAAGGCATGGTTACATACTAATGATCATGAAGTAAAGACACAAAACATAGATAAACACAATAATTAAAAACCGAAAACAAAAAGAAATAAAGAACAAGGAATGAATCCACCTGAGTGAGGGTGGAGCCTTCTTGAAGGTCCAATGGTGCTTTTTGAGCTCCTCTATGTCTCTTCCTTGCTTCTGTTTGAATGATTCCTAGTGATTTTGGTACTCCTATCCATAGTTGCTCCCAATAGTTGTGTGGAGGACCATTTATTCCCTGAGGTATCTCAGGGATCTCTTGATTTGCAGCCACATGTTCTAACCAACTGAGCTATTCCAGCTTACATATAAGTCTTTCCATCTCCCATGACTCGGAGGTGGAAACTTTTTGTCTTCCCTTTGAGGTTTCTTTGGCTTTAGGTGCCATTAATGGTAATGGAAAAGCAAAAAAGCTATGCTTTTACCACACCAAACTTAAAATATTGCTCGCCCTCGAGCAAGAAGAGAAAGAAGAGAAGAAGAAGAAGAAGATGGAGGTGAGTGAGGGGAGAAGGAGGTTCGGCTATGTGGGTGGGATTGGGTGGGAAAGAGAAGTTGAATTGTAGAGGTAGGTGGGGTGTATGGGGAAGAGGAGATTGATGTGAATGGTGAAGAAGATTGGGAATTGTGACATGGGGAATTCAAATCACAAAAATAGGATTAGAAGGTAAGGTGGGAATATGGTAGGTGGGGATCCTGTGGGGTCCACAGATCCTGAGGTGAAAAGAAATACCATTCCTTCACCATATAGGCATGTAAATTGCCTCCATGCATCATTCTGGCGTTCAAACGCCCATTGGTGCATGTTCTGGGCGTTAAACGCCCATGTAATGCATGTTTCTGGCGTTGAACGCCAGTTTCATGCTTGTTTCTGGCGTTCAGCGCCAGTTTGTCCTCTCTGTGCACCATCCTGGCGTTTAACGCCAGGTTGTTGCTTGTTTCTGGCGTTCAGCGCCAGAATGGTGCACGTTCTGGCGTTAAACGCCGGACAGATGCACCTTACTGGCGTTGAACGCCAGCCCGTGCATCCTCCAGGGTGAAAAATTTTTTTCTTCTGTTTTTGACTCTGTTTTTAATTTTTTTGATTTTTTCGTGACTCCTCATGATCATGTACCTAATTAAACA
>NC_029776.3:71794757-71798466 GCF_000817695.3 Arachis duranensis | reverse complement strand
CGCGTGCTGTGACAGAGCATATGCAATCGTTTTCACTGAGAGGATGGGAGGTAGCCATTGACAACGGTGAAACCCTACATACAGCTTGCCATGGAAGGAGCCTTGCGTGTTTGATGAAGAAGACAGTAGGAAAGCAGAGATTCAGAAGATGGAGCATCTCCAAAACCTCAACCTATTCTCCATTACTGCAAAACAAGTACTTATTTCGTGTTCTTTTGCTTTTTGCAATCAATCCTGATAATTTCTGATATCCTGACTAAGATTTACAAGATAACCATAGCTTGCTTCAAGCCGACAATCTCCGTGGGATCGACCCTTGCTCACGCAAGGTATTACTTGGACGACCTAGTGCACTTGCTGGTTAGTTGTGCGGGATTGCAAAAGTGTGATTGCAATTTCGTGCACCAGTCCCATTACGTCTTCCCGAGTACTCATGAGTCTTCCTTCACGGCAGACATGGCCGTTCTACTATGGTGCATCCTCACAGACCAGCCTCTTAATTTACCAAGACATATCCGGAATGCTATGGAACATGTGCATATCGCAGGCAACCTACCTTTCCTCGTATTGGTCTCTGATCTTATCTCAGCAGCCAGAGCATCCTACAAAGCTGGAGACACCAAAGCTATTCTTCCACGGGATGATCAGTATGTCCCTAACGGGAGATATCTCAGGCCATAACTTGCCACTACCAGCCTGTCCACAGAGGATGCTGCAGCTCCTCCCCCATCCACTAGTCAGCTGCTGCATCAAATTCTGAAGCGGTTGGACCAACAAGAAAAGAAAGTAAAGCTCCGAGAACGCCGCAACCACCGCCGTTTCAAATACCTCAAGGAGCTACTTACAGGCAATCACCGACCCAATGACGATCCAGGCACTCTGGACTCCACTTTCTTCACCAGCACAGAGAGCCATGACGGCCCCGACTGTGGAGACACTACCACCAGCCCTCCATTGTTCCTGACAGATGGCACCGAGGACGTTGCAAAGCCTTAAGTATGGGGGGGTCGGTCAGTACCTGACTTCCAGAGGTAATTTCTCTTCCCTAGCACCAATAAATTAGGATATTTTAGTTAGATTTTCTTTCTTTTATAGAATAGGATAAATTGCATAGTAATGGGTTAGTTGCATGCATGTTCTACTTGATTGAAAAGACAATAAGTTTCTTCTAAGACTCTATCTTTGGAATAAAATTTCACTAATTTTAATTAACAATTTTGTTTGATAAATCTACTTGAAGTTGTATTTGGAACATGATTTTTGAGCTAAAGAACACACAACCTGTGAAGATTTGAGCCTTTATGCATGGTTACATTATTTAACTATAATTATTTTATTCTTGTGTGTTTATTTCTCTATGATTGTAAACTATATTTTGTTTCATCCTATATGTCCAATATTTATTATGTTTGTATGATTGCATATGATTGAGCATGATAATACAATGGGAATTTGGATACCTACTCATGTGAAACTATAAGAATTAAAAATCTATGTGCATTGATAAGCTATGTTTATTTTTATGTCTATATTAAAAAAATCAATAAATAAATAAGGGGACAAAATTATCCCAATGCTGAATTAAGAATTCAAAGATCAATGCACATATGATAAAATAATAAAAAAATTTTGATACATGAGTATGGAATGTAAAAGGGAATTCTGGGTAGCTAGGTATGAATTCTAAGGTTATATAAAATATATAGGTTGGGTTAAAGCTTAGGTTAATTATAGATTCAATTTATAAGCTCACTTAACCATATATGTATCCCTACCCTTACCTTGGCCCCATTACAACCTTGAAAAGACCTTATGATGTTTGCATTGGTATATTAACTGTTGTTGATTAGTTAGGAGAAGAACAAAAGTTAGAAAGCATGATTAGAGAAGGATAGAGTGATTACCCTATACACTAGAGAGATTAGAGCATACATACATTATCAGTGAGGGTTCAATGCTTGAATTCCATTTTCCCTGCTTTCATGAGCTATCTTCTTGCACTTTTATTTGTCTTACTGTATAATGGTAGAATTAGTGGAATTTGATTTGTAATTGTTTTGAAGAGCTTATTTGCTTTTGATCAAGTGGGCAAGAATCATATAGTTGCATTCATATATATAGGTTGCATTGCATTGCATGAGTTTCTACATATTCATACTTATTTATCTTATCTCCTTCAGTTAAGCATGAGGACATGCTAATGTTTAAGTGTGGGGAGGTTGATAAACCACTATTTTATGATTTTTATTGTGTTTAATTGTGTGGTTTTATCATGATCCTTACCCACTTATTCATTAATTTAGCATGCATTTATATTTCCTTCATGAAATTATTACATGATTGAAAATTGCTTCCTAGAGACTTTTAATTATGCATTTTAATTCTCCTTTATTCCATTCGATGCCGTAATCTGTGTGTTAAGTGTTTCAGGCTTTATAGGGCATGAATGAGTTGGAGATTGGAAAGGAAGCTAGCAAAAATGGAAGGAGCATGAGAAAGTGAGGAGATAACCAGCGAGAAGTGACGCGGCCACATGGCTCATGCGTTCGTGCGAAAGAGGAGAAATCGCAGTGACGCGGCCGCATGGCTCACGCGACCGCGCGGATTGGAAAAGCACAAGTGACATGGAAGTGTAGATGACGCGAACGCGTGGCAGGGAAAAACGCGAATGACGCGTCCACATGGATGACGCGATCGCATGACGTGCGCAATCTACATAATCTGCAGAATTCGCTGGGGGCCATTTTGGACCCTATTTTGACCCATTTTTTGGCCCAGAACAGCAGACTAGAGCCAGAGAACATGCAGAAACCAGAACAACAATTCATTCTAGACAGTTTTAGAGTTTAGATCTAGTTTTCATTCCTCCTCTAGGTTTTTCTCTCTACACATTGATAGTTCTGAGGATTTTATTTTTCTACCACTTTTTGCATTGGGATACTGAGAAGAGTCATTACCTCATCAAGACTTCGTCATTCTAGTTTGTTTTCTTTACTTGGCTTTACTCTTCCATGTCCTTTACTTTGTTAATTTTACCATTGGAGTATTTTTAGGATTATTTAATACAAGGATTACTTTTATTTTTAATTGATTATTTTGATTTTTATTTACAATGTCTTTCTTTAATTCATTTTCATATGTTATGAATTTTACATTCACAATGAGCGAGTAGTTCCCTAACTTGATGGGGAGTTGATTGAAAGGAACCCTCAAGTTGGAAAGCTTAAAAGAAAGATTGTAATTGGGTTTATTATTGGATTGCCCTCTAGTCACTAACACTAATCCCTTTTTATTAAGTGGGTTGCAACTTGTGAACGGGCATAGCATCCCAACTTGTTTGACATTCCCTTACCTAGTAAGAGATAACTAAACAGGATAACCTTTAATTATCAATTAATCTAGAGAGTAATCCAACAATAATGGGACTTCCAACTAATCAACTCCCAGTCAAAGCTTTTATTTACATTATTCAAATTCTCCAATTTAATTCCCTGTTTACTCAACTCAAACCTTTTTGAAAACGTCTGATTAATAAAATAGCACACTTTTCTGCAACTCGTTGGGAGACGACCTAAGATTCATACTCCCAGTATTTTAATTTCAAATTTCTGTAACACCTTTCTAAATTGATAAATGGATTTCTGGCGAGTTAAGAACTATACTTACAACGTATATATTTTAATAATTTTTAATTCGCCAATTTCTGCTC
>NC_029776.3:71777903-71778205 GCF_000817695.3 Arachis duranensis | reverse complement strand
GATCATAGAATCATGAGAGAGGAGCAACAAAGGCAAGGAAGAGACATTGAGGAGCTCAAGCTCTCCATAAGATCTTCAAGAAGAAAAACAAGCCACCATCACTAAGGTGGACCCGTTCTTTAATCTCCTTGTTCTTTATTTTCTATTTTTCGAATCTTTATGCTTATGTTTATCCATGTTTGTGTCTTATTACATGATCATTAGTATCTTAGTGTCTATGCCTTAAAGCTATGAATGTCCTATGAATCCATCACCTCCCTTAAATGAAAAATGCTTTAATCACAAAAGAACAAGAAGTACAG
>NC_029776.3:71777009-71777789 GCF_000817695.3 Arachis duranensis | reverse complement strand
TGAACAGTGCATATGTCTCTTGAATTTGTTGTTTTGAGAATGTTAAAATTGTTGGCTCTTGAAAGAATGAGGAAAAAGAGAACTGTTATTGAGGATCTAAAATTATTAGATTGATTCTTGAAGCAAGAAAAAGCAGTGGATACAAAAAAAAAATATTTTCGAAAAAAAAAGAGAAAAGAAAAAGAAAAAGAAAGAAATAAAGTCGTGATCCCAGGCAACAAGAGTGTGCTTAAGAACCCTGGACACCTCTAATTGGGGACTTTAGCAAAGCTGAGTCACAATCTGAAAAGGTTCACCCAATTATGTGTCTGTGGCATGAATGTATCCGGTGGTAATACTGGAAGACAGAGTGCTTTGGGCCACAGCCAAGACTCATACACTAGCTATGTTCAAGAATCATTATACTTAACTAAGAGAATCAATAACACTATCTGAGTTCTGAGTTCTTATGGATGCCAATCATTCTAAACTTCAAGGGATAGAGTGAGATGCCAAAACTGTTCGGAGACAAAAAGCTACTAGTCCCGCTCATATAATTGGGGCTAAGTTTCCTTGATATTTTGGAGTCTTTAGTATATTCTCTTCTTTTTATCCTATTTTGATTTTCAGTTGCTTGGGGACAAGCAACAATTTAAGTTTGGTGTTGTGATGAGCGGATAATTTATACGCTTTTTGGCATTTTTTTTAGTATGTTTTTGGTATGATCTAGTTAGTTTTTAGTATATTTTTATTAGTTTTTAGTTAAAATTCACTTTTCTGGACTTTACTATGAGTTTGTGT
>NC_029776.3:71774592-71776377 GCF_000817695.3 Arachis duranensis | reverse complement strand
TGATGGCGGCATTCAAGAGAATCCGGAAGGTCTAAACCTTGTCTGTGGTATTCTGAGTAGGATTCAATGATTGAGTGACTGTGACGAGCTTCAAACTCCTAGCAGGCGAGGCGTTAGTGAAATCGCAAAAGAATCGCTGGATTCTATTCCGGCCTGACCGAGAACCGACAGATGATTAGCCATGCTGTGACAGAGCATAGGAACATTTTCACTGAGAGGATGGGAGGTAGCCATTGACAACGGTGAAACCCTACATACAGCTTGCCATGGAAGGAGCCTTGCGTGTTTGATGAAGAAGACAGTAGGAAAGCAGAGATTCAGAAGATGGAGCATCTCCAAAACCTCAACCTATTCTCCATTACTGCAAAACAAGTACTTATTTCGTGTTCTTTTGCTTTTTGCAATCAATCCTGATAATTTCTGATATCCTGACTAAGATTTACAAGATAACCATAGCTTGCTTCAAGCCGACAATCTCCGTGGGATCGACCCTTGCTCACGCAAGGTATTACTTGGACGACCTAGTGCACTTGCTGGTTAGTTGTGCGGGTTTGCAAAAGTGTGATTGCAATTTCGTGCACCAGTCCCATTACGTCTTCCCGAGTACTCATGAGTCTTCCTTCACGGCAGACATGGCCGTTCTACTATGGTGCATCCTCACAGACCAGCCTCTTAATTTACCAAGATATATCCGGAATGCTATGGAACATGTGCATATCGCAGGCAACCTACCTTTCCCCGTATTGGTCTCTGATCTTATCTCAGCAGCCAGAGCATCCTACAAAGCTGGAGACACCAAAGCTATTCTTCCACGGGATGATCAGTATGTCCCTAACGGGAGATATCTCAGGCCATAACTTGCCACTACCAGCCTGTCCACAGAGGATGCTGCAGCTCCTCCACCATCTACTAGTCAGCTGCTGCACCAAATACTAAAGCGATTGGACCAACAAGAAAAGAAAGCAAAGCTCCAAGAACGCTGCAACCACCGCCGTTTCAAACACCTCAAGGAGCTACTTACAGGCAATCACCGACCCAATGACGATCCAGGCACTCTGGACTCCACTTTCTTCACCAGCACAGAGAGCCATGACGGCCCCGACTGTGGAGACACTACCACCAGCCCTCCATTGTTCCTAACAGATGGCACCGAGGACGTTGCAAAGCCTTAAGTATGGGGGGGTCGGTCAGTACCTAACTTCCAGAGGTAATTTCTCTTCCCTAGCACCAATAAATTAGGATATTTTAGTTAGATTTCCTTTCTTTTATAGAATAGGATAAATTGCATAGTAATGGGTTAGTTGCATGCATGTTCTACTTGATTGAAAAGACAATAAGTTTCTTCTAAGACTCTATCTTTGGAATAAAATTTCACTAATTTTAATTAACAATTTTGTTTGATAAATCTACTTGAAGTTGTATTTGGAACATGATTTTTGAGCTAAAGAACACACAACCTGTGAAGATTTGAGCCTTTATGCATGGTTACATTATTTAACCATAATTATTTTATTCTTGTGTGTTTACTTCTCTATGATTGTAAACTATATTTTGTTTCATCCTATATGTCCAATATTTATTATGTTTATATGCTTGCATGTGATTGAGGCCATTATTTGTTTAAACTCACTTATCCAAATTAAGCCTACCCTTTTCAATTACCTTTGCTAACCATTTTGAGCCTTTAAATCCCAATTGTTCTATATTTTACCACATTACTGGCTTAAGGGGAAAAACTATTGTATATCCCAAATTGAATCTTTGGTTAGCTTAAGATAGAATTGT
>NC_029776.3:71745853-71773292 GCF_000817695.3 Arachis duranensis | reverse complement strand
ATTTTTTCTACCACTTTTTGCATTGGGATACTGAGAAGAGTTATTACCTCATCAAGACTTCGTCATTCCAGTTCGTTTTCTTTACTTGGCTTTACTCTTCCATGTCCTTTACTTTGTTAATTTTACCATTGGAGTATTTTTAGGATTATTTAATACAAGGATTACTTTTATTTTTAATTGATTATTTTGATTTTTATTTACAATGTCTTTCTTTAATTCATTTTCATATGTTATGAATTTTACATTCACAATGAGCGAGTAGTTCCCTAACTTGATGGGGAGTTGATTGAAAGGAACCCTCGAGTTGGAAAGCTTAAAAGAAAGATTGTAATTGGGTTTATTATTGGATTGCCCTCTAGTCACTAACACTAATCCCTTTTTATTAAGTGGGTTGCAACTTGTGAACGGACGTAACATTCCAACTTGTTTGACTTTTCCTTACCTAGTAAGAGATAACTAAACAGGATAACCTTTAATTATCAATTAATCTAGAGAGTAATCCAACAATAATGGGACTTCCAACTAATCAACTCCCAGTCAAAGCTTTTATTTACATTATTCAAATTCTCCAATTTAATTCCCTGTTTACTCAACTCAAACCTTTTTGAAAACGTCTGATTAATAAAATAGCACACTTTTCTGCAACTCGTTGGGAGACGACCTAAGATTCATACTCCCAGTATTTTAATTTCAAATTTCTGTAACACCTTTCTAAATTGATAAATGGATTTCTGGCGAGTTAAGAACTATACTTACAACGTATATATTTTAATAATTTTTAATTCGCCAATTTCTGCTCACATCAGAGACCTCTCCCCCAAAGCTATTACCATCCAATACAACATTCAAGTGGGTAAAATTCTTATCCTTAACCTTTTCTTTCCTACTTGAATATGGGCTACTAGAGATGGATGGTCAACTTAGAGCTCTTTGTGGCATTAAGAGTAAGAGGAAGATAGTTAATGGTTAGAGTTGTCAAGCAAAGTTCAACATGGTTGTGTGCTCAAAGTTTAAATGCAAAGGTTGGTGTAGAGCTCAATTGAATGGGTCTAGGAAGCTATTTGGATGCCTTAGTGAGAATTTGGATTGCTTACCACCCGGATGGAATCATGATGATCAACTTAAAGACGGGAGTAGAATCAAGATTTGGGATCCGAGAATATATAAGGATCACTTTTGGGAGCTCAAAGCTTGTGAAGAACTCCATCAAGGCTTGAGGAATTTACCTAGTATTGATAGAGCGTACTAGAAGTCCAAGCATTGGTGGAAGTTTCAAGATGAGTTCAAGCACAAGCCACTATAACAAGGGGCTCACCGAATGTCCAACTTAAGGACTATAACTAAAAGTGCTAGGTGGGAGACAACCCACCATGGTATAATCGTTCCTTTTTATCCTTGGTCTTAGTTTATTTTATTTTCATTAGTGTTCATTCATAATTTTTGCATATTCATATGCATTCTGCATTCTGCATAATAAAAAAAACCGCACACGACGCGCAAGCGTTGCTGACGCATACGCGTCATATGTGTGTGGGTGAAAAATATAAATATTGAACAGAAAGTTGCGCGGGAGTGGTGCCAGAATTGTGCATTACGCACAGACCTGATCACGCGCACGCATCGTTTGCAATTTTGGCACTCCACGCGTACGCGTCAATCATGCGTATGCGTGGATGAGGAAATCGGCGTAAATGGAGGTATGGGCAGAAAGTTGTGGTGGCCTGGTGCTGAAATGGTGCTAGAAGCACAAGCCGTATCACGCGTACGCGTCCCTGACGCGTTCACATCATTTGTCCCAACCAGACCATCCACGTGTGCGCGTCTTTCACGCGCACGCGTCGAGTGAATTTTAAGCAATAGTGCATATGAGACAGAGAGTTGCGCGTGCGCGTGGCTACTCTCGCGCCAATAGCAGAAATCATGTCACGCGTACGCGTGCTCCACGCATACGCGTCACGTAAAAATTATGCAACCCACGTGAACGCGTGACGCACGCGCCCGCGTCGCAAGCAACGCACAGCTAATCCACCTCAGCGCCAGATATCTTATCTTTTATCCCCCATTCCTAATTCTTTCTTCTTTCTTTTTTCTTCTCTCATTTCCCCTTCTTCCCTCCTCTTTTCTTACTTTCTTCTTCTTCATTATTTCTCATCCTTATTCTCTTTCATTCTATTTTTTCTATTACACTTACATACTTTCATTCATTGCATTTTAATTGTGTGCATATTTTTATTTTCTTTTCTAAATTTATTATTTTTTCATTGGTGTTAAATATTCTTATTCAACTGTTGTATCTTTTCTGGTATTATTTTGGTGCTTAGTAACTTGTTTTACACTGTTGGGTAATATTATTTAAGTCAATGCTAATCCTTCATAATACTTGTAATCCTTTTGCATTGACATGCACCTATATTGTCTTTCATTACCCACACTCTCTCCCCCATTATTGCACTTTTTGCACTATTGATATGCCATTTGCTTCTATTGTTTTCTCACTTGCATGTTGTAGCTACCATGTATTTGAGACCCTCATTATTCGGTATAAACCCACCCATATTTTATTTGTTTTTATCTTTGCTTCTGGGTTACTTTTCCTCCTTTTCCTCGTCTTTTAGGGTGGCCACCGAGAAGGGAAAGGAAAAGTTTTTCAATGGGGCAACAAACAAGTCCATCTGCACATTCTTTAGAGAAAGAGCAGCAGTTGTAACTCACAACTCCCATTCACTTGCACGTCTCAGCATGCACCGAGGATGGTGCAACCTTTAAGTGTGGGGAGGTCAATACCGACTTCCGCGGGTTAGTACTTCCTGACTCAACACCAATGTTTAACTTTTTTTTTTGTTAAATTAGTTGTTGCATTTACATGTTTGTTTGATTTTGTACATATTTTACTACTTGGTTGAAGTAATATTTTCTTTTTCAAGAAACTTTTTAGAGTATTTCACTAATTTGAATTAAATTTTTGATAAACTTGTTTGAAGAATTTTACTTTGGAACATGGTTTAGAGCTCGAACACACAAAACCAGTGAGATTTTGAGCCTATTTGATTGGTTGCATTTTATCAACCAATATTTTATTTTTTTAAGTGTGTTGCTCTCTCTAAAATTGTGATCTTTGTCTTGCTTAATTCTATATTTCCATGGTTTAATGTATGTATATACTTATATGATTGAGGCCTTGTTTCACTCACCTTACATACCCATATGGTCTTACCCTTTCATTATCCTTTGCAAACCAATTTGAGCCTATTTTATCATATTTGTTCCTTATTTTACCACATCACTAACTCTAAGAGGAAAATAATAATGTCCCTAATTTGAATCCTTGGTTAGCTTAGACTAGTGAGAGTGCTCATGAATTAAGTGTGGGAAAAGTGGGTTTGGAAATGTTTGGTTTGGGAATTGAGTATGTTAGACTTTCTGTGAAAATGTGAAAAATGTTGAGAACATGTTTATTGATGACTTGCATCATCTACCCTTCTTTCTTGCATAAAGAAGACCATAAAAGAGCATAAATCTCATTTGATCAGTACAATTCATGCATTATTTGATGAATATTATGGTACACTACTTTGAGATGAGTTGTGCTGAATTTCAAGTGAAACAGGCATCAAAAATGGGTAGAAGACAAACAAGCAGCTAGGCGTGGCACGCCAGTACTAAAGTCCAGAGAAGAAGTCCAAGCATGCATATGGGCATGGCACACCAAGGACTGGGCGTGGGACGCTAGTACAAAATTCCAGAGAGCAAAATGGAGGACACAAAAGGGGCGTGGCACGCCAGGTTGGGCGTGGCACGCCTGACACATCAACTACTATGGGCGTGCCACTTGAGCAAAGGGGCGTAGCACTCCAACTCACCATCTCAAGAAGAACCTCACTATGGCGTGCCACTTGGTGTCGAAGGCGTAGCACGCCAGCTCCAAGAAGTCACTTGGGCGTGCCACTTGAGAACCCAGGCATGGCACATCAAGCTTGAAGAGTGCACAAATGCATGGGCGTGCCACTCGAGCAGCATGGCGTGGCACGCTGGTACAAGTTTCCAGAAAGGATGAAGGAGGCCAATTACATGGGGCATGCCACTTGGTATCGAAGACGTGGCACGCCATTCACCATTTTTCACTTAGGCGTGCCACTTGAGCAACCAGACGTGGCACGCTAGTGTCATTCAGAGGACAAAGAAGCATTGGGGTGTGCCACTTGAGTTCGTGGCATGGCACGCCAAACAGAGGAACCACTCACTCACAAAAAGGGCGTGGCACGCCAGACCCTGGGTGTGCCACGCTAGTGCAACCTTCTAGAGAAGCTTAGCCAAGCATAGAGCAAGGGCGTGGCACGCCAGACCATGGGCGTGGAACGCTAGTTCAAGTTTCCAGAGGCAAAGAAAAGTGAAAAAAGGCAAAGGGCATGCCACTTGAGTTCGAAGGCGTGGCACGCCAACACAAGAATTCCACTATGGCGTGCCACTTAAGTTCGAAGGCGTGGCACGCCAAGGTTGACAAAGGGACGAGCGTGCCACTTGAAGGATTGGGTGTGGCACGCCAAGCTAGAAATGAAGGGCACGTGACACACGAGTAAAGTGCAAGCCACACACCAGCTGAAAAGCCACGCTTATTGAGTGTTTTCTTTTCCCTGCAAAATGTAATTTTCCCCTAATTCTTTTATTTTACTTGGAGTAGTATAAATACCCTCAAGGAGTACTGAAGAAGGAGGTTAAGCAGTCAGTTTTAGATCCACTTTTACACTTCACTTTTGAGTATTTTTTGAGCTATGAGTAGCTAACTTCCCTCTCATTGAGAGAGGGAGCTCTGTTGTACTTGATGGATTGATAATAGTGAAATTCTTCTTCTCTTCATCTTCTCTTTGATTTGCTAGAAGGAATTTCATTCTTAATGTTTAGTGTTCAATTATCTTGGGAAAAAGATTGAATGCAATTGGGTTTCATGGGAACCTTGGGAAAGGAAACATGAAACCATGCTTGAAATCCCTTCTCACACCTGAGTAGAATCTAGATTTTGGTGTTTGGATATGTGACATATAATCCTCCCTCTACCTGGACCTATAAGGGTGTGTGGTATAATCAGGGACCAAGCATATCTCTCTTCATGAGCAATTAGACCAAGGAATTGGCTATTGATCAAGATCTGAGAGATTGAGTCAGCAAGGTATTGGGGCTCAATCAATCATGATTGCAAAGTGGTCAATGAGTTGCATGATTGAAGAGGATATAAGCTAGATTTGATCTAAATAGGCAACATCTTCCAATCTCAATGCACTTCCCCATTCTTATCTATCCATTTCTTTACAGCTTAATTTTTACATTCAGCAATTCCCCACTCTTATTTACATTCAAGTCATTTATGACTCAGCACTTTACATTCTGCAAATTCCGTTTCTGCACTTTATTGTTTTTCTTTATATTATAGTCATTTACATTTATGTCATTTACAATTCTGCACTTCACAATCTTATTGATCCGCTTGACTAATTCATCAACCAATTAAAACTACTTGAATTTGCCAATATCTGTGGATACGATCCCACTCCACTGTGGGTTATTACTTGGTGATAATTTTGGCGCGCTTGCCAAAAGAACTAATTCACTAATTTTTGAATGGAGTGTGAATTAGAACTCATAATTTATGCATTCAATACCTTAATCATATGCATTGGGAAAAATAAAAGAAAAGAAAAAAAAGTAATACAAGAAAATAAAAGAAAAAAAAGAAAAGAAAATAAATAATAATACAAGAAAATCAAGAAAAAAGAAAAGAAAAAGAGCAAATAAATAAAAAGGAGACAAAATGCCCCAAGTTAAAGTAATAATATCAATGCATATGAGTTGTACATAAATTTGGGATGCATGAATATGTGGTAAACATAGTTAATAGGCAGTTAGATCTTGCATTGTAATTACATGGATTGTCTTAAGTTAGGTGGAAAGTTTAGGTTAATTAAGGATTCAGATTTTAGTCAACTTGACCAAATACAATCCTACCTTGACCCTAACCCCGTTACAACCCTTAAAAGACCTCTTGATATGTGTATATGTGCATTAAATTTTTGTTGATTGTTAGATGAAGAGCAAGTCTTAGAAATCAAGGTTAATAGAGAATTGAGAGAATCGAACCTTAAACACTTGAGCGATTAGAGTGTATACACTTCCAGTGAGGGTTCGATGCTCGATTCTTTGTTCCCGGCTTTCATGAGCTACTTTCTTCTTGCAAGTTATTTGTACTTCATTTTATGATTTGAATTAGTGAAATCCAGTTCATGTCTGTTCTTAAAAATTTTATTTACCCTAACCATGTAGGTAAAAGCATTTTGCATGTAGTTGCATTCATATAAATAGGTTACATTTCATACATCCTACCATTCCTCTTAACTCTTGTAGTTTCTCTTAATTTTAGCATGAGGACATGCTAATGTTTAAGTGTGGGGAGATTGATAAACCGCTATTTTACGGTTTATCTTGTGCTCAATTGAGTGGATTTTATCAATCTTTCATACACTTGTTCATACAAAATGCATGGGTTTATATTCTCCTTCCTGATTTTGTGCTATGATTGAAAACATGCTTCTTTGGCCTTATATTTGCTAATATTAATCCTCTCTTATTACCATTAGATACCGTGATATGTTCGTTAAGTGATTACAGGGCAGGAAGAGCTTAGAGGATGGAAAGGAAGCATGCAAAAGTGGAAGGAATACAAGAAATTGAAGAAATTGCTGAGTTGTCCAGCCTGACCCTCTCGCATTAAATCGATCATAACTTGAGCTACAAAGGTCCAAATGAGGCGGTTTCAGTTGCGTTGAAAAGCTAACATCCGGGGATTCGAAATGATATATAATTTACCATAGTGGCCGTACAGCTAGGCAACACGCACGCGTGATTTATGCACACGCGTCGCAGTGACAAAAAACCAGCGTGGCAGATTTCGCCCCCAGCAATTTCTGGGCTATTTTTTTACCCAGTTTTCGACCCAGAAAACACAAATTAGAGGCTATAAAGTGGGAAAGTGAATCCATTCATCAGATACAACATTCATTCACATAATTTTAGGTTTAAGATGTAGTTTTTCTAGAGAGAGAGGCTCTCTCCTCTCTCTTAAGATTTAGGATTAGGATTCCTCTTAAAGGTTAGGCTAACTTCTTCTTCATTCCAGGTTCAATGTTCCTTTACTTTGGTTTCTCTTCTATTTTTACTTATTCTATTACTTTGATTTATGAATTCTCATGTTAGATTTGATTTTATATTTAATATAATTTGAGGTATTTCAGATTTATGATTGCTTTCTTTTATTTATGATATAAATAATTTGGATTTTTTCCCTTTTGGCTTTGGTTGAGTAATTGGTGATACTTGAGTTATCAAACTCAGCTGTTGATTGAAAATTGGAATTTGCTGATTGATTTGGATCCCTCTAAAGCTAGTCTTTCCATAGGAGTTGACTAGGACTTGAGGAATCAACTTGATTAGTCCACTTGACTTTCCTCTATTTAGTAAGGGTTAACTAAGTCGGAGCAATAAACAATTCTCATCACACCTGATAAGGATAACTAGGATGGGATTTCTGGTTCTTATACCTTGCAAGGGTGTTCATGATAATTAATTTACTTTATTGCTAATTTATCTCCTTGTTCCCTATTTCAAAAACCCAAAAAGATACTTTTCCATAACCAATAATAAATCATACTTCCCTGCAATTCCTTGAGAGATGACCCGAGGTTTAAATACTTCGGTTATAAATTTTACTGGGTTTGCTTTAGTGACAAACAAGTTTTTTGTACGAAAGGATTTTTGTTGGTTTAGAAGCTATACTTACAACGCGATTATTTTTGTGAAATTCTTTACCGGCAAAAGTCCATTCGTCAAGCGCTGTGTTAATGGGTGTTACAACATGGATTAAACAATGTCATTAAGCTCTATCATGTATCATGTCTACAGAGAGACCATTTACATGTAGATCTTGTTTGACCACCTCGTGGATGGTCTTCCTAGGTCTTCCTCTGCCTTTCACCCCTTGTTCATATTCCATCTCGTCCACCCTCCTGACTGAGTACTTTGTCGGTCTTCTTCTCACATGTCCAAACCACCCGAGACACGATTCTACCATCTTTTTTACAATAGGTGCTACTCTAACTCTCTCTCTTATATCTTCATTCCTTATTCTATCTAATTGCGTATGACCACTCATCCATCTTCATCTTCATCTCTCTTCTGGCCGCCCAACACTCTGAACCATAAAGCATAGCCAGTCTGATAGAAGTGCAATAGAATTTACCTTTAAGTTTTAAAGGCACCTTTTTGTCACATATGAAACCATACGCACTCCTCCATTTTGACCAACCTGCTTGGATCCTATGATTTACATCTTGTTCAATCTCTCTATTATCCTGTATGATGCACCCAAGATACTTAAAACTATTAACTCTTCGTAGGATGTTTTCTCCAATCTTCACCTCTATATTAGGGTTTTCCCTTTGCCGGCCAAACTTACATTTCATATATTTCGTCTTGCTACAGCTTATGCCTAGACCATACACTTTTGAGCTTCTCTCCATAATTCCAACTTCTTATTTAGGTCTTCCCTTAACTCTTCCATAAGGACGATATCATCGGCAAAAAGCATGCATCATGGCATAGGCTCTTGGATATGCTCTGTGAGTACTTCCAAGACTAATGTAAAAAGGTATGGACTTAAGGATGATCCTTGGTGTAATCCTATACCAATAGAAAAGTCTTCTGTCACACCACCATGAGTCTTCACACTAATTGTAGCCTCATCATATATGTCTTTAATTGCACGAATATATGCGATCCTTACTCTCTTGCTTTCCAATACCTTCCATATGACCTCCATTAACACCTTATCGTATATTTTTTCGAAATTAATAAACACCATATGTAGATACCTTTTATTACAATGATACCTCTCCATCATCCTTCTTAACAAGTATGTAGCTTCAGTGGTGGATCTGTCTGGTATAAAACCAAATTAATTCTTACTTATGTCCCTTATCTCAGCCTCTATTCTATCACCCTTCCCTATAACTTTATGGTATGACTCATGAATTTGATCCCTCTATAGTTTTTGCAACTCTATATATCTCCCTTATTCTTGTATGTAAGTACCTTGGTGCTCTTTCTCCACTCATCTGGCATCTTCTTTGACCTTAAAATCTCATTAAAAAACTTGGTTAACTAACTGATGCCTTTCTCTCCAAGGCCCTTCCAAACTTCAATCGGAATCGGGTCCTACTGCCCTGCCATTTTTCATCCACTTTAGAGCCTCTTTTACCTTGAAGTCTTGAATCCTTCGATAGTATTCGAAGTTTTGATTTTCTTCCCTCGTGCATAACCGACCATAGCTCGGAAGAGTCTTTTGTCCTTCATTAAATAACTTGTAGAAGTAGCTCTTCCACTTTTCATTGATCTTCTCATATTGAGCCAAAACCTTACCGTCTTTATCCTTTATGCACTTAACCTGATCCAAGTCTCTCGTTATTCTTTCATGGCTCTTTACGATTCTATATACCTTTTTCTCCTTCATTCATGCCTAAAGATTGATAGAGACTCTCATATGCTCTCGTTCTTACTTCACTTACAGCCAATTTTGTCGCTTTTTTAACCGCCTTATATTTTTCCTAATTACCTGCATTGTGGCACAAAGACCACTCTTTAAAGCACTCATTTTTTCCTTTATCTACTCTTATACACTAGCATTCCACCACCGAAACTCCTTGTCCCTTGGTCATATCTCTCTAAATTCACCAAAATTTTCTTTTGCTATTATTCTAATAACTTCTGCCATCTTCTTCCACATCTGATCTCCTTTGCGCTTCCACCCGCTTCCCACTTTATCTCTTCTCCTACCTGTCTTAGGAAACTTCTTTCTTCCTCCCCTTTCATCCACCACCACCTCGTCCTTGAATTTTTCGTATGATGTCTTTTCCTCAATTTTTGCTCAACAAGAAAATCCATGACGAGCATCCTATATTGTGTTGTTAAACTCCCTCCCGAAATAATTTTATAATTAAAGTAAAATTTTCGGTCGACTCTCCTCAATAAGAAGAACTCAATTTGAGCGCTTATCATGCCACTTCTATAGGTAATAAGATCTTCGTCTCTCTTTTTAAAATATATATTTGCGATGAGAATGTCAAAGGTTGAGAAAAAGTCAAAAATAGTTTTACCCTTGTATTGACTGCCCTGAAATCATGTCCTCCGTGAATACTTCCATACCCAGACATTTCTCTTCCAACATGACCATTTAAATCTCCTCCTAAGAAAATCTTATCTCCCGAAGGTATGTCTTGAACCAAACTTTCTAGATCCTCCCAAAACCTTATTTTGTGTTGCTCATCCGATCCCACTTGCTGTGCATAGGCGCTAATCACATGAAAAGTACCCCTTTCCTCCAGAAGTTTGATAGAGATGATCCGATCACCCACCCTCTTGACATCCACTACGTTTTTCTTCCACTGCTTATTCACGATAATACCTACCCCATTCCTTTTCTTCACCTTTCATGTATACCAAAGTTTGAACTCGAAGGAATCCAACTCTCTAGCCTTCGCGCCGACCCATTTTGTTTCTTGTAGGAACATGATGTCAATCTTCCTCTTTGTCATGGTATCCACTATCTCCATAGATTTTTCTATTAGAGTGCCTATGTTCCATATCCCAAATCTCAACCTTCTGTCACTCGGATCTTTACCTTTATCTTTTTCTTTGTGAGCTAGCTTATTTACCCTCGTCTGTTCACGAAAATGTGGGAATCCTTTTTTATTTAATACTACATCCAGGCACCGATAAAGCGGCTCTTACTCAATTGACACTGTACGCAAGCCATACAGCGCGTTGCTTCTGGGCAACGACCTAACTTTAGCGCAATAACATTTTTAATCCATGTCATGAAGATTCGACTAAGATTTTATGTTGGCTGTCGAAGGCCTAACACAACCCTCCTCCTTTATTCGAACTTGGGACCAGCTATGTACCGCAGGTGCAACATAGGCAAAGTTAGTTTGAACTTTTTTTAAATTTAAAAAAAATAAGAAATTTTGATATACTTAAATGTGCAAAACGTTTTACACAGTTGTACAATCACATTCGCTCTTTTGGATGACCATTCATGGGAAAATGTAAATGATAATTATTTTTACTGATGTAATATTATATAATTAGAAGCATGTGTAAAACTGCTCTACATTGACAACATAGTAAAATTAATTAGGTGAAACTCAAATGCAATTATCTTTATATGAAGTTGATAGTTAAGATCCGTTAAATGATTTAACAGGTTTGACTAAATTATCATCTAATAGCTTTTAACTATCAACTTTACATAAACACAACTATAACTATGAGTTTTCACCAATTAATTATCAATAGATTTAATGATGTCGATAATTATTTATTCAAGACAATTAAAAAAAATAAAGAACAATCTCTTTTTTGCATTTCTCATTACACATCACTTTTAACATGTACAGAGACAAACACAATATGTATGTAGACATTAGCACTTTTTCTTCTTTTAAAATGATGTATTGTACACTCTTAGATGAAGGTGAGCACGTGCATGCATATGTTCATATAATTACTAAGCTAAGAGCCAGAAATCCTTGTGGCGCTTAGTGGTAATCATGTAGCCACCAATCTTGCTGCTTTTTCTGCGGACAGCAATGGCCATGCAATGTGCATTCTGAATGCAGTAATCCACCACCCCACCGTTCACTCTCTGCCCTGCCCACATCATCACTAGTCTCACCTGCACTAACATTCCATTCATTCCAAATCTTTAGGCTAGTTATATTCAAGATACCTCTTTTGTTGCCGGAGAAGATATTAGTGTACAAGTAACATTTTTCTACGGATAATATTTGTATGTTACTCCTATTTTTTATAATGTCACTCACATGATTTTTTTATGTTGTTTTTTTGTATAAATCATATTATGTCAATGTCACCAATTGGACTTTACTTTGGTATAAACGCATGCCTCAATGATTAACATTAATTGTTTTCCAGCATCATCATAGAAAGTGTGTAATCTTGATTTGTACTTCGAACAAGAAATTCAATGTTACCTAAATTAATCGTACTTTATTAATTGTATCTAATTTCACCCTAAATCCAAAGGTAACAGTATAAGAAAAATTTCGTCGGTAATGTTCGACGGTATTGAATGTATTTCTGATTCTGTGAATAAAATTTTAAATGTCAGAGGTAATGAAATATACCAAGTGTCTAGATTTTTTTAATTATTTTCAAATAGAAATACAAGATATTGAAAGAAAAAGACAAAAGTGTCTATAATTTCATTCTCTAATAAATATATATATATTCCTGTTATCAATTAGAGTCTCGTAAAAAACAAGTTAACTGATGAACTCACCTCCGGCCTCTTCACATTGCACATGCTCTTAAAAGAACAAGCAAGTTCATAAGCCCTTGGAGCTCTCTCCTTGCTGGATTCTACTTCAGTGGCTGCCACAATTTTTGCATGAGTCAATTCACTACCATACTTAGGTCATTTCGATCATAATAGCAAAATTAAATCAAACTTAACAAAATAACAAACACAAAACACAAGACAATGGTACGATATGATCAATTGTGTTTGCACCTTGTTTATTAGAAGGCTTGATCACATGAAGAAGAATAATTTTGTCCTGGTTCTGAACCGTGTGAGTTAGAGCCCATTGCACAGCACCTTTAGCTTCAAGGCTAGAATCAACCACAATCATAATCTTCCGACCAATTACAACCCCGGCTTTCGCTTCTTCCTTTGGTGTCTCCTCACAACTGCCGCTAGAATTCTCATTCTTTGTATTCTGATCACCGGTTTTCGTGGTCGAGTCATCGTTCTTCTTGGCTTCTTGTATTATCGGGGGCGATCGCATTCGAGCATGAGGCCTAATTCTGTTCAGGCAAAAGCCTGGTAACCTTGTTCCTCTCTTTCCCATTTGTCTATTGAAACAGAGTTAAGAGAAGGCACCAATTATTATTATAAAGTGATAGAATAGCAAAAGCAAGAGCAAGCTAAGCAAACAATAATAATACATTGATGAGAAGTATTTGATAAAATGAATGTTAATTTGCCCTGCTGGGACATAGTTTCATTTCTCTCTTTGCCTTTAATTTCTCTTTCACTTTTTTTTTCCTTTTTCTTCTAATCACCATTTTCTAGCTCTTGGTTGGTTCCTTTTTATTTTTATTTTTTTCAATCTTTTTGTTGGGGTCCTTGATTTGTTCCATATGAACGTGATTGTCATCAAGGTGTAGGCCCTTCTCTCCTTAGCTTCTTGGACCAGTTTATTTATTTATCTTATATATATATAATTCCTTTTTTTTCCCGTGGTATTCCCAATTTAACAAATCAAGTACTAATTTGTGATGGATGAAAACTCCATTTAATAATTTATCGTTGACCAATAAATTGCTGCATGCAAAAGACAGATTCTAAGCCTCCAAAACGGACAAATAATCTAATCACTTCTAACACTCAAGTTGATTGGATATATATGACCCTTTAGACATGGTTAAATAACCAATCTTATTATTAGGGCACTTTATTTCTCATTCTAACAACTCATTAGAGAGGCTTCTGCTGTGATTGATTTTCCAATTTGTAAAGCTTCCATTTCATATCATCGCAGGGGATGCTTCCTTTTAGCTTTATTTTTGCTTTTCTCCCTTTTGTTAGTTTTTTCCTTTATGCTAGTGAAGGCTTGTTAGTTTAACAATGCAACCACAAAGCATTTCAAGTGTTAATCAATAAACAAACAAATATATATTTATTTGTAGTTTACTAGCGTCAACCTGAAGACAAGGATATGCCTTACAGTTTTAGAATATAGTAAATTACACTTGTACACTTCAGATTTATCAAAATTGCATTTCATCATGAATTTATTAGAATAATTTGCACTCCACCCATTTTTTTGTTATATAGCCAAACATACAACAAATAACTTTAACATTTTTTTTTTACGTTTAGTTTGTTTTGCATAATTTTTTTATGCTTATTTCAATATGAATTTTACTATATAATTTCGTGGACTGCAATTTTTTAGTACAGAAAAAATAATTTTGATATAATCTCTTTACACAAACTTTAATTATATCTTAATATTTACTAACTAGTTTTGTAAAATTAAGTAGAAAACTTAAAAATGCATGGAGAAAACAGGGCAAAGGAAAAAAGATAATAGTTGTTAAGAATTGTTTGTGTATGTAGTATAGCTAGAGTGCAATATTTTAATAAGTTTGGTGTGAATTGTAATTTCATCAAAGTTCAAGGAGTGTAATAAGTAAAATTTATTCTTTGATATTATAGTTATGCAATTCGTTATAATGTTAGAAGTGTTCGTGACTAGACCTGAAAACTTGCTATTATGATCCAAAAAATTTTTGGCCACTTAAATTTGAACTTAAACTTTAGATATGACGTTATTTCCAAAATTAGTTTGATTGTAAACGACGGCTAAATAAAATAATCAGGTTGATTTTGTTTTTCATAGTATTTTTCAACTTGATAGGTCAAAAATTAATTTATTGCAAATCTAAACTTTATTTAAAGGTCTGTCATTGACCAATAAATTATTATACACATAAGACGAAATTCGAACTCCTAATCCTTGCTTAACTGAACGAGTGAGCTAATCATTCGACCAACTCAAATTGGTCAATAATATGGTTGAATTTACGTCTAACTTAATTAACTACTCATTCTACAAGCCCATTTACTGGATGCTTCAGTCTGGGGTGTTCTCTTCTAATGATGCATGTTTCACATTATGCCCTTATCATCCAAATAAAATAAGTAACTAACAAAAAGATTGTCCTCAAACGCTAAAAGATATTCATGTGCCACATTTGGCAATTATGATTAATTGTTGATGGAGAATTTCTTCTTCTTACAAAACATTGTAGTAAATTGCTGGAGTCAAGAACTAATATGATGGCTTCGCCGTTACCAATTCCTATTGTATTAGATGACTTTCTTCCTACGCAACAATGGTTCATCATTTTAATGGCACTAATTGAAATTTAACTTATCAATACAATGATGTTCCCCATATGGAAAAAGAAGCCCAAAATGATTAATTTGATAAAGGTTGGGGCCTCATAATGTAAATTTGCAAAGTTAAAATAATGTCAATGGCTTTTGTTTCAAAGATTCTGTGGCATCTACAAAAACAAAGTCCTCTATCTCTCGACTATAGCTGGCACTATTCATTCAACATATTAAAGGTGTCACACTCATGACTCATATATATATATTCCAAGTCATGTATAAGGGTGACATGTATTGAGAATGACATTTCATATATAAACCAAAATGACAATAATATCCATTTTAGTACCTTTATATATGTGCTTCAAATGATGATACCCTTCCCTTACATTTGATCATCTTCATATTTTCCCACATAGCTTAAGCACTGGCAAGGGTGATTCCATATGTCTAACGTGTCACAGCTCAAAACTTACTATTTCTCTATTTTCAATACTGAAGCTTATTTATATATAATAATTAAATATCATCTATGTAAAGTTAAACAAAATCTTAGACCATTAAAAAGTCTTTTATCGGAATTATTTTTTTTTAAATAAAATTCACTTTTGAATTTAAAGCTAATATATTATAGATCATGTCTATAAAATTTCATGCATGTCAATTCAAAATCATATATATGATGTACCTTTTATTAATTAGATAAAAATTAAAGGTATATAAAAATTTAGAACGAACATTGATATCAATATGAGGTGTTAGATTATAGCTCTATTGATCTTCAGATTTTACAAGTTTAGTACAAACAATTTTCACGATAAATTCTTGTAATTTAACGATTAGATCGATAGAAATTAAATTACTTTTTATGAAAAGATATAAGAGATATAATTTTTTTAATGGTATCTTTGATTCAAACACACACACTCCAATAGTTTAGATGTTTCATTTTGGATTTATCAATTTTTACAAGTAATTAATAAGAATAATTTAGCATATTTGTTCTCGTAAATATGCCGTTTAAGTCTTGTAATAATACTTAGCCTGTCTCCTTAAACACAAACACAATGAAACAAAAGGAAGAACGTGATAACTACACGCTAACTTAAAGTTTGACTCTCCAACGAAAAGAAAGAAACATCTGACTGATTTGAAGGCAAAAAATGGATTCTCCCATAATCGTAAACATGCTGACTCACCTTGATTAGAATGGTAATTAAAGTCATTAGGTGGTGAAGTTATTGAACCTGGTAATATATAGAATCTCAACTATAATTTTGGTGTAGTGTCTAATTATGATTCTAGTTATGGAGTCACATCCAACAAATGTTCAACATAAAATTTGTCTAATAATTCCATCTCGTTAGCTTTGATGCTAAACATAAACGACTAGAGATCAATTAAAAATGAAATATTTGCTGCTGTTAAAACAAAAGTATTGAAAACTAAACCGATTATTGAATTGTTGAGACTACTTTGATTTAGAAATTTAAAAGTTGTTCATACTATGGCAAAAAAACTAAAGCCATGGCCGAAAACTTAGTTAGACCCACTGAAAACCACCTAGATCCAAGATAATTTTAAAATGCCATATGGATTAACCTATCCAACCTACTTGGGGCACGAATATCATGACCCTGCCCGATCCAACTTGCGCAACAAATAATATGGTCACCCCACTACTTCAGATGTTATACACAGATCAGGCAACCACTTTTACATAGAATTACTTTTCAAATATTGAGAAAGAAACCACCCGCTACTACAAGAGAAAAGATTCAGAAGTAGTAAACAAGTCAGCACTCACCTCTATAACACCTCATCAAATTCAGGTACTTCTTAATCCCAATTCACTAATCTAAAATTCTTGTTAACTTAAGTATCGGAATTTCTTATAGGTACTTCCATCACTATTTAGAGTTAACACGAAGCCACACCATAACAACCTCGTCCCATTTCTGACCTCTTTTCAATAGTCCAAAACACCAATAATTCATTTCAGGTATGCCTCGTAACATTGGTGCCGTTGCCACGAACCTAGAGTTAAACTTTCGATAATGGCGAGGACCCACAGTAAGATGGACGCACTGCGTTTAATTCAGGATCCAAGAGTGGATTTCATCGCAATGGTAACCGAGCACATTCTATCCATCGCAATTCTAAAAGAAACAAAAGGGAGCATCGAGGACAAAGAGGGAGCTCCCAAATTCATAGAATTCAAACGATAACATCGGAGGAAAATGCATGACAGTAGAAAGGTTGGAGATAAACTAAGAAAATTAGAGACTGACTTGAAAGGTAAAGGAAGTCGAGAAGAAAGAGATCTGCTCTTCTTGGGAAATGATGACTCCTTCTCTAAGGAGATCATGCTAGCTAAGGTTTCCAGGAATTTTAAAAGTCTCGACATGGACATATATGATGGCACCACAGATCCATGATGCATGCACATCTTTATTAGCTTTCAGTTATTATTTCTTTAAATAGTGGTAGTGATTTAGTGTTTTTATTAGGAATTTCATGTTTTTTATCTATGTTCTTAACATTTCTTTCCTTAAATTCAAGATAGAGACTTTTCTTGCTTTAATTGAGACTTTTCGTGCCTTAATCAATGCTCTTTGGAGTTGTTTTGTGCTTTGATAAGTGTAGAAAATAAAACAAGGATCAAAAGAACAAATGACACGCTTTAGAGGGAAGGACATGCTTTGAAAGCCAAGAACACTCTTTTTCCAAAGACCAAAATCAACCCATTTGGGCCTGGAAGCTATGCGGTCCAACGTGGAGGTACTGGCATCCAACGGCACTTGTGCGTACGCATGCCCCATGCGTATGCACAATTCTCAAAATAAGTGAACTCATGCGTACGCATGCCTCCATGCATACGCACAAGTGGTAATTTCAGCAAAATCATGCGTACGCATGACCCTAGTTTCACGTCCCACGCCAGTTTTGTGACATCCCATACTGAAGCAAAACAGAAGCATAATTTGGGACATGAATTGAAGCAATGTTGCAAGCGTTCCACGTTAATCAATTGGCGTGCCACAACAAGCAAGCAGATGCCCATTTGGGCTAGTTTTTGAGAAGCAAAGTGTGCCATTCCTCATCCAACCTCCCAGCCTTCGATTTTCCCTCATTCATTCCTTAATTCTCCAAGGATCAAAAGAGTGGATCAAGCCCAAGAATTCAATTTCAATTTAATCTTGAATTTATTATAATTTGCATTTGATTTGAATTTGTAATTTAGATAGGTTATAAATAGAGGATGAAGGGGACATGTTGGGGCATCTAGCTCTCTGAGCTCTCTTCTCCCACTCTTCTTCCCTCTATTCTTTCACACTTTGTAAGCCATGAGTGGCTTATTCCCTTTTCATTGAGGAAGAAGCTCTATTGAATTTAATGGATTAATTGTGATTTATTCTTCATCTTCAATTCATCTTTCATTTGCTTCTTTAGAAAGAATCTTCATTCTTCATTCCAAGGATTCAAATCTATTGAGAGATAGTTTAAATCTCATTTGAATCCTATGAAAACTTGAGAGAGGGATCATAGGAATTGAGCTAGAAGTTCTTTCTCCCAATTTGGTAAATATGGGTTTGGGATTGATATGTGACATATAATCAACCTATAACTTGATTCATAAAATCGTGTGGCTCTAAATCAGAGACCAATCTTTATCTCTTCTCATGAGCAATTAGATCAAGGCATTGGCAATTGATCAAGTTAAGAGAGATTGAATTACCAAGACATTAGAATTTAATAACTTATGATTTGCCAAGAGAAAAATGATTGCATGATTGAAGATAAGATGAAAAACTATTTGTTCCAGAGAATTTAATATCTCTGTACCCCAATTATCTTCCCTTACTCTTTTATTCCCTTTCTTTATTAATTCCTTTCACTTTAATACTCATTTACATTGCTTTTTTTACATTCTTGCAATTTACTTTTCTTGCAATTTACTCTTTTAGTATTTACATTCTAGCAATTTAAATTTCCGGTAATTTACATTTATGTTCTTTATTTTCAAGTCATTTATTGCTTCTATTTACTTATTTGCTTAAGTCATTTACATTTCATGTTTTTATTATAATTGTTCTTAATCAAACTATGAATTTCCTAATTAGAATACTCAATCATCCATTGCTTGCTTAATTCCTTAATCCTCATGGGATCGACACCTACTCACTGTGAGTTTATTATTTGGTACGACCCGGTGCACTTGCTAGTAGTTATGCGAGATTGTAAAATCCCGTATCAAGTTTTTTGCTGAATTCATCACTTGTACATACATATGGAGGCATGCATCCTCTATGCGTACGCATGAGTTCACTTATTTTGACAATTGTGCGTATGCATAGGAAATGCGTACGCACAAGTGCCGTTGGACGCCAGTACCTTCCACGTTGGACGGCATAGCTTCCAGGCCCAAATGTGTTGATTTTGATCTTTGAAAAAAGTGTGTCTTTAGCTTTCAAAGCGTGTCTGATGGGGGAAAAGCGATTCCACACAAAACTCACCGGCAAGTGTACCGGGTTGCATCAAGTAGTAATTACTCACAAGAGTGAGGTCGATCCCATAGGGATTGATGGATTGAGCAATTTTAGTTAGGTGATGAATTTAGTTAAGCAAATAGTTGATGATTTGAGTGAATTTTGATCAACAGAAGCTAAATTAAATGAAAATAAAAGGGAGAGGGGAAATTAACAGAATCTAAAGTGCAAAAAATGTAAATTGTGCTTAAACTTAAAGTGCAAGTAATGTAAATTACTAAAACTTAAATTGCAAGAAATATAAATGGCTGAAGCTTAAGGTGCAAGAAAACTAAATGACTAAATCTAGATTGTTGGAAAATGTAAATTGCTTGAAGAGTAAAAGGGATTTGGGTGCTGGGATTCAGAATTCAACTAGAAAATGTAAATTAAAGCAAATCAAAAAGCTATCAGATGAAGGGATTCAATTTAGTAGCAAAACAGAAAAGAAAATTGCTTGAAGAAACAAACAGCAAGAAAACTTGATTCAATTATGAAATTCTTAGAAAGCAGATCTAGATCTCAATTGCTCTTTTTATCAAGTAGAAAAATAATTGCAGAAGAAGAAAAATGAAAACAAAAACTAAACTCAGATCTAATTCTTAGAACAATTGAGAAGAAAGGTGAAAGATGATTCTTAGAGTTTTGAATCAATAGAGCTCTTCAATCTCAATTCAAATTCCAAGAACATATAGCAGAAGTTGCAGAAGAAAAGAAAATAAAAACAGAGAGAAAACTCGATCCAATTCCCAATTCCCAAATTCCCAAAATGAAAATTCAAAAGGGAAAAGTAAAAAAATGAGCTAAAAGTTCCTTTACAAATTGAATTAACTCCTATTTATACACTTTCTCTTTTTGGTCTTCAAAGCTTGGAGTGGGCCCTTTTAATTTGTGAAGAGAGATGGATCCGGTTGGCCTTGGTTTAATTGATTTGGAGGCATGGGTCAGCTTCTAGGGGAGTGCTCCCTCAGTTAGTGAGCAATGTGCTCACTTCTCTTGGCCCAGCAGCTTTTGGTGTAGCGCTCACTAAGTGAGCACTGTGCTCACTATTTGAGCGCAATGTCTTGTTGTGATGCGCATCCCCAGCTTCGATTCCTGGCGCCCCCACTTTTTCCATGATGCGCTTCCCTTTTTCTCTTGGCAAGAGCACGAAAATGCTCACTTCAAGTGAGCATAGTGCTCACTAAGTGAGCGCTATTAGAGCATGCTTCCTTTGTTCCCTGGGTGCTCCTTGACTTGTTAAGTGCTGCGCTGCCTTGATGGCCACGAAAATGCTCACTAGAGTGAGCATAGTGCTCACTAAGGGAGCGTCAGCCTTGGATGCCTTGCTTCCAGGCTTGAGAGCGCCACGCTTTATTTTCATGGGCCACGCTTTTTAAAGTGTGGCCTAATATCTAAAGCGTGCTCAAACTTCAAAAGTGTGCCAAAAATTCCTTTTTCCACCATTTCTTCACCTACAAGCAACCAAACAACTAATCAAAGCTCCACCAAAATTACAAGATCTCTGCATTAATTATAAAATCAACTAATTCTAGCATGAATCCTATGATTTTGTGTCAAATAAATGATGGTTGATTGAATTGACATAACCATGCAAATCCACTCCAAATCACTTACTTATTATGCAAGAAAGTGCATAAAACCTAATCAAACAAGTGAAAAATGCTTGAAAAGCTAGCATAAGATGACTTGTCATCAATGTCCTTCCTTCTAAAGCATGTTCTTAGCTTCCTCCTTTGTTCTTTTGATCCTTGTTTCATTTTCTACACTTATCAAAGCATAAAACAACTCCAAAGAGCATTGATCAAAGCACCAAAAGTCCCAATTAAAGCAAGAAAAGTCTTTATCTTGAATTGAAGGAAAGAAATGTTAAAGAACATAGATTAAAAGCATGAAATACCTGATAAAAACACTAAATCACTACCACCATTTAAAAAAATAAAAACCAAAAACTACTAAAGATATGCATGCATCAATCCATGACATCTCCTTAGCATGACTACATCGATCAAAGTTTCCATGAAGTGATTTGACAATTTTGTTCAAGGAAGCATTTGCTAAATTTAGGTTGGATGCAAAAGATTTGAGAGCATATCCGTACACTCTATTCGGATTGGGAAAGATGGCCATCCATCCTCTCGTACACATTAGCGTGCACACAAATTTTGGGAAAAATTCAAGGAGTATCACCAAAAAAATTGACGATACAGTAATCAAAGTCAATTTAGCTTACAATGCACTATTGGATGAGGCATATTAAATCAATTAGCAGCGGTAGTCTCTACACTATACCTATGCTTGAAATTCCCAATAAAAAAGGAAATCACAGTAGTTCATGTAGATCAGGCTCTTAGGAGGTAATGCTACGATGAAAGCCTTGGTCTTATAGGAACAAAAGTGGGAGGATTTGTTTTGTGCTAGAAGTCGGCATCCCAAGAGAGTGGAAAACTCTTTGACCTCATTCGAAGAAAAAGTTGGAACAAGTACAAATCGAATATGATGTTGATGATTGGATTTTTTGATGGTTTAGAATTCACAAATGAATTCTCGTTGCAATATAGTTTCTAAACCAACAATAGTTCTTTCATACAAAAATTTGTTTGTCACTAAGACAAACCCCTAAAATCTATAAACCGAAGTATTCAAACCTCGGATCGTTCTCCCTAGGAATTGTGATAAAGTGTCTTGTTATTGGTTGTGAGTTATTTTTGGGGTTTTAATAAGAAACATGAAAGATAAATGGCAAAAAGTAAACTAATGGCTAAAAAGAACTTGGCAAGGGTTGGTGGTCAAGGATTTCTATCCTAATTACTAACCACAATATGAGAATTGGCAAGGATTAATCCCATTAAGTCATCCTCCAACTAGTAAAGGAAAGTCAAATGAGATATATCAATCCTAGTCCATAAGTCCTAACTCTCCACTAATTCAATTAGTGAGAACTAGAGTCAATGGCTCCCAATCATCAATTACTTGGACATTAGTAACTCAAAAAGTCCTAAGTTACCTTTCCAAGCCAAGAGCACAAAATTCTACTCTAAAATCCTTCCAAGCATTTTATCAAACACTTGGAAGGTATAAAAGGAAAGCATAGTAAATCAATCAACAAGAACAACATCTAACAACAACTAATTGCAAAGAATTAACAACAACAATTAAAAGAAATACAATTATTTTGAATTACCTTTAATTGAATTGAAAGAGGATAGAAGAAACAATAGTAGATCTACAACAAAATACAAGAACAACATGAAAGAGATTACAAAAAAAGAATGGAAGAAGAATGAATGTAACTACAAGGAATTAAGAAGAGAAAAGTAAAAGAAGATGAATTAAAACATAGATCTAGAAATTCTAATCTAAACTTAATCCTAATTCTAGAGAGAAGTGAGAGCTTCTCTCTCTAAAACTAACTCTAACTAATCCTAATGAGTGTGAATGAATGTAAATCCCCCTTTGCTCTTCAATTCTTGGCTTTAAATAGCATTTTTGGCACCAAAGTTAGTTGGGATTGGGCCCCACAACCCTTCTGAATTCGCTGGCCACGTTTTCATTAAAAAATCATATTCCATCACCGATGCGTACGCGCACAGCACGCGTACGTGCCCATGGGGTAATTCGCAAGGTGCGCGTAAGGGCCTTGTGTGCACGCGCGTCCATGGACAAGTTCAATTCTTTGGCTTTTCATGATTTCTCCACATTACATGCTTTCCTCTTCACTCTTTTGATCCATTCCTAGCCTTTTCAATCTGAAATCACTAACAAACACATCAAGGCATCAAGTGGAATCAAAGGGAGATTAAAATTATCAAGTTAAAGGAAGCATGTTTTCACACTTAAGTACAAATTAAGGGACAATCATGAAACCATGCTATTTCATTGAATAATTATGGGTAAAAGGTAATAAAATCCCTTAAAATCAATACAAGATAAACCCTACAAATGGGGTTTATCAACCTCTCCATACTTAAACCAAGCATGTCCTCATGCTTAAACCAAGAATGAAGTAAGGGTATGGCATTTATTCAATGGAAACTAACTAAATGCAATCTACCTATATGCAACTGTCTAAATGAATGCAATTGCTTTGTCAAAATAAATCAATTCCCAAGAATACATATATAAGCACAAGGGCCAAAGGTATTAACAACCATGCCAAACCACAATTTAATTGAGCTATTAAATATTTTTACAAACTTGCATGAAAGGAGATGATCATAGGTGGAAACATGTAATTGAGCATCAAACCCTCACCGAATGTATTTGCACTCTATTCGCTCAAGTGTTTAGGGTTGATTCACTCAATTCTCTCCTAATCATGCTTTCCAATATTTGTTCTTCTTCTATCAATCAACATATATTTCATGCATGCATACATCTATCATGAGGTCTTTTCTTTAGGTTGTAATGGGGCTAGGGTCAAGGTAGGATGCATATTTGGTCAAATGAGCTTGAAATTTGAATCTTTGACAAGCTTAGACTTCCCACCTAGCCTATGACATCCTATACAATTAAGTTCTAACTTAACTACCCATTTTTCACTTTTTCACATACTCATGTATCCCTCTTCATTTCTCAACACTTATGTGTTGATCTTTATTGAGCTTCACTTTGCTTTGGGGCATTTTGTCCCCTTTTTATTGTTTTTCTTCTTTTTTTTCTTTTTTTCTATATTGTTTTCTTTTTCTTTTCTTTTTCTTATGTTTTTCTCATTTTTTTTCCTTTCTATATACAAGAACACCAATGCATAAGGTCTATATATTTGATCAATATATGAGTATGTACCCAATTCCCAATATTTACAACAAAAATACAAAACTACCCTTTTATTCCCCCAATGTCCCAAGATTCCCACACTTGAATGATACACACACACTAGCCTAAGCTAATCAAAGATCCAAATAAGGACATATATTGTTTTTTTCTTTAAGGCTTGTAATGTGCTAAATTAAGAACAAAGTGGATTAATCGTAGGCTCAAATTTGGCTAACAATGGAAGATAAAAGGTAAGACCATTTGGGTAAATGAGCTAATGAAATGATGGCCTCAACCATATAAATGCATGAATACACAAAATAATGGACATAAAAAATCAAACGAATCAAAGATTACAATCATAGAAAGAGAATAATGCAAACAAGAAGGAAAAATAAGTGGTTATAAGATGTAACCACACTATTAGGCTCAATTCTCACTTGCTTGTGTTCTTAGCTCAAAACATGATCCACAATATATATAATTCAAGCAAGTTTAATGAAAAGTTTTCACTTGAATCAATTGGTGCATAATAGATAGAAATCCTTGAAAGATTTCGTTATTTTGACTAAGCTTATTGTGTGTATATATGCAAAATTTAAGAAAATGCAACAAAAATCCTAAAAACCTAAAATGAAATGCAAAGGTGTTGAGATTAGAAATTTGTCACCCAAAATCGCCGACCGGTCGGACGACCTCCCCACACTTAAAATTTTGCACCGTCCTCGGTGCACTCAAAGATGAGCAAGGGGGTACGGAGACTCTCCAGATTGCTACCTTCAGCTGGTAGATCAATCGGTTGCTGCATGTTCTTTGTCTCGCTTCCGTTTTTGCTTGCGGTGCATCATTCATGAAAAACAAAAGTATAACACCATAAGATGAGAAAACAAAAGCAAGGAAGCATACATTGTTGGAATGAGGTACTAATCACTAGAATTGAGTGAGTGAATTAGTGTGACATTCATAAAAGTAAGTGTGCAAATTCTTGCGCGGTTTAGAACACACATTAGCATAAAAATTGATGCCACAAAAGAAGTATACACTTCACTTATACTAGTGTGCTTGAAATGCTTTAAGTAAACTTGTAAGGTAAAACAAGCAATGAAGAAGCATGAAAGCATTCAAGCTAAAGCATATGTATGCATATGATCATAACACAAGGCTTTAAGGTAAATATACAACATCATCCATCAAGAGGTTGCCTAATCACAGAATAAGGCTCAAATCACATGGTGGCCAAATCATGTAATTCAAGAAGAGTTTACAAGCATGAAGGCAATTTTCATCACTTGACATTCTTAAAAGGTAAGCCTGAAAAACTTAAAACCAAATAGCCAAATATAACCTCAACAATAGAATCCAACAAAGATTATAACATAGTGATGTTAAGATAACATCTATTTCATTATCCAGCAGCAATTAGTGGTGAACAAGAATAACAATCCAACACTTACAATGAAAAAGAGAAAATAGAATGAAAATTGACTAAAACTAACTAATCAACTAATTAACTAACTAATCAACTAACTAACTAACTAATTGACTAACTAAAATAAATGGTTATTAATGGTGTTTGGAAGTGTTGGATGAGGGGTAGAAGAAGGGAAGAAGAAAGTAGGAGAAAAGAAACGGAAAGAAGAGAAGAAAAGAAGTGTAGTGAAGGAAGTACATCCGCGCGCACGCACGCATGGCACGCGCGCGCGGATGGTGGTGCAATGGATGCGACACGTACGCGTACAGGGTGCGTCCGCATCGATGGATTATTTCGAGAGTGGTGCGTACGCGTCATGTACGCGTACGCGCGAGTGGTTTTGTGCCAAAGGCACAACGTTGGCGCAGCGTGGGCATAACTCTCTAGAAAATGTACCAGGAGGGCAGGTGGCATGATCGGCGCGCGCGCACGGTGCACTTGCGCGTCAATCTGCAAGTTGCCAAAAGGGCGCGTATGTGCCAGGTGTGCGTACGCGCGAATTGGTTTGTGCCTTAGGCCTAATTTTTGCACAGTGCAGGCCTAACTCTCGGGTTAATGTATGGAAGGTGGACTTCTCAATACACGCGTATGCACGCATGGCACGCGTGCATGGATGGTCGAAAATGCTTGATGTACGCGTAGGCGCACAATGCGCGTACACATGGATGGTGCTCTGTTTTTCAAAGATTTCGCAATGTTTTTGCACCAGTCCAAGCATTCTAAACCTCCAAACAGCTACCAAAACACCATAAAACCTTATTTAACATACTAAACTATCAAATATACTCAATAAACTAACCAAAAAACATGAATTTAAACTAATTCTACCAATATTTACAAAAGAGAAAAAATGAAAAGAATTTACCATGGTGGGGTGTCTCCCACCTAGCACTTTTGTTTATTGTCCTTAAGTTGGACTTATGGGGAGCTCCTCTCAAGGTGGCTTGTGTTTGAATTCATCTTGGAACTCCCACCAATGCTTGGTTCTCCATTGTGCCCCAAGATTCTTCATGGATTGAGCCAAGTCTTGATGGAGTTCTTCACAAGCTTGGGGCTCCCAAAGTTGGTCCTCTTTCTCTAATCCGGGATCCCACACTTTATTTTCACAGCCGTCTTGAGGTTGATCATCATTATTAGTCCAACCGGGTGGTGAGTAAGGTGAATTCTCTATATAGTGGCCAACAATCCTCCTAGACCCATCTATTTGAGCACTACTCCATCCTTTATATCTCATGTTTGATGCATCAACCATAATGAGCCTTGATTTGCAACGCCCATGATGAGCGGATAATTTATACGCTTTTTGGCATTGTTTTTAGGTAGTTTTTAGTAAGTTTGAGCTACTTTTAGGGATGTTTTCATTAGTTTTTATGTTAAATTCACATTTCTGGACATTACTATGAGTTTGTGTGTTTTTCTGTGATTTTAGGTAATTTCTGGCTGAAATTGAGGGACTTGAGCAAAACTCTGAAAAAGGCTGACAAAAGGACTGCTGATGCTGTTGGAATCTGACCTTCCTGCACTCGAAATGGATTTTCTGGAGCTACAGAATTCCAATTGGCGCGCTCTCAACGACGTTGGAAAGTAGACATCCAGAGCTTTTCAGCAATATATAATAGTCCATACTTTATTCGGAAATTGACGACGTAACTTGGC
>NC_029776.3:71743002-71744967 GCF_000817695.3 Arachis duranensis | reverse complement strand
TGACCCTTACTCACGTAAGGTTTATTACTTGGACGACCCAGTACACTTGCTGGTTAGTTGAACGGAGTTGTGAATTCAACTGGTGCCATAATAATGATTTCATACAAGTACAAAAGAATATGGATCACGATTTCGTCCACCAAGTTTTTGGCGCCGTTGCCGGGGATTGTTCGAGTATGGACAACTGACGGTTCATCTTGTTGTTCAGATTAGGTAATTTTCTTTTCAAAAACCTTTTTCAAAATTTTTCTTTTCTTTTTCATTTTTTCTAAATAATGTTTTTCGAAAAAAATTAATAAAAATACAAAAAAATTAGAAAATCATAAAAATAAAAAATATTTTGTGTTTCTTGTTTGAGTCTTGTGTTAATTTTTAAGTTTGGTGTCAATTGCATGCTTTAAAAATTTTTCTTGCATTTTTCGAAAATTCATGCATTCATAGTGTTCTTCATGATCTTCAAGTTGTTCTTGACAAGTCTTCTTGTTTGATCTTGATGATTTCTTGTTTTGTGTTGTTTGTTGTTTTTCATGTGCACTTTTGCATTCATATTTTCCTTGCATTAAAGATTTCTAAGTTTGGTGTCTTGCATGTTTTCTTTGCATCAAAATACTTTTCAAAACTATGTTCTTGATGTTCATCATGATCTTCAAAGTGTTCTTGGTGTTCATCTTGACATTCATAGCATTCTTGCATGCATCTTGTGTCTTGATCCAAAATTTTCATGTTTTGGGTCATTTTTGTGTTTTTCTCTCTCATCATAAAAAAGTTCAAAAATAAAAAAATATATCTTTTCCTTTTTTATCTCCTAATTTTCAAAAATTTGAGTTGACTTATCCTTATTTCCCTCCAAATTTTTGAAATTTTGGGTTGACTTGGTCAAAATTTTTAAAATTAGTTGTTTCTTACAAGTCAAGTCAAAATTTCAATTTTAAAAATCTTATCTTTTCAAAATCTTTTTCAAAAATCATATCTTTTTCATTTTTTTTCTTTCGAAAATTTTAAAAATTATTTTTTCAAAAATCTTTTTCTTATCTTTTATATCTAATTTTCGAAAATTAGCTAACAATTAATGTGATTGATTCAAAAATTTGAAGTTTGTTACTTTCTTATTAAGAAAGGTTCAATCTTTAAGTTCTAGAATCTTATCTTGTAGTTTCTTGTTAGTGAAGTAAGTAATTTAAAATTTTTGAATTAAATCTTTTTATCTTTTATCTTATCTTTTTCAAAAATTTTATCTTTTTCAAAATTTGATTTCAAAATATCTTATCTAACTTCTTATCTTCTTATCTTTTTCAAAATTTGATTTCAAATCTTTTTCAATCAACTAACCGACTTTTTGTTTGTTTCTTATCTTTTTCAAAACCACTTAACTACTTTTCCCTCTCTAATTTTCGAAAACACCTCTCCCTTTTTCAAAAATTCTTTTTAATTAATTAATTGTTTTAAATTTTAATTTTAATCTTATCTTATCTCTAATTTTCGAAAATTACTAACTCCTTTTTCAAAAATTATTTTCGAAATATCCCTTCTCTTTTCTTATTCTATTTAATTATTTAATTACTAACACTTCTCTTCACCTCTCTTCATCTAAAAATCCGAATTTGTCTTCATTCTTCTACCCCCTTCTTCTTCTACTAACATAAAGGAATCTCTATACTGTGACATAGAAGATTCCTCTTTCTTTTCTTGTTTTCTTCTCTTTCATATGAGCAGGAACAGGGAAAAAGGCACTCTTGTTGAAGTTGATCCAGAACCTGAAAGGACTCTGAAGAGAAAATTAAGAGAAGCTAAATTACAACAATCCAGAAACAACCTTTCAGAAATTTTCGAACAAGAGAAGGAGATGTCAGCCGAAAATAATAATAATAATGCAAGGAGAATGCTTGGTGACTTCACAAAGCCAACGTCCAAGTTTGATGGAAGAAGCATCTCCATTCCTGCCATTGGAGCCAATAACTTTGAGCT
>NC_029776.3:71741201-71742428 GCF_000817695.3 Arachis duranensis | reverse complement strand
TATGGAAACACCTATAACCCATCATGGAGAAATCATCCAAATTTCTCCTGGAAGGATCAACAAAAGCCTTAACAAGGCTTTAACAATGGTGGACGTATTAGGCTGAGCAATAGCAAGCCATATCCATTATCTTCTCAGCAACAGACAGAGAATTCTGAACAAAACACTTCTAATTTAGCTAATATTATCTCTGATCTGTCAAAGGCCACTTTCAGTTTCATGAATGAAATAAGATCCTCCATCAGAAATTTGGAGGCACAAGTGGGCCAGCTGAGTAAGAAAGTCATTGAAACTCCTCCCAGTATTCTCCCAAGTAATACAGAAGAGAATCCAAAAGGAGAGTGCAAGGCCATTGATTTAGTCAATGTGGCCGAATGCACAAGGGAAGAAGAGGACGAAAATCCTAGTGAGGAAGACCTCCTGGGACGTCCCTCAAGCAAGAAGGAGTTTCCTATTAAGGATCCAAAGGAATCTGAGGCTCATACAGAGACCATAGAGATTCCATTAAATCGCCTTCTACCATTCATGAGCTCTGAAGACTATTCATCCTCTGAAGAGGATGAAGATGTAACTGGAGAGCAAGTTGCTCAATACTTAGGAGCTATCATAAAGCTGAATGCCAAGTTGTTTGGTAATGAGACTTGGGAAAGTGAACCTCCCTTGCTTATTAGTGAACTGTATACCTGGATTCAGCAAATTCTACCTCAAAAGAAACAAGATCCTGGCAAGTTCTTAATACCTTGTACCATAGGCACCATGAGCTTTGAAAAAGCTCTATGTGATCTAGAGTCAGGGATAAATCTTATGCCACTCTCTATAATGGAGAAGCTGGGGATCATTGAGGTACAACCTGCCTTGTTCTCATTATAATTGGCAGATAAGTCATTGAGACAAGCTTATGGAATAGTAGAGGAGAATTAGTCCTTCAATTGAATGGGGACTACCTTGTGTTTAAGGCACATGGCCATCCCTCTGTGACAAAAGAGAGTAAGCAGGAAGAGCTTCTCTCAGTTTAGAGTCAAGAAGAGCCCACACAGTGAAACTCTAAGTTTGGTGTTGTGAGGCCACAACCAAACTCTAAGTTTGGTGTTAAGACCCCATATCCAAACTCTAAGTTTGGTGTTGGGACTACACAAACATTGACCCGATCACCTTGTGGCTCTATGAGAGCCACTGTCAAGCTATTGACATTAAAGAAGCGCTTGTTGGGAGGCAACCCAATTTTAT
>NC_029776.3:71740734-71741022 GCF_000817695.3 Arachis duranensis | reverse complement strand
CGCACAGGCTGGCGTTCAACGCCAGTAAGATGCATCTGGCTGGCGTTCAACGCCAAAACAGAGCACCATTCTGGCGCTGAACGCCAGAAACAAGCAACATTCTGGCACTGAACGCCAGGAATGTGCCCAGAGAGGAAAAACTGGCGCTGAACGCCAGAAACAAGCATGAAACTGGCGTTCAACGCCAGAAACATGCTTTACATGGGTGTTGAACGCCCAGAATGTGCACCAATGGGCGTTTAAATGCCAGAATGGTGTGCAAAGGCATTTTACATGCCTATTTGGTGC
>NC_029776.3:71739836-71740560 GCF_000817695.3 Arachis duranensis | reverse complement strand
CCACCTACCTTTACAATTCAACTTCTCTTTCCCACCCAATCCCACCCATATAGCCGAATCCATCTCCCCTCACTCACCTCCATTCTCTTCTTCTTCTTCTTCTTCTCTTCTTTCTTTTCTTGCTCGAGGGCGAGCAATATTTTAAGTTTGGTGTGGTAAAAGCATAGCTTTTTTGCTTTGCCATTACCATTAATGGCACCTAAGGCCAGAGAAACCTCAAAGAGAAGACAAAAGCTTCCACCTCTGAGTCTTGGGAGATAGAAAGACTCATATAAAGCCGTCATAGCTCAGTGGTAGAACATGTGGCTGCAAATCAAGAGATCCCTGAGATACCTCAGGGGATAAGTTACTCTCCACACAAATATTGGAAGAAACTAAGGGTAGAAACACCAAAATTACTAGGAATCATTCAACAGAAGCAAGGAAGAGACATAGAGGAGCTCAAAAAGCACCATTGGACCTTCAAGAAGGCGCCACCCTCACTCAGGTGGATTCATTCCTTGTTCTTTATTTCCTTCTGTTTTTGGTTTTTAATATTGTGTTTATCTATGTTTTGTGTCCTTACTTCATGATCATTAGTAGTTAGTAACTATGTCTTAAAGTTATGAATAAATCCATTAATCCTTCACCTCTCTTAAATGAAAAATGTTTAAATTCAAAAGAACAAGAAGTACATGAATTTCGAATTTATCCTTGAATTTAATTTAATTATATTGATGTGGTG
>NC_029776.3:71739025-71739292 GCF_000817695.3 Arachis duranensis | reverse complement strand
ACTAACTGGGGACTCTAGCAAAGCTGAGTCATAATCTGAAAAGGTTCACCCAGTTATGTGTCTATGGCATTTATGTATCCGGTGGTAATACTGGAAAACAAAGTGCTTAGGGCCACGGCCAAGACTCATAAGTAGCTGTGTTCAAGAATCAACATGCTTAACTAGGAAAGTCAATAACACTATCATAAATTCTAAGTTCCCAGAGACGCCAATCACTCTGAACTTCAAAGGAAAAAGTGAGATGCCAAAACTGTTCAGAAGCAAAAA
>NC_029776.3:71736689-71738105 GCF_000817695.3 Arachis duranensis | reverse complement strand
TAGAACTGATGGCGGCATTCAAGAGAATCCGGAAGGTCTAACCTTGTCTGTGGTATTCTGAGTAGGATTCAATGATTGAATGACTGTGACGTGCTTCAAACTCCTGAGGGCGGGGCGTTAGTGACAGACGCAAAAGAATCACTGGATTCTATTCCAACCTGATTGTGAACCGACAGATGATTAGCCGTGCTGTGATAGAGCATAGGAACGTTTTCACTGAGAGGATGGGATGTAGCCATTGACAACGGTGATGCCCTACATACAGCTTGCCATGGAAAGGAGTAAGAAGGATTGAAGGAAGAGTGAGTAGTGAAGTAGAGTTTCAAGAGGAGCACAGCATCTCCATACACTTATCTGAAATTCTCACTATTGATTTACATAAGTATTTCTATCCCTTTTTATTTTCCAATTATTATTAATTTTTGAAAACCCATAAACCAGTTTAATCTGCCTAACTGAGATTTACAAGGTGACCATAGCTTGCTTCATACCAACAATCTCTGTGGGATCGACCCTTACTCACGTAAGGTTTATTACTTGGACGACCCAGTACACTTGCTGGTTAGTTGAATGGAGTTGTGAATTCAACTGGTGCCATAATAATGATTTCATACAAGTACAAAAGAATATGGATCACAATTTCGTCCACCAGCCCACCGCAAAACCTTTTCCGCTTACGCTTCATCCCACAAAGTTCACTAAGTTGGCCATCTGTTTCAAGCAAACCATATTCAAGTGGGATAATAAAGCTAATAGAAATGAATTTCAACCACTCAAATGGAGGTGTAGATGGCAACCTAGGCAAAGATGCTTCTAATGATCTTGACAAAGCGTATTACACTCCCATCCTTCTATTTATAGAGGCTTCCACCTCTTCACAAGATCTCTTAATCTCAATCCTTTGTTTAACGATTTTATCTAGACCTTTTCCCTTACTCAAATCATAATAGGGAGGGTGAGAAAAATTTACCTCCACATTACTTTCCATCTCATCGGGAGAAGGTTCTTCAAGTTCAAAGGATCTACCACCACTAGAATTTGATGCTTGCTCTTCATTGCCATGGGAACTCAATTCTTGTTCTATCTCATTCAAGTCTTCATATGGAATATGCCATGCAGGTTGTGCACATCCTTCCTTAACATCAATTTCAAGCTTCTTGGAGGAGTCTTCTTCAACTCTAGGTTCCCATGGAGGTTCTGCATCTCCTAAGTCTTCAACCATTTCTTCCTTTTCTTCGATAATCTGAGATTCCTCCAATTGTTCTAACACAAAGCAACTTCCCTCATTTTCCATCGGATTTTCCAATATCTCCTTCATACTATGTTCTTCATTCAATTCTCCACATGTAGCCATGGGAGTTCCTTGAGTGTTCAAGCATTGGGAGGCTAATTGATTTGTTACCGCATCCAGGGCGG
>NC_029776.3:71734283-71736522 GCF_000817695.3 Arachis duranensis | reverse complement strand
CTCTTTCCACTTGTTGCACAACACACTCCATGGTTGCTTGAAATTGATCCAATGCTTCCTTGAGACGATCCCTTGACTCTTGTTCTTCTTGGATATCATGAGTAGGGTCATAGGGCTCTTGGATTAAAGGACATGAGTATTCTTCCATGGGAGGTTGTGGTGGAAAGTAGTATCTATCTTGTAGTTAGAAATTTGCATACATTGGAGGTGGTTCATCTTGGTAATAGTATGGAGTTAGCTCTTGAAAGTGGGGATATTGGGATGGTTCCATGTATGGCTCATATGGTTCAAAAGGAGGTTAGCATGGTGGGTAAGGATCATGGTCATATGGAGGTGTTTGGTGAAAATAGGCTTGTGAGTGTGGTTGACATTCATGTTGAGGATATGACTCATAGGCATATGGTGGTGGTTCTTGAAAGTCACAAGTGGATTCACCATAGCCATTTGATTGGTATGCATCATAGAATGGCTCTTCTTCATAGTGCATTGGTGGAGGTTGTTGTCATGAAGATTGATCATATGCATATGGCTCCTCCCACCTTTGATTATCTCATATTCTTGATATATATCTTCATTGTAGTCCTCATTTCCTACAACATAATTAGAACCAAACTCATAGCCAAAGTTAGAATTCATGATAGCAAAAGAAAATGAGAACAAAAATCAAATAAGAAGCGAGAAAATTAAATCCTAAAACTAGTAAGAGCTAACAAAGAAGCAAACATATTCACACTATTCACATATATACAATAACCAACAACACAAAACCATTGTAATTCCCCGGCAACGGTGCCATTTTGATGATTGGATTTTTTGATGGTTTAGAATTCACAAATGAATTCTCGTTGCAATATAATTTCTAAACCAACAATAGTCCTTTGGTGCACGAAATTGCAATCACACTTTGCAATCCCGCACAACTAACCAGCAAGTGCACTGGGTCGTCCAAGTAATACCTTACGTGAGTAAGGGTCGATCCCACGGAGATTGTCGGCTTGAAGCAAGCTATGGTTATCTTGTAACTCTTAGTCAGGATATCAATAATTATCAGGTTTGGTTGTGAAAAGTAAAGAACATGAAATAAATACTTGTTTTGCAGTAATGGAGAATAGGTTGAGGTTTTGGAGATGCTCTATCTTCTGAATCTCTGCTTTCCTACTATCTTCTTCTTCAAGCACGCAAGGCTCCTTCCATGGCAAGCTGTATGTAGGGTTTCACCGTTGTCAATGGCTACCTCCCATCCTCTCAGTGAAAATGTTCAATGCACTCTGTCACAGCACGGCTAATCATCTGTCGGTTCTCAATCAGGTTGGAATAGAATCCATTGATTCTTTTGCGTTTGTCACTAACGCTCAGCCTTCAAGAGTTTGAAGCTCGTCACAGTCATTCAATCCTTGAATCCTACTCAGAATACCACAGACAAGGTTTAGACCTTTCAGATTCTCTTGAATGCCGCCATCAATTCTAGCTTATACCATGAAGATTCCGCTTAAAGAATCCAAGAGATATCCACCCAATCTAAGGTAGAACGGAGGTGGTTGTCAGGCACACGTTCATAGGTGAGAATGATGATGATTGTCACGGATCATCACATTCATCAAGTTTAGGAACAAGTGATATCTTAGAATGGAAGCAAGCATGATTGAATGAAAAACAGTAGTAATTGCATTAATCCATCAAGACACAGCAGAGCTCCTCACCCCCAACCATGGGGTTTAGAGACTCATGCTGTAAGAAGTACACAGAGAAACGTGTAGAGTGTCATGAGGTACAGATACAATGTCAAAAGATCCTATTAATAGTGAACTAGTAACCTAGGGTATACGGAAATGAGTAAATGACGTAAAAATCCACTTCTGGGTCCACTTAGTGTGTGCTTGGGCTGAGCATTGAAGCTTTCATGTGTAGAGACTTTTTCTGGAGTTAAACGCCAGCTTTCATGCCAGTTTGGGCGTTTAACTCCAATTTTTGTGCCAGTTCCAGCGTTAAACGCTGGAAATTCTGAAGCTGATTTGCAACACCGGTTTGGGCCATCAAATCTCGGGCAAAGTATGGACTATTATACATTGCTGAAATGCCCAGGATGTCTACTTTCCAACGCTGTTGAGAGCGCGCCAATTGAGCTTCTGTAGCTCCAGAAAATCCACTTCGAGTGCAAGGAGGTCAGAATCCAATAGCATCTGCAGTCCTTTTCAGCCTCTGAATCAGATTTTTGCTCAGGACCCTCAATTTCAGCCAG
>NC_029776.3:71732606-71734079 GCF_000817695.3 Arachis duranensis | reverse complement strand
AAATTATCCGCTCATCACAACACCAAACTTAAATTGTTGCTTGTCCCCAAGCAACTGAAAATCAAAATAGAATAAAAAGAAGAGAATATACTATAGACTCCAAAATATCAAGGAAACTTAGCTCCAATTAGATGAGCGGGACTAATAACTTTTTGCTTCCGAACAGTTTTGGCATCTCACTTTATCCTTTGAAGTTCAGAATGATTGGCATCTATAAGAACTCAGAATTCAGATAGTGTTATTGATTCTCCTAGTTAAGTATAATGATTCTTGAACATAGCTAGTGTATGAGTCTTGGCCGTGGCCCAAAGCACTCTGTCTTCCAGTATTACCACCAGATACATACATGCCACAGACACATACTTGGGTAAACCTTTTCAGATTGTGACTCAGCTTTGCTAGAGTCCCCAATTAGAGGTGTCCAGGGTTCTTAAGCACACTCTTTTTGCCTTGGATCACAACTTTATTTCTTCTTTTTTTTTCTTTCTTTTCTTTCTTTTCTATTTTTTTTTTCAGATTTTTGAATCACTGCTTTTTCTTGCTTCAAGAATCAATTTGATGATTTTTCAGATCCTCAATAACAGTTCCCCTTTTCCCTCATTCTTTCAAGAGCCAACAATTTTAACATTCTTAAAACAACAAATTCAAAAGACATGTGCACTGTTCAAGCATTCGTTCAGAAAACAAAAAGTATTGTCACCACATCAAACTAATTCAACTAGCTTCAAAGATAAATTCGAAATCCTGTACTTCTTGTTCTTTTGTGATTAAAGCACTTTTCATTTAAGAGAGGTGATGGATTCATAGGACATTCATAGCCTTAAGACATGAATTTTAAATTTTATTAATTATGAATTAAGAACAAGACTCAAAAATAGATATAAGATGAGACTAGTAACAAGTAGAAAACAAAATTTTAAATAGGCTCCTAATGATAGAGGTTATCACAAAGTTAGGACTCAACAACCTTGATTTTGAGAGGTGGATGCTCCCTCAACTTGAGAGGAGAGCTTTTGGCGTTTCATCTCTTGAAGTTTACGCCCCTGCTTCTCTTGTTCCTTCAGCAATTTGCAGAGCATGTAGTTCTGATTCTGCTGTTCTTCCTTAAGTTGCTCCATAGTTTCTTGCAACTTGGTGATAGATGCTTCTAGGCTGGCCCAGTAGTCAATTTCAGGGAATTCAGGGAGGAACTCCTGCGCCCTCTTCTTGATAGAGTTGTCTTGCATTTGTCCTTCCATTGACTTCTTGGTGATTGGATGTTCAATGGGTATGAATTCATCTACTCCCATCTTTACTCCACCCTCTTTACAGAGCAAGGAGATCAAGCTTGGGTAAGCCAGTTTGGCTTCAGTGGAATTCTTATTTGCAATTGTGTAGATCTCACAAGCAATTAGATGATGAACCTCCACTTCTTTTCCAAGCATAATGCAATGAATCATCACTGCTCTCTTGATAGTGACCTCAGAATGGTTG
>NC_029776.3:71731365-71732533 GCF_000817695.3 Arachis duranensis | reverse complement strand
CCTTTTGCAATTGGTTTGAGGTCTCCCCTCTTGAGTTGGTTTGGGACACTTTTTGAATTGGTTATCCACTTAGTTCCAGGGAGGCATATGTCCTCTAGAACTTGATCCAACCCTTTATCTGCTCTCACCATTCTCCTATTAAAGGATTCCGGATCATCTTGCAGTTGAGGCAATTTGAAGATTTCTCTTATTTTGTCCAGATGGAAGTAGATAACTTTCCCTCTGACCATGGTTCTGTAAGTATGGAAAGCAGTTCCAGTCATTCTCTGCTTATCTGTTAGCCACAGATTTGAGTAGAATTCCTGAACCATATTTCTTCCAACCTTTATCTCAGGATTGGTTAGAACTTCCCATCCTCTGTTTCGAATTTGCTCTTGGATCCCCGGATATTCATCTTCTTTCAGATCGAATTTGACTTCCGGGATCACTGACCTTAGACCCATTCTTTGGATTATTCTCTTTCTTTCCTCTTAAATTGGTTTGTTTTCCCTTAGGAGCCATGATCTTGATGAATCTTGGCCTAGTGATCACGGAAAATCACACCAAACTTTAGAGGTTTGCTTGTCCTCAAGCAAAAGAAAGGAAAGAGGAGAGAGAGGAGAAGAGCAAATTCGAATGGTGTGGGGGAATAGGGAGGTCGAACGTGTATTTATAAGGGGGGAGGAGAGATTTCGAAAATTTGGAAGGAGATTTGAGAAGATATGGAAAGAATTTGAGAGAAAGTTGAGTTTTTGAACAAGATTTGGGAAGGATTTGAGAGAGATTTGAAGAATGATTTTGATTTTTGAAGATTTGAAGGTGAATGATGAAAGGTTGAAATGTGTTTATATAGAAAAGTATGGGTCAAAAAAGGAAAGTTTGAAAAAAATTTGATTGGAAAGCAAGATCTCAGTCCCCCACCTTTCTGGCGTTAAACGCCCAGAATGGCATCCATTCTGGCGTTTAACGCCCATTTGCTAGCCATTGTGGGCGTTTAACGCCCAGCCAGGTGCCCTGGCTGGCGTTAAACACCAGAATTCCCTTTGTCACTGGGCGTTTTGCTAAACGCCTAGGATGCTGTACACCTGGCGTTAAACGCCTAGAATGGGCCCAAAATGGCACCCTTACTGGCGTTAAACGCCCAGAATGGTGCCCATTCTGGCGTTTAACGCCCAAAGTACCCCTTACT
>NC_029776.3:71730437-71731073 GCF_000817695.3 Arachis duranensis | reverse complement strand
TGTAATCACATACGGACCCCTCCACCGAGATTTAAGCTTTCCTGGGAACAATCTAAGCCTAAAGTTGAAGAGCAGAACTTTTTGTTCTGGCTCAAAGACTCTGGATGACAATTTCTTGTCATGCCACTTCTTTTCCTTTTTCCTTATAATTTTTTGCATTTTCAAAGGCATTGAGTCTGAACTCCTTTAGCTCATTTAGCTGGAGCAATCTTTTTTCACCAGCTAACTGAGCATCCATGTTTAGGAACCTGGTTGCCCAGTAGGCTTTATGTTCCAGTTCCACGGGCAGATGACAGGCCTTCCCATATACCAGTTGGTATGGAGAGGTTCCTATAGGAGTCTTGAATGCTGTTCTGTATGCCCACAGAGCATCATCCAAACTCTTTGCTCAATCCTTTCTTTGGGCTACCACAGTCCGTTCTAGGATTCTTTTTATCTCTCTGTTAGAGACTTCAGCTTGCCCATTTGTCTGTGGATGATACGGAGTTGCCACTTTGTGGCTAATTCCATATCGGACCATAGCAGAGTATAGCTGTTTATTGCAGAAATGAGTGACCCCGTCACTGATTAGTACTCTGGGAACACCAAACCTGCTGAAGATGTGTTTCTGGAGGAATTTCAGCACGGTCTTGGTAT
>NC_029776.3:71729489-71730089 GCF_000817695.3 Arachis duranensis | reverse complement strand
GCCCCAGCTACTGGTTCTATTCGGGACAGATGATCAGCTACTTGGTTCTTTGTCCCTTTTCTGTCTCTTATTTCTATATTAAACTCTTGCAGAAGCAACACCCATCTTATAAGCCTGGGTTTTGAATCCTGCTTTGTGAGTAAGTATTTAAGAGCAGCATGGTCAGTGTACACAATCACCTTGGATCCCACTAGATAGGATCTAAACTTGCAATGGCATAGACCACTGCAAGTAACTCTTTTTCTGTGGTTGTGTAATTCTTCTGTGCATCATTTAGAACACGGCTGGCATAATAAATGACGTGCAGAAGCCTGTTATGCCTCTGTCCCAACACTGCACCAATGGCATGGTCACTGGCATCACACATTAGTTCAAATGGCAATGTCCAATCTGGTGCAGAGATGACTGGTGCTGTGACCAGCTTGGCTTTCAGGGTCTCAAATGCCTGCAGACACTGTGTGTCAAATACAAATGGTGTGTCAGCAGCTAGCAGGTTGCTCAAAGGTTTTGCAATTTTCAAAAAATCCTTTATGAACCTTCTGTAGAATCCTGCATGCCCCAGAAAGCTTCTGATTGCCTTAACATTGGCAGGTGGTGGTA
>NC_029776.3:71728932-71729390 GCF_000817695.3 Arachis duranensis | reverse complement strand
GACAATTCCTTCAGTCACCATAAAGTGACATTTCTCCCAGTTTAAAACCAGGTTAGTCTCTTGGCACCTTTTCAGGACAAGTGCTAGGTGGGTAAGACAGGAGCTGAATGAGTCTCCATATACTAAGAAGTCATCCATGAAGACTTCCAGAAATTTCTCCACCATATCAGAGAAGATGGATAACATGCATCTCTGAAAGGTTGCCGGAGCATTACACAGGCTAAAAGGCATCCTCCTGTAAGCAAACACGCCAGAAGGACAAGTAAATGCTGTTTTCTCTTGATCCTGAGGATCTACTGCAATTTGGTTGTAACCTGAATAGCCATCCAAAAAGTAGTAATAATCATGACCAGCTAGTCTTTCTAGCATTTGGTCTATGAATGGTAAAGGAAAATGATCCTTTCTGGTGGCTGTATTGAGCCTTCTATAATCAATACACATATGCCACCCTGTAACTG
>NC_029776.3:71725515-71727987 GCF_000817695.3 Arachis duranensis | reverse complement strand
TGTATTTGCTCAAGTGCCTCTGCAAACGGAATCTTTATTTCAAGAGTCCTTAGGTAGTCTGCAAAGCGGGCAAATTGCTTATCCTGTTCCGCTTGGCGGAGTTTCTGAGGATAAGGCATTTTGGCTTTATATTCTTCAACCTTAGTTGCTGCAGGTTTATTCCTTACAGAAGTGGTTGGAGAAGCCTTTTTAGAGGGATTACTGTCAGCACTCTCAGGTGTCTGATCTTCCCTTGACGTCTGAACGCCAGGAATGGGTGAAGATTGGGCGTTTAACGCCAACTTCTCTCCCTTTTCTGGCTTTTGAACGCCAGAACTGGGCAGGGAATGGGCGTTTAACGCCAGCTTTCCTCCCCTTTCTGGCGTTTGAACGCCAAAAGTACTCCTCTTCGGGCTCTTACTGTCCTCAGAGGGATTTTGGACAGTGGTTTGGTTATCCTCTATCAATTGTTCCTTACTTGGCTTTTTGCTACTTTGAGCAGTGCCATTTAATGTCTTTCCACTCCTCAGTTGAACTGCTTGACATTCTTCTATTATTTGTTTGGATATCTGCTGTTTTGCTTGCTTTAACTGCAGTTCTATGTTCTTGTTAGCAATTTTAGTTTTATGGAGCATCTCTTTAAATTCTGCTAACTGTTTTGTCATCGGGTGTAATTGTTGATTAAGCTCAATCATCTGTTCTTGAGGATTAGGATCAGTGGCTATTGCCATGACTTCCTCTTTTGGAGAGAACTCATTGCTAGAGTACAAATATTGATTTCTAGCAACAGTATCTATAAGCTCTTGAGCCTCTTCAATCGTCTTCCTCATATGTATAGATCCACCAGCTGAGTGATCTAAAGACATCTGAGCTTTTTCTGTAAGCCCATAGTAGAAAATATCTAACTGTACCCACTCTGAAAACATTTCAGAGGGGCATTTTCGTAGCATACCTCTATACCTCTCCCAGGCATTATAAAGGGATTCGTTATCCTCTTGTTTAAAGCCTTGGATGTCCAGCCTTAGCTGTGTCATCCTCTTTGGAGGGTAAAAGTGATTCAGGAATTTGTCTGATAACTGTTTTCATGTCTTTATGCTTGCTGTAGGTTGGTTATTCAACCACCTCTTAGCTTGCTCTTTTATAGCAAATGGAAACAGTAATAGTCTGTAGACATCCTGATCCACCTCTTTATCACGTACTGTGTCAGCAATTTGTAAGAACTGTGCCAGAAACTCAGTAGGTTCTTCCTGTGGAAGACCGGAATACTGGCAAGTTTGCTGCACTATGATAATGAGTTGAGGATTTAGCTCAAAGCTGCTTGCTTTGATGGGAGGTGTACAGATGCTGCTCCCATATGCAGTTGTAATGAGGTTAGCATATGACCCCAGAGTCCTTCTGGACTGTTCAATTCCACTTAGGTCCATGATGGATAAAGGGAAATGATATGGATTGCAAATTTTTTTTTGACCGAAAATAATAAAATAAAATAAATGGAAAATAAAATCAAATTTTGAAAACTACAAGAAAATAAGATCAAAGCAAATTGAAAACTGAATCAATTAGTCAATTAAGAAGATTTTGAAATTAGCAATTGAAAAGATATGATTGAAAATTATTTTGAAAAAGATTTGATTTTTGAAATGAGGAGAGAGAAAAACAACAAAATGACACCAAACTTAAAATTTTTAGAAAATCAAACACTAATTTTCGAAAATTTTAAGGGAAAAACACAAAGAGGACACCAAACTTAGAATTTTTAAGGATCAAAAAGGGACTAAGGACATGCAAATTCAAAAATTAAAAGAAAAGCAAAAGCATGCAATTGACACCAAACTTAAAATATGAAACTAGACTCAACTAAAAGACTCTAAACCAACAAAAATAAAACAGTCCTAATCTAAGCAACAAGATAAGCCGTCAGTTGTCCAAACTCGAACAATCCCCGGCAACGGCGCCAAAAACTTGGTGCACGAAATTGCAATCACACTTTTGCAATTCCGCACAACTAACTAGCAAGTGCACTGGGTCGTCCAAGTAATACCTTACGTGAGTAAGGGTCGATCCCACGGAGATTGTCGGCTTGAAGCAAGTTATGGTTATCTTGTAACTCTTAGTCAGGATATCAATAATTATCAGGTTTGGTTGTGAAAATTAAAGAACATGAAATAAATACTTGTTTTGCAGTAATGGAGAATAGGTTGAGGTTTTGGAGATGCTCTATCTTCTGAATCCCTGCTTTCCTACTGTCTTCTTCTTCAAGCACGCAAGACTCCTTCCATGGCAAGCTGTATGTAGGGTTTCACCGTTGTCAATGGCTACCTCCCATCCTCTCAGTGAAAATGTTCAACGCACTCTATCACAGCACGGCTAATCATCTGTCGGTTCTCAATCAGGTTGGAATAGAATCCATTGATTCTTTTGCGTCTGTCACTAACGCCCAGCCCTCAGGAGTTTGAAGCACGTCACAGTCATTCAATCCCGGAATCCTACTCG
>NC_029776.3:71724563-71725279 GCF_000817695.3 Arachis duranensis | reverse complement strand
TTAAGAACAAGTGATATCTTAGAATGGAAGCAAGCATGATTGGATGAAAAACAGTAGTAATTGCATTAATCCATCAAGACACAGTAGAGCTCCTCACCCCCAACCATGGGGTTTAGAGACTCATGCTGTAAGAAGTACACAGAGAAACGTGTAGAGTGTCATGAGGTACAGATACAATGTCAAAAGATCGTATTAATAGTGAACTAGTAACCTAGGGTATACAGAAATGAGTAAATGACGTAAAAATCCACTTCTGGGTCCACTTAGTGTGTGCCTAGGCTGAGCATTGAAGCTTTCATGTGTAGAGACTTTTTCTGGAGTTAAACGCCAGCTTTCATGGCAGTTTGGGCGTTTAACTCCAATTTTTATGCCAGTTCCAGCGTTAAACGCTGGGAATTCTGAAGCTGATTTGCAACGCCGGTTTAGGCCATCAAATCTCGGGCAAAGTATGGACTATTATACATTGCTGAAAAGCCCAGGATGTCTACTTTCCAACGCCGTTGAGAGCGCGCCAATTGGGCTTCTGTAGCTCCAGAAAATCCACTTCGAGTGCAAGGAGGTCAGAACCCAACAGCATCTGCAGTCCTTTTCAGCCTCTGAATCGGATTTTTGCTCAGGACCCTCAATTTCAGCCAGAAAATACCTGAAATCACAGAAAAACACACAAAATCATAGTAAAGTCCAGAAAAGTGAATTTTAACTAAAAACTAATAAAA
>NC_029776.3:71722194-71724506 GCF_000817695.3 Arachis duranensis | reverse complement strand
TGCTCATCATCCTTTCATACAAAAATTTGTTTGTCACTAAAACAAACCCCTAAAATCTATAAACAGAAGTATTCAAACCTCGAGTCGTTCTCCCTAAGAATTGCGATAAAGTGTCTTGTTATTGGTTGTGAGTTATTTTTGGGGTTTTAATAAGAAACATGAAAGATAAATGGTAAAAAGTAAACTAATGGCTAAAAAGATCTTGGCAAGGGTTGGTGGTCAAGGATTTCTATCCTAATTATTAACCACAATATGAGAATTGGCAAGAATTAATCCCATTAAGCCATCCTCTAACTAGTAAAGGAAAGTCAAATGAGATATATCAATCCTAGTCCATAAGTCCTAACACTCCACTAATTCAATTGGTGAGAACTAGAGTCAATGGCTCCCAATCATCAATTACTTGGACATTAGTAACTCAAGAAGTCCTAAGTTACCTTTCCAAGCCAAGAGCACAAAATTCTACTCTAAAATCATTCCAAGCATTTTATCAAACACTTAGAAGGTATAAAAGGAAAGCATAGTAAATCAATCAACAAGAACAACATCTAACAACAACTAATTGCAAAGAATTAACAACAACAATTAAAAGAAACAAAATTATTTTGAATTACCTTGAATTGAATTGAAAAAGGATAGAAGAAACAATAGTAGATATACGACAAAATACAAGAACAACATGAAAGAGATTACAATAAAAGAATGGAAGAAGAATGAATGTAACTACAAGGAATTGAGAAGAGAAAAGTAAAAGAAGATGAATTAAAACATAGATCTAGAAATTCTAATCTAAACCTAATCCTAATTCTAAAGAAAAGTGAGAGCTTCTCTCTCTAAAACTAACTCTAACTAATCCTAATGAGTGTGAATGAATATAAATCCCCCTTTGCTCTTCAATCCTTGGCATTAAATAGCATTTTTGGCGCCAAAGTTGGTTAGGATTGGGCCCCACAACCCTTCTGAATTTGCTGGCCACGTTTTCATTAAAAAAATCATATTCTAGCACCGACGCGTACGTGCACAGCATGCGTACGCATCCATGGGTTAATTCGAAAGGTGCGCGTAAGCGCCTTGTGCGCGCGCGCATCCATGGGCGAGTTCAATTCTTTGGCTTTTCATGATTTCTCCACTTTGCATGCTTTTCTCTTCACTCCTTTGATCAATTCCTAGCCTTTTCAATCTGAAATCACTAACAAACACATCAACGCATCTAGTGGAATCAAAAGGAGATTAAAATTATCAAGTTAAAGGCCTAAAAAGCATGTTTTCATACTTAAGCACAAATTAAGGGACAATCATGAAACCATGCTATTTCTTTGAATAAATGTGGGTAAAAGGTCATAAAATCCCTTAAAATCAATACAAGATAAACCCTACAAATGGGATTTATCAGATGTCAAGCGAACCACAAGTGTAGGAGCAGAACTCCACCATAGAACTCAAGCAAGAGTTGATTCAACTCTTGCGAGAAAATTCTGATTTGTATGCTTGGAAAGCATTTGACATCCTGGATATCTCATCCAAGTTAATGTCACATAGGCTGTCAATTTACCCTAGTTTAAAACCAGTTTAACAAAGGAGAAGGAAACTCAGCTTGGAGAGAGCCTGAGTAGTAGAAGAACAAATGGAGAAACTCTTGGAGGCCAAATTCATTAGAAAAGTTGAATACCCGCTTTGGTTGGCCAACATTATTTTGGTAAAAACAAATAGGAAGTAGAGGATGTGTGTAGACTATACTCACCTAAATAAAGCATGTCCCAAAGATCTATATCCCTTCCCAGCATTAACGCTCTAGTAGACATGATATTAGGATACAAATTCTTATCATTCATGGATCTCTACTCAGGCTAAATATCCATGCATGCTCTAGACCAGGAAATGACCTCGTTCATCAGTCCAAAAGTCAGCTATTGGTTTGCGGTAATGTCATTTAGATTAAAAAAATACAAGAGCCACTTATCAAAGGTTAATGAACAAGGTCTTTCATGAACATCTCGAATCCTTGATGGAAATGTATGTGGATGGCATGCTTTTCAAGTGAAAAGTGAAAATGACCTTGTGTTCAACCTTTAAAAGGTATTCTATACAATCAGAAGACACAACATGAGACTCAAGCTAGCCAAATGTGCATTTGCCATAAGGGCTGAAAAGTTTTTGAGATTCTTGCTCACTCAAAGAGGAATCGAGGCCAACCTGGATAAATGCTCTGCTATGAATATATCATCCTAAACTTGCGTTAGGAAAGTACAATAGCTAAACCAGAGGCTTATAGCTCTCTTTCGATTTCTTGCAGGATCAACCCTTAGGTTGAT
>NC_029776.3:71718171-71722180 GCF_000817695.3 Arachis duranensis | reverse complement strand
TAGATAGAAGAATGTGAAAAATTATTCCAAGAATTCAAAGAATATTTATCCCAATGTCCCATTTTGATAGCCAAAATTTTGGACGAACTAGTGATCTACATGCTAGTGACTAATAAAGCTATGGCAGCAGCCCTTGTTTGAGAAGAAGAAGAATGAAAGTAATAGCCTATCTATTTTACAAGCAAAGCACTACAAGGGCTGAAATAAATTATCAGAAGATTGAAAGGTAGTCAATTCAATTGTATTGACACCTAGAAGATTGCAACCTTACTTTCAAGCTTACATTATTAGAGTATGAAAAAAGCAACCCATGAAATATATTATAAAAGACTCATAGTAGGGCGAATGTTGTAATGGGTAGTGAAGATATTCGAGTTCGATCTCAACTATGAGCCTAAGTTGACCATCAAGTCCCAGTATCTCACTGACTTCAAAGTAGAATATGTTAGTCAAGAACCTAGAGAAGAACCAATAACTTAGAAGATCTATGTTGATCGATGGTCCAACAAAGTTGGTAGTAGGGTCAAAGTAATTGTTGAAAAAATGAAGAAGGAATCATAATAGAGTTATCTGTGAAATTCAACTTCAAAGCATCTAATAATCAAGTGAAATATGAACCAATGTTAGCAGTATTGTGACTTGCTCGTGAAGTATGAGAAACCAAGGTACTTGTTCTCAATGACTCTCAGGTCATCACATCGTAGAAGATCTTAAGTCTGCTTTTAGAATTTCGATAAGTTGAGGTCTATCACATAGCAAGAAAGGAAAATGGCCAAGCAGATTCCTTGTCGAAGCTTGCAAGCACGAAGCCAGGAGGAAACAACAAAAGTTTGATATATGAAAACCTCCAAGCCCCTTCGATCAGTAACAAGTCAGATGCAGAGGTACTCACAATAATAGGACTAGACATATGTTAGATGAATCCTATTTTGAAATACCTGAAGTTTGATATCCTTCATTTTGAACAAAAGAAGCCAAGAAATTTTCCCGAGAAGCATAGTATTAAACCCTCGTATAAGGAACTTTGTATAGAAAGGGATCTCCACTCCATTACTTAAGTGCGCTAATAAACCACAATTTTATGGTAAATTTTGGATCGAAATGAGTGAATTTTATCAACTTATCTTGCATTTAGTCATTGGAATAGTATGCTTTTTGTGAATTTCTTCTAATTGTGCTTAACGATTAAAGACATACTTTTTAGGCTCTTAAAATGCTAAATTTAATTCACTTTAATTCTATTCAATACCTTGATTTGTTTGTTGAGTAATTTTAAGCATACAAAAGTAGAGAATTCATGAAGAAATGAAGTTTTTGGAGCATCTCATGGTTGTGCGTATGCTTGCCTTATGCGTACCCATGAATCTCAACTTGTGCGTACGCATGACTGCCAGCATGTGATTTCACTTAAGTGAACACGTGGGTCACAATTTCAAGGCTCTTTTGGGCCTAATCCAACTCATTTCTGAAGTATTTCAAGCCAAACTCAAGGAGGATCAAAGGGGGGCATTAGAATAGTTTTTCCCATGTTTTAGGTTAGCTTTCTAGCATCTTAATTCTTGTAGTATTACTTGCTTTTCTCTTTATTTTGTTACTCTCATGTTTATAAATTCTTGTTGGATTTTGATTTCATTTAATGTAATTTATGTTTTCATTCTTTCTTGATGTTTAATTGAGTTATTGTTATTTTATTTTGCATTTGGTAGTTTTAGATTTTATTATTATTGAAATTTTACCATGTTTAACTTTTATGCCTTTCAAGTGTTTGTAAAAATGCTTCTCTTAGTTTTAGGGTAGATTTTTACACTCTTGGATTGGAATTGAGTAATTAAGGTGACCTTGATGTCACTAATTGATGCCAGGGCATTTTGGCCAGTTTCACTGACCTTTTCTTTACTGTTTTTAGGTGTTTTCATGCATTTTCTTAGGAAATAAGTTAGTTTTGGGCAGATATTCACTCAGACCTTGATTCAAGCATACATTGTGCATTTTACATTATTTCATGAGGATTTTGCATGATTTTAATGACAAAATTGTATATTGCATTACCCATGACGTGGACTAGAACTTTGATGCACTCTATTGCTTGATTTCAGGACCAAAGGAAGCAAGGAATGGGAGGTAACTTGCAAAGTTAAGAAGAAAAGTGATTGCCAAAAACACTCTCAAAAGCCATCAATGCCCACGTTAAAGAGTCACGTTAACTAAGTTAACGTGAACTCTAACGAGGAGAAGAGAAGTTGAGCCAACGCTAGTGACACTTAACATTGTCACTAACGTTGGCAATTGCTCACAAATGGCCACGTTAGAAGCCACGTTAACTAGGTTAACGTGGCCTCTAACGTTAAAGGGGGAAGAAAAGCCAACGTTAGTGACACTCAACATTGTCACTAACGTTGGCCTAAGGTACAAAGAGCCACGTTAACCCCCACGTTAACTTGGTTAACGTGGGAGCTAACGTAAGAGATGGAGAGTTGTCAACAACGTTAGTGACACTCAACATTGTCACTAACGTTGGAGCAACCACACAACCCCCAAGAGCCACATTAACCTCCACGTTAACTTAGTTAACGTGGAAGCTAACGATGAGGAATGAAGAATGAGCCAACGTTAGTGACACTCAACATTGTCACTAACGTTGGGATGGCTAAGAATGGCCACGTTAGAAGCCACGTTAACCTAGTTAACGTGGAATCTAACGTGAGACCTAGGGGAACACTTGAACGTTACTGACAATGTTGAGTGTCACTAACGTTATCGAAGGTTGGCAAAAGCCACGTTAGAAGCCACGTTAACCTAGTTAACGTGAGCTTTAACGTGAAGCAAGAAGGGGCACACTTGAACGTTAGTGACAATATTGAGTGTCACTAACGTTCTCGAAGGCTAGCAAGGCAAAGTTAAAAGCCACGTTAACCCAGTTAACGTGGGCTTTAACATGAGGCAAAGGGGTGCATGGCAACGTTAGTGACAATGTTAAGTGTCACTAACGTTCTCGAACTTGCATTTTCATTAAATGTTAAACACCCCTAACGTCTTGAGCTAAAGTCTCTGCCCACATCACACTTTCTCTCTGCAAGTAAGCCAAGCCCAATTGAAGAAAGGAACTGCTTCAAGCTCAAAGATCCAAAGGCCCAAGACTTGAAGAGCTAACTAGAAGCTGAGAAGAGTAGTATATATAGGAGTAGCTTTGAAATAGAGGGGAGCTTTTTGGGAGGAGCGAAGAGAGAGAACTACTCTTTGTATTTACTTTCTTTGCACTTCTAGCTTTATCATGTATTCTCCATCTTTGATCTTGATTTCTAGAGCTATGAACAACTAAACCCCTTTCATTGGGTTAGGGAGCTCTGTTGTAATTTGATGGATCAATACTAATTTTCTTATTCTTCTTCTATCTTTCCTTTTGATTTTACTTGAAAGCTTTCGATCTTCATCCAATTGGATAGTTATCTTGGAAAAGAAGCTATTCAAACATGGATCTCTTCGGATCCTTGAAAGAGGAATGAAGATATTAGCTAGAAATGCTTTCTCATGCTGGACCAAATTGAGTGTGGATGGGTATGTGGCTATAACACTCTAAGCATTTGATTTGGGAAGTGCATGTGGTATAATCAGTGACCACACTTCATCTCTTCTCATGAGCAATTGACCAAGGAATTGGCTATTGATCAAGATTTGAGAGATTGAACTGCAAGAAATTGTGATTCAATCACTTAAGATTGCCAAGGAGATCAATAAGTGCATTGATTGAGGAAGAGATGAAAATGAAATTGATCCGGAGAATGCAACATCTCCTAAGCCCAATGAACTCCCCATTTCTGATCTTACCAATTCTCTTTATTTTTTGCAATTTACTTTTATGAGCAATTCCCCCATTCCCAGTTACAATTATGCTATTTACTTTCAGTCATTTACTTTCCTGCCATTTTAATTTCTGCAATGATCAACTCTATTCATGGATTCGCTCAACTAGAACACTCCTCTAATTAAAGTTGCTTGATCAATCAATCCC
>NC_029776.3:71715481-71716745 GCF_000817695.3 Arachis duranensis | reverse complement strand
TTCGCTCTTTAATTCATGCAATTTAAGATTCCGCAATTTCAATTTCTTGCCATTTACGTTTCCCGCCAATTTTACATTCCGCAATTATCATCTAAATCTTGATTCCGCTCAACTAGAACACACTTCTAATCCGAATTGCTCACTCAACCAATCCTTGTGGGATTCGACCTCACTCTATTGTGAGTTTTTACTTGACGATAACCGGTGCACTTGCCGGAAGGAATTTTTGCCGATCGTGCAATTTCCTAAAATCGTAGCATCAAGTTTTTGGCGCCGTTGCCGGGGAATGGTTTTCGATTGACAATTCTCAAATTGGAAGTTAACTAGATTGAGCATTTTTCTTGTTTTGTTAATTCAGTTCAAGTTACTTGTTGAATTTTAATTTCTGCACTCTGTTACTTGCTTTCTTTCTTTATGCCTTTAAATTCAAGCAACTAACTCAGTGACTCACTAACTATTTGAATTAATTCCTCAACTGCTCTAACCATACTCTTCCATTAACCAAGAGTATTTCACTTGTTTGTTGCCTGTGCTGTGTTCTTGTATGACAGGTAGGAGAGGAGAGACATCAACTCCTCCATATACCGAACCAGAGAGGACCCTTCATAAACTTAGAAGGGAAGCAAGAGGGAAGAAAGTACTGAGAGAAGAAGAATCTGAAGGAGAATCTGAGGACAATTTTGAGGAAGCTCTAGATCTCAACATGGATAGAAGTTCACAACCATGAGAGAGCTGATGGAAACAATGCCATTCCCGAGAGGAGGGTTCTTGGTTCATACATAAACCCAACCTCTAGGAATTGTGGTAGCAGCATTCAGAAACCACCCATTCAGACCAACAATTTTGAACTCAAACCACAACTAATATCACTGGTGGAGGATCATTGTTCATTTGGTGGAAGTGCTAATGAAGACCCAAACCAACATCTCACAAAATTCCTGAGAATTTACGACACTGTGAAGTCCAATGGAGTCCAAGAAGATGCCTATAAACTGCTCTTGTTCCATTTTCACTTAGGGACAAGGCAGCTAAGTGGCTGGAATCATTCCCAAGGGGGAGCCTAACAACCTGGGATGAGGTGGAAAGCAAGTTTCTGGCACGTTTCTACCCCCACAAAAGGTCAATAGGCTTCGATCAGAGGTTTAGACTTTTAGACAACAAGAGGGTGAAACTCTCTACGAGGCATGGGAGAGATTCAAGGATTTGACAAGGAAATGCCCACCAGACATGTTCCATGACTGGGTGCAATTGCATATTTTCTATG
>NC_029776.3:71709920-71711811 GCF_000817695.3 Arachis duranensis | reverse complement strand
TCTTGAGAAGGGGAGACCTAACACCTGAAGCTAAAGGGTGGTATGCAATAGTTAGGAGATCCATCCTACCCACTGCAAACTCTTCAGAAATACTCCCTAAAAGAGCTGTCTTGCTACATTGCATTATGATGGGAGGGGAGATCAAAGTTCATAAACTCATTGCTGAACAGATACAAGAGTTTAGTGAGAAAAGTGACCCTGACTCCTGGCTCCACTTCCCTAGCACCATCATCAGACTATGCATCGATGCCCAAGTACCACTTGAAGATGCAAGACCTAATTGGCTACATCCTGGAATGGCCATGACTACTCACAGAATGACTCTTGGCCCAATTGCTCCAAGACATACAAAAAGAAGAAATGAAGAAGGGCAACAAGCAGAAGGGGAGCAAGAAGCAGAGCAAGAAAGAGAAGAAGAGCAAGAAGAGCAAGGAAATCCAGAAAGAAGGAAACAAGTTCCCAGAGACCCCATGGATATGAGCAGAATGCAGGAAATCATAGAAGGAATGTCCCAACAATACATGAGGTCTCAAGAGAAGCAAGAGGACTTTCACCTAAAAATGATGGACATGCAAAGGAACTTTGAATCAAGATTCCTAGATCTGCAAAGGGAACAGAATTTACAATTACATGAATCCCTCAGCCACATAGGCCAACACCAAGATGACAATATCTTGGCAATCAAGGAAGCCACCACTTTGCAGAATGCAAGATATGCAGTTCAAGCTGATTACAACATCAGTTCTCAAATCAAGCTTAACTACATAGGGGAACATCTACACAAGATGGACCCAGCATTCCCAGCTTTTGATGAGTATTTCAAGGAGAGGAAAGAAGGAGAAATGAACAAGGCAGTGATCCTTGAAGAAAGAGTGGAAGAAACAATGAAAAAAGCTGGATTCTGGACAAAGCTCATAAGAAAAGACAAAGGAAGTACAAGTGGTCAAAACGAGGCAAGAAGCAAGAAGAAGCAGGACCCCAAGAATCAAGAAGAACCAAGCAACAAATGAGAGGTGGTCTTGTTCCTTAATAAGCAAATAATAGTTTGTGAATTGTCTTTATGAGCTTTCTTTCATTTTAAGTCATTTAAGTTTTATGTGAAATTTCTAGTATGTTTGTCTGTTTACTGCTTTGAATAAAGTGAATACCTAGATGTTTGGATATAACTTCACCTTGAATGTCTAGATGTTTGTATATAACTTCACCTTCTTAAACAAATGCTTTCCATGCTTGTTCTGTTTCCAAATATAAAAGAAAAGTTTGAACAAAATTAACTTGGCTCATTTAGTGACAAATCAAGTAGAATTAAGTGGTGGTATGCATGCTTGATTGTTTAGTCAGCTCACTGGAAATTGAGTGTAGAATTATCATTTTTGTGTAGAAGTTGAATACTGTCTATGGATCTTGATGAATAAATGTCTTTGGCCATAAAAAAAATAAAGAAAAAGAAGAAGAAAAAGCCACTGAAAAAGGCAACCAAAAAGCAAAAAAAAAAATTGAGAAAATAAGCTAGGCACCATGGTTTGAACTTCTGAGACAAATGCCTGTGGTGTTTATGTATTAAGGATATGCTTGGATGAATAGGTTCTGAGGAGTGTTTCAACACTTGGTAACTTGGGTTAACTAACCCGGGATTATCAACCAAAAGTCCATTATCAAGAGCAACCTAAATACAAAACATTTAGTCACACAAAGAGGTGCTGGGCACCAATATCTCAAGAAGAAATGTGAACTAAAATGCCTGTAGTGGATATGTGTAGTGCACTGATAAGAAAAAGAAAATGCCAAAGGCTTGTGCAACACATGACACTGAGCAAACAAGGAGCAAAGGAGCTCTAAGAAAAAGAAAAACAAAGAAGGGAAAAGTGCCAAGGACATAAGAATAACAAGA
>NC_029776.3:71706499-71708154 GCF_000817695.3 Arachis duranensis | reverse complement strand
ATCTCAATATCTCCTGAAACCCAATGAATTCCCCATTTCTGATCTACCACTTTCTCTTTACATTCTGCAATTAAATTCATGCAATCACCCCGATCCCTTTTTAATTTCAGCAATTTAGCTTCTCGCTCTTTAATTCATGCAATTTAAGATTCCGCAATTTCAATTTCTTGCCATTTACGTTTCCCGCCAATTTTACATTCCGCAATTATCATCTAAATCTTGATTCCACTCAACTAGAACACACTTCTAATTCGAATTGCTCACTCAACCAATCCTTGTGGGATTCGACCTCACTCTATTGTGAGTTTTTACTTGACGATAACCGGTGCACTTGCCGGAAGGAATTTTTGCCGATCGTGCAATTTCCTAAAATCGTAGCATCATAGATCATTCCTCTAAATAAAGTTGCTTGATCAATCAATCCCTGTGGGATTCGACCTCACTCTATTGTGAGTTTTTACTTGACGATAAATTCGGTACACTTGCCGAATGGGAATTTGTTGAGAGACAAGTTTTACCCCGATCAAGTTTATGGCGCCGTTGCCGGGGATTGATTGTGCATCGACAATGATTACATTAGAGGATCACTAGATTGAGCATTTGTATTTTGTTTGATTTACTTTTCTGTTTGGTTAATTTGCTTTCCGTCTTAGTTTAATTCTTCCCCTCCCATGTTTCTTAGTTTTTTTTTGCTATTTACAATTCAGTTCACTAACCCACTAACTGTTTGATATATTGCATCACTGACACTAACAAGTAATTCTAACAAGATACTTTCTGCATTGCTTTTCTTGCTTGTAATATGTTGGTTATATGACAGGGAGAAGAAGCAGAGCTTCAACTTCCTTTGATTCTGAACCCGAGAGAACCTTCTTAAGATTAAGAAGGGAGGCAAAAGAAAAACGTGTAGTGGGTGCTGAAGAAGAGGAGGAACACTGTGAAGAATACTTTGAAACAACCATGGAAGACCATCGTGAGGAAGAGGCTCACAACCATGGTGGAGGAGGTAGAGCAAATCCTGGTGGGGAAGATAGAAGAGTCTTGGGCTCTTATATCAACCCAAACCCAGGGAATTGTGGAAGTAGCATCCAAAAACCAACCATCCATGCCAACAACTTTGAACTAAAGCCACATCTCATCACCCTCGTTCAGAACAATTGCTCGTTTGGAGGAGGTGTCCAAGAAGACCCCAACCAACACTTAAACACCTTCCTGAGAATATGTGACACAGTGAAGTCCAATGGCATTCAACCTGACGCCTATAGACTGTTGTTGTTCCCATTCTCTCTCAAAGACAAGGCAACCAAGTGGTTGGAGTCTTTTTCAAAGGAGAGCTTGACAACTTGGGATGATGTTATGAACAAATTCTTAGCAAGATTTTACCCCCCTCAACGAGTCAATCGGCTGAGAGCTGAGGTCCAAACTTTCAGGCAACAAGATGGTGAGACTCTATATGAAGCATGGGAGAGGTTTAAAGACCTAACAAGGAGATGTCCATCTGATATGTTCAATGAATGGGTGCAGCTGCACATCTTCTTTGAAGGACTATCATATGAATCTATGAAGGCCGTAGACCATTCATCCGAAGGTTCTTTGAACAAGAAGAAGACCATTGAGGAAGCCATAGATGTCATTGAAACTGTAGCTGAGAATGA
>NC_029776.3:71705477-71706443 GCF_000817695.3 Arachis duranensis | reverse complement strand
AAACACTAGAGGAGTAATGGAGCTGAACAATGTAGATGCTCTGCTTGCTCAAAACAAGCTCATCACCAAGTAGCTAGCTGACTTCACCAAGAAGATGAAGAGAAGTCAAGTGGCAGCAATCACCACTTCAACTCAAGAGGAAGCAAGTGAAGAGGAAGAAGGCACTCAGGAGCAAGCTAACTACATTGGGAATTCACCTAGATACAACCATGATCCATACTCCAAGACCCACAACCCTGGATGGAGGAATCACCCAAACTTTGGGTGGGGTAATCAACAAGACCAAGGCCAAGATCAGAGACGTCACAACCCCAACAACAACACAGCTCCCCAACAATTCACACAGAGGACATACCCACTAAACTACATCAATTCATCTCACCCTTCTACCTCTACCCCCAACATACCATCATTTGATGACAGAATCTCTAAGATTGAAACCTTACTTGAAAGCATATGCAAAGATATTCAAGACAATAAGGTGTTCAAAGAGGAGGTGAGAACCAGTATGAAGAATCGGGGGGAGGCAATCAGGAAGCTGGAATTCCAAGTGGGATATTTGTCTGAGAAGATTCCCAGGCCCACTGATAGCTTCCCAAGTGACACGGAGAAGAATCCGAGAGGTGAAGCGAAGAAAGTAAGATGGGAAGACTACAATATGGTCACTACAAATGACAAGGAGACTAAAGACAAGCCAAGCAAGCTGTCAGAACAACCTGAAAATACCTTAGTAGAGAAGGAGAAGAAAGACCAACAAGAACCAGAAATCTCAGAACAGGAGCTGCTGAGACTATATGCACCATTTCCTCAACTACTAAAGGGTGCTGTGGGAAAGAGAATGTACTCAAGGTTCTTAGACTCGTTTGCATCTTTGAATGTGAACATACCATTCATCAAGGTCATTCAGCAAATGCCAGCATTCATCAAGTATATGAAGGAACTACTTCCCAGGAAGAGCTCACTCAA
>NC_029776.3:71704158-71705384 GCF_000817695.3 Arachis duranensis | reverse complement strand
AAAAGACTCAGGGAGTTTTCATGTCCCTTGTGCTATAGGGGAAACAAATTTTGATAGAGCACTTTACGATTTGGGGGCAAGCATCAACTTAATACCCCTATCCCTGGTAAAAAGGCTGCAGATCAATGAGATACTACCTATAGATGTAGTCATAAGGCTGGCTGACAAGACTCAACAGCAAGCAGTAGGAGTGGTGAAAAACGTGTTGCTCAAAGTTGGAAAATACTTTCTCCCAACAGACTTTGTCATCCTGGACATGGAAGAGAGTCATCTGCACCCAATCATATTGGGGAGACCATTTCTAGCTACTGCTAGAGCACTCATAGATGTGGAGAAAGGGGAACTAATATTAAGGATCCATGATGAACAACTGAGCTTCAGTGTTTTCGAACTCTCACTAGAAAAAGATGAAGAGGACAAAGAACCGAGCAAAGATCATCATGAGATACTAAAGGAAGAAGCAAGCATTGGAGCACAACCAGCCCATTCTGAGATTCACTGGGTTGATGGACAAGGCGAACAGCAAGTGCCACAGGTCAAGGAAAAAGTGGAGGAACCTAAGCCACCAGAAGCAAGTAAAGGCAGCTACAAAGGCTCATCAAAAAAGGAAGCCACCAAGAGTAAGAAAACAGCACCAGGGACAAAGAAGAAGGTACCAAGGGGGTGGCGGAACAAGAAGATTCCTACTGAAGATTTCTCTCCAGGGGATAAAGTAATCTCAGCCTACTTCGCAGATATCCCCCCTAATCTCCACACTGTACCATCTCAGCTACTTAAGGTCTTCACCATCAACAGAGTTCTCTCTTTGGAGCATGTAGAGATCATTGATACAACCAACAGATACAAGTCCACTGCCAGAGGAGAAGACTTCAAGCATTACCAACCACCATAATAAGGGGGTAACGTCAAGCTAGTGACGCTAAAGAAGCGCTTCATGGGAGGCAACCCATGTTTTACATGCTTTCAGAAGTTAGTGAATAAATCAATATTTATGAATTCCAACCAAAAATTGACAAATAAGTGTGAAATTTTTATATGCAGAATATAGTGAAGAACAAGTTTGGTGTTCAAAGCATTATTCTTAAAGCTTTGAACACAATTTTTCATCACAGTGCTCCAAACTAAGTTTGGTGTCACCCTATGGTGCCACCAATGTGCATATAAAGATACACAGTTAGTTAGTTAGTTGGAATTCAGGAATAAACAAGTTCTTTTATTATTCTAGC
>NC_029776.3:71702659-71703401 GCF_000817695.3 Arachis duranensis | reverse complement strand
GACTTTCCGGATTCCCAGGGTCCTACTCGGAATACCACAGACAAGGTGAGACTTTCCGGATCCTCATGAATGCCGCCATTTATCTAGCTTATACCACGAAGATTCTGTTGGGGAATCTAAGAGATATGTGCCCGGCCTAAGGTAGAACGGAAGTGGTTGTCAATCACGCACGTTCATAGGTGAGAATGATGATGAGTGTCACGGATCATCACATTCATCAAAGTTAAGTGTAACGTATATCTTGGAATAAGAACAAGAGAGAATTGAATGAAAAGTAATAGAATTGCACTAATACTTGAGGTACAGCAGAGCTCCACACCCTTAATCTATGGTGTGCAGAAACTCCACTGTTGAAAATACATAAGTAAAAGGTTCAGGCATGGCTGAATGGCCATCCCCCATGATCTGAGAATTAATCGTCCCAAGATGTCCCAAGATGTCTAATACACTAGTAAAAAGTCCTATTTATAATAAACTAGCTACTAGGGTTTACATGAGTAAGTAATTGATGCATAAATCCACTTCCGGGGCCCACTTGGTGTATGCTTGGGCTGAGCTTGATTAATCCACGAGCTGAGGCTTCTCTTGGAGTTGAACTCTGAATTATGACGTGTTTTGGGCGTTCAACTCCGGATCATGACGTTTTTCTGGCGTTTAACTCCAGACAGCAGCATGTACTTGGCGTTCAACGCCAAGTTACGTCGTCATTCTTCGAATAAAGTATGGATTATTATATATTGCT
>NC_029776.3:71700917-71701638 GCF_000817695.3 Arachis duranensis | reverse complement strand
GAATTAAAACATTTTTCATTTAAGAGAGGTGAAGGATTAATGGATTTTATTCATAGTTTTAAGGCATGGTTACATATTAATGATCATGAAGTAGAGACACAAAACATAGATAAACACAATATTAAAAACCGAAAATAGAAAGAAATAAAGAACAAGGAATGAATCCACCTTTAGTGGCGTCTTCTTCTTGAAGGACCAACAATGTCCTTAAGCTCTTCTATGTCCTTTCCTTGCCTTTGTTGCTCCTCCCTCATTGCTCTTTGATTTTCTCTTATTTCTTGGAGAATGATGGAGTGCTCATGATGTTCCACCCTTAATTGTTCCACATTGTGGCTCAAATCTTCTAAGGAGGTGTTGAGTTGCTCCCAATAGTTGTTGGGAGGAAAGTGCATTCCTTAAGGCATCTCAGGAATTTGTTGGTGATGAGCTTCCTCATGCACTTCTTGAGGGCCGTGAGGAGCTTATCTTGCTTGCTCCATCCTTTTCTTGGTGATGGGCTTGTCTTCTTCAATGGGGGTATCTCCTTCTATGATAACTCCAGCTGAGTAACACAGATGGCAAATAAGGTGAGGAAAAGCTAGCCTTGCCATGGTGGAGGACTTGTCGGCTATTTTGTAGAGTTCATTGGAGATGACCTCATGAACTTCTACTTCCTCTCCAATCATGATCCTATGGATCATAATGGCCCGATCCACAGTAACTTCAGATCGGTTGCTAGTAG
>NC_029776.3:71697849-71700779 GCF_000817695.3 Arachis duranensis | reverse complement strand
TCTTCCACACATATGTCCATTAGGACTTGGTCCAACCTTTGATTAAAGTTGACCCTTCTAGTGTAGGGGCGTTCATCTCCTTGCATCATGGGCAAGTGAAACGCCAACCTCACATTTTCCGGACTAAAATTTAAGTATTTCCCCCGAACCATTGTGAGATAGTTCTTTGGATTCGGGTTCATACTTTGATCATGGTTCCTAGTGATCCATGCATTGGCATAGAACTCTTGAACCATCAGTATTCCGACTTGTTGCATGGGGTTGGTTAGGACTTCCCAACCTCTTCTTTGAATTTCATGTCAGATTTCTGGATACTCATTCTTTTTTAGCTTGAAAAGGACCTCAGGGATCACCTTCTTCTTTGCCACAACATCATAGAAGTGGTCTTGATGGCTCTTGGAGATGAATCTTTCCCTCTCCCATGACTCGGAGGTGGAAGCTTTTGTCTTCCCTTTTCCTTTTCTAGAGGATACTCCGGCCTTTGGTGCCATTGATGGTAATGGAAAAACAAAAAGCTTATGCTTTTACCACACCAAACTTAGAATATTGCTCGCCCTCGAGCAATAAAGAAAAAAAGAGAAGAAGAAGAAGAAGAAGATATGGTAGAGAGGGAGAGAAGTGGGTTCGGCTAAGGGGGAGAAGATGGGTTAGTGTTGTGTGAAAATGAAGTAGAATGGAAGGGTATTTATAGGGAGAGGGGAGGGTATAGGTTCGGCCATTTTGGGTGGGAATGGGTGGGAAATTGAATTTGAATTTTATGAAGGTAGGTGGGGTTTATGGGGAAGAGTGGGTTGATGTGAATGGTGAATGGGATAATTGGGAAGAGGAATTGAGGTGATTGGTGATGGGTGTTGGGAAGTGTGACATGGGGAGTAGGAAAATGAGATTTAGGATTAGGAGAGTGTGATTAGGATTAAAAGGTAAGGTGGGAATATGGTAGGTGGGGATCCTGTGGGGTCCACAGATCCTGAGGTGATTCTGTGGGGTCCACAGATCCTGAGGTGTAAAGAAATACCATTCCTTCACCAACTAGGCATGTAAAATGCCTTCGTGCATCATTCTGGCGTTTAAACGCCCATTGGTGCACGTTCTGGGCGTTCAACGCCCATGTAATGCATGTTTCTGGCGTTGAACGCCAGTTTCATGCTTGTTTCTGGCGTTCAGCGCCAATTTTTCCTCTCTGGGCACATTCCTGGCGTTCAGCGCCAGGATGTTGCTTGTTTCTGGCATTCAGCGCCAGAATGGTGCTCTGTTCTGGCGTTGAACGCCAGCCCGTGCGTCCTCCAGGGTGAAAATTTTTTTCTTCTGTTTTTGACTCTGTTTTTCAATTTTTTTTTTGATTTTTTTCGTGACTCCTCATGATCATGTACCTAATAAAACACAAAATAACAATAAAACAAAATAAAATAAATTGAACCACATCTTTACCCAACAAAACTCTTGAAGCATCACACCTCCTCACATAACCGAAACACTCCACCTCCCTTCACCATCATTTTCTAGCTTGCCTAAGTCACATTGTTGTCATATATCTCTTCCATTCACAACCATTTTCCTTGTGCTTGAGGACAAGCATTCATCTAAGTTTGGAGTGGAAGATTCAACCCTTGCAAGTGAATGTCAATGGCCTCATCATCAAGGGATAGGAGAGGAGATGAAGGACAAGACACCTTTGATGAAAGAAGATTCAAATCCAAGCATAATGAGCGCATCTTTAGTTGGATGTCAAGCAAAGATGTTGTTCCGGAGTTACCTTTCAAGCTAAAGAAAGATGAATACCCTGAGATACAAAAAACAATCAGAAAAAGGGGATGGGAGCTTCTCTGTGACCAACCTCAAGAAGTGAGCATGCTTCTCATCCATGAGTTCTACACTAACGTGATAAGACAATATGATGATGAAGAACCATACATGAGTTATGTAAGAGGTGTGAGTGTTGATTTTAGCCCGGACACCATCAACAGGGTGCTAAAGGTCATGGCAAAACAGTTCAAACGAGCTAGCTATGAAGAAAGGGTTGAAAATAACCCAAGATATGTGGATGTGGTGAGTGACTTATGCAGAATAGGCACGGATTGGGTGTTGGATTCACATGGACAACCACTCAAGCTTCGGAGAGGTGATCTCATACCTCAAGCAAAAGGATGGCATGACATAGTGAGGAGATCATTGATGTCCACTTCAAATAATTCAGAGGTAACGGTGAATAGAGCAATAATGATCCATTGCATAATGAAAGGAGGGGAAATCAATGTTGGAGACATTATAGCCAAGAACATAATTGACATAGCTCAAAAAGTCAAACAAGACAGCTGGCTAGGATATCCTAGTACTATTCTGCGCCTATGTGAAGAAGCTGGAGTGCCTCTGGAAGAATTTGGAGAAACTGATTTGGTCTCTGTTGGAAAACCTCTTACTCGAGAAAGGTTGGAATTCATCACTACAACCCAATTGGAAAGGCAACCTTTAGCAAGAAGGAAGAAAAGGAAAGAAGCAAGACAAGAGGAGGAGCCTCAAGAAATGGAAGAACCTCATACCTTGAACATGAACCAACTCCAAGCCACCTTGGAAGGAATTTCTGGGCAATATTCACAAATTCAAAGAAGCCAAGAGGAACAAGCTCAACAACAAAGGGACCTTTGGCAATTGATGGATCAACAAAGAGGGGTTCAAGTTCAATGGATGAACCAACAAAATGAGTACCAAGCACACATGATGGAGTTACAACAAGAACAATATGCCAAGATGCAGGAAGCCATCAACAATTCAACTATGGAGCATGAAAGAGCCATGGAGAAAGTAATACAAGAACAAGCTCAACTAAGGATAGAGCAAGCTCAGCAAAGAGAACTTCTCCATAGATTAGATGCTAGACATAATGCATTTCACAAAGATTTCAATGAAAGCAGAATGTTCAGGGAAGCCAGGCA
>NC_029776.3:71693499-71695479 GCF_000817695.3 Arachis duranensis | reverse complement strand
AGGAGTGTTCATCAACAACGCCAGGAAATTGTAATGCACGTTGCTAACTTGGAATATATGGGGCGTTGTTCACAACAACTCCAACAAGGCAGCCTGACCATGTCCACTTCAATGGAAGATATCTTGAGCTACAGAGATCCAAATTGAGTGCTTCCAGTTGCGTTGGAAAGCTGACATTTAGAGCTTTCCAACCATATATAATAGTCTATGGTGGAGCACAAAATTGAGGCCAAACCAGAGTCATCTTTAGACCCTAAAAACAAGAACATGAAGTGAAATTCAAGGGAGCTAGAGATGAGCCCTGGAGGGGGGGGGGCACGAGCACGTTGCCAACGTGCATTAAGGGGGCGTGTTTTGCAACAACGCCAGCCCCAAGCTCCTGCCTTGGGAGGCTAGGCACGAGCACGTTGCCAACTTGGGATTGAAGGTGCGTTTTTGACAACAACTTGGCAGATTGACCTTACCTTCTTTGAGGAAGCATAACTTGAGCTAGAAAAGTCCAAATGAGGTGATTTTAGTGGCATTGGAAAGAAGACATCAAGAGCTTTCCAATGATGTATGATAGTCCATATGGAAGCAGAGGATTGACACTCAAATTCTGGGCTACATTTAGCATGAAAATAGAGCCAAGAAGAGGAGTAGCACGTTGTTTGCAATAACTTGGGCTAGCAACGCCCAAATCTCAAAGCTCACTCCCAGGAAAATGCCATGCACGTTGCCAACGTGAATTATGCCTGGAGTTATTACCAACAACGCCCCTCAATGGGCCAGAATTGGTGCCAACTTGCTCTGCTTCCCCCTATTCATCACAAAGGCCAAAACTTCCTCAATTGAACCAAGAATGCAACAATGAGAAAGCCCACATTGCTAGCCCACTTGAAGATCTTTGAAAGAGTTTTAGGACTAGTATAAATAGAGATTGAGTTTGTACTTGAGGGGACTGGGACTTTACTTTTTGACACTTAGACATTTTTACATTTTTTTTAGCACTTGTATTTGAGAACTCTTTTGGTACTTCCGAGAGAAGACCCAGAGAGCTAATTTTGGTTCATCTTGGAACTTCTCTTCTTCATTTTCTTTAAGCTTTAAGCATTTTTCTTCTTCTTCATCATCTTCCTTTATACTTAGTTTAATTTTTGTTAATGGCATTTGTTGTTGAAATTGGAGCAATGACTCACTAAACCCCACTTTCATTAGGGAGAAGAGCTCTGCTAGTTGAAATGTGTTCCGAGGATTACCTGAAACGTGTAGCTCGGTCGTCTTGGAGAAGTCCCGAGGTGGGGGAACTGATGACCCGAGCTTGATATGTGGAGTGGTTGGTGGTTGTACCTGCAATGACACTCCGATGCTTAAGTTAGCATGGGTCCAAGCAGATATGTGTAGAATGTGGAATGAATGCCATACCTGGGTGTTCCAGTGTATTTATAGTAGTTGGCCGTGATCTTCCCTGGATAAGATATTCTTATCTTATCTTATCTTTTGGGAGTTTTATCTCTATCTTTTGTGGAACCGCCCTTTCTAGGCCTTTTCGGCCTTTAGGTTTTGGGCTGCGTTCCTTTTGATGGGCCTTCCTTGCTTTATGGTCCGAGGTCCGACCTTTAGGTGTGGGCCTTAGGGCGAGGTCGGACCTTCTATGAACTTGCCGAGTTGGGGAGCTCGGTCAGGGTATGAACAGAAACTATCCATAATTGGAATCCTTCGGAACCTTGGGAAAGGAATGGAGGATTCATGCTAGAGAAGCTTTCTCACAGTGAATTGGATTGGGGTTTGGATGGATATTGTGACATGTAATCCTACCAAATTGTGGTTCATGAAACTGTGTGGTATAATCAGTGATCGAGCATCATCTCTTCTTATGAACATTTAAACCAAGGGATTGGGAATTTGTTTGTTTTTAGAGAGAATTGGTGAGCCAAGGAATTGGGATCCAATCATATAAGATTGCCAAGCAAGATTCAATGAATGCATTGGTTGAGGAAG
>NC_029776.3:71680786-71692100 GCF_000817695.3 Arachis duranensis | reverse complement strand
TCTATGGAGCACCATTTTCAGTATATGGCGCGGAGCTGTGTCCGGATGGCCAGTCTTCATGCTGCTATTGCCCGGGAGTTCAAGAAGTCCCCTATTGGTGCGACCAGCTCCCGACTTGAGAAGGCTCAGTCTGAGTTTGAGAGGATTAGTCAACTGAAGGCTGCCAGGATTACTGAGCTGGAGGCATCTTTGGAGAAAGAGAATGCTAAGGCTACCGCGACTGTGGCGGCAGCGAAGACATCGGAGGAGATGGCGAAGGCAGCGACGGAGAATTATACTCGGTTATATGCCGAGCTTGTGGAGACAAAGGAGAAGTTGCAATCTGCTCAGGATGGTTTTTACGAGCTAGAAGGTCACGTGGCCAAGGGTATGGATGCTATGTTTGAAAATCTGAAGGCTCAGGGCCGGGTTCTTGCTCCCGCCCTATGAAAGCTCAGGTCCGGGTTCTTGCTCCTGACCTGGATCTGAGTTTATTCAGTATGGAAAATGTTGTCGTGGAGGGAAAGATTGTTCCTGCTCCCTACGAGGATGAGGTTCCGGTGTCCGACCCCAAAGTTCCGTTTGTGAACCCGACCTTACCCTTGGCCGGGGATGGCTCTGGTGTGGAGGTTTCAAACCGGGATGACGTTGCCGTCGATGCGGTCCCGATTTCTATGTTTCCTCCGCAGCCTTCTGTTGATGTGGAGTCCGGAAAGGACCTTGATCCTCTGTAACCTTTTATTCTTTGATTTCGTTTTTTCGCTTGTACTTTTTAGTTGTATAGCAACTTTTTAGTAAGCGTTTTCGAAATCTTTTGTTTTCGTTTTTTCGCTTGTACTTTTTAGTTGTATAGCAACTTTCTAGTAAGCGCTTCCGAAATCTTTGTTTTCGCCGTTTTAAGGCTTCTTTCTTTGGATCCGGGTTTTTTCTCGGACCTCGGACGTTTCGAGTACCTCCTTTTGTTGGGTCCGACCTTGTTGTTGGTCGGCCTTTTAAGTTATTTTTGTAATCTCTTTTTATTTGGCTTTTTGAGCCTTTTCAGAGTTACTTTATAACTTCTCACATTAATTTGAACCTCGTCGCTTTATCTTTGCCGACCTTGTGTGGCCTCTTGGCAAATGATTTTTTGCGTTTTGTCGAGCATAAATTAATGCGCCTTGGCGGGGTACTTTCTAGGATTTGTTTCATCATGAGGAAGAAGAAAAGAAAATAGAAAAATTTGATTAGTATTAAAAAAGAAAGAATATTTACATAGTGTTTACCCTTGAATAGGTCGGGTGTCTTTACTTTAACCGGGTGTCTCATTAAAAAACCCTTGCAGATAGAGTGCAAATACTTCTGGTGAGGGTTCATAGCTCTAATCCCTGTTCCCAGCTCTCACGAGCATTCTTCATGCAAGTTGCGCATATCTCACTTTGATGATTAAAATTGGTAAGTTCCATGCATTTCCTACCACCTTGCCCTGCGTGCTTGAATGTATCTTAGGAAGATTGATTTGCTCTTAACCAAGTAGATAGTAGCGCTAGTCGTAGTTGCATTCATGTAGGTAGATTGCACCCCATGAGTCTTATACCTTTGAGATCCTTTGGTCTTTTGCTTTTCTCTAAGCATGAGGACATGCTAGAATCTAAGTGTGGGGAGGTTGATAAACCCCGCTTTTAGGGTTTATCTTGTACTGATTTCGAGGGTTTTATCAATGATTCCACACACTTTTCATATGAAAATACATAACTTTGTGTTCCTTTTCTAATTTTGCCTCATGGATGCAAACATGCTTATTTTGTACTAAATTAGATACATTTCTAATCCTCCCTTGGTGCCATTCGATGCCGTGACCTGTGTGTTAAGTGGTTTCAGAATATAGGGCAGAGATGACCCGGAGGAGAGAAGGAATTTGGGTGCAAAGGAAAAGAGCATGAGAAAATAAGCTTTGGAAACCTCAGTAAGGACGCGTGCACGTACATGGCGCGTCTGCGTGGATTGCGCAGCCAGAAGCCAAAGTCAGGAGCCAAGTTACAAGCCGGCGCGTGTAGCGGCTAAGTCATGATCCTCATGGACGCGTCCGCGTAAGTTACGCTTGCGTGTGAATTGCAATTGCCCCAAGGACACGTACGCGTGCTGTGCGCGTCCGCGTCGATGGTCTCACATGATTTTTTAAGAGAGCACATGACCTGAGCGTGGAGACAATTGGAAGCCCTATTTTGGGGAAGTATTTTGGCGGGAAAAGCTTAAGAAGACCAAGGGTTGAAGGGTTAACGGACTTTTGCTCATTTTTACATTTTTTTCAAGATATTTCTTAGGGTTAGTTACACTTTGGGGTAGAGAGAGAATCTCCAACTTCTCTCTATAATTTCACTCTTCTCAAGTCTCAATTACCATTCTCCATTGATTTTCCTTGGTGAGGTCCATTGTAATACACTTTATTTTGATGCAATTAGTAGATCTACTCTTCTCTTATTCTTAATTAGTGTTCTTTGATCCTCTCACTTGGGATCTAGCTTTGCTTTTGTTACTTGGATATTGGGACTATTGAATTGAGGTAATTTCATGTTTCTTACTTGTGATTGTTCAATTGTAGATAATTGTATGATTTAGATTCCTTCATTTCCATTCTTCATTCTAATTCCTCAATGTCTTTCATGAATGCTCATCAATTGTTTGACAAAATGCCAATACTAGTTATGGAGTAGAAATCTCTCACTTGGCTTAGGGTTTGGATCATTAGGGAAGTTGAATAGTGAATGTCGATTGTTGATTGAGGATTAAGGTTTGATAATTGGTTTGGGATGCACTAAATTTAGATTCCCTTAGGGTGAAGCTAAGACTTGTGATCCAAGCTAATTACTTTCACTTGACTCTCCTCCATACTTAGAGGTCAACTAAGTGGAGCAAGACTTAATTGTTATCATCATTGAAGGAAACTATAGTGATAGAGTTTCTAATACCAACCCTAGGCCAAGTCCTTTAATATTGATTATTTTTCATCTACTTTTGCTATCAATACATCAATTCATAACAAAAAGCTTCCTAATCAATAACATGCATTCTCTAGCAATTCCAAGGGAGGACGACTCGGGAGATTAATACTCTCGATTGTAGATTGTAGAATTGTTTAATGCGAGGTTCAAGTGTTGATTAGACTATACTCACGATTGTACTCTCTATTCTCTATTGAATTCTATGTCAACATGCAAAATCTCGTTTATCAAAATGTGACGATAGAGTACCCATGGTCACAGTTTTTTAAAAAAGGGTGGCCTAAAAGGGTCTATGGTCATGGTTTTTTACAGTGACCAAATAGGGTCTATGGTCACCGTTTTTCAAAAAATGGTGACCTAAAAGGGTTTATGGTCACGGTTTTTGGGGATGACCTAAAGGGGTCTATGCTCACAGTTTTGGGGGGTGGCCTAAAAGGGTCTATGGTCACAGTTTTGGAGGTGACCTAAAATGGTCTATGGTCACGGTATTTTACAGTGACCACAAAGGGGCTATGGTCACGGTTTTTCAAAAAATGGTGACCTAAAAGGGTCTATGGTCATGGTTTTGGGGGGTGACCTAAAGGGGTCTATAGTCACAGTTTTGGGGGTGACCTAAAAGGGTCTATGGTCACAGTTTTAGGGGTGACCTAAAGGTGTCTATGGTCACAGTTTTTTACTGTGACCAAAAGGGGTCTATGGTCATGATTTTTCGGAAGGATGACCTAAAAGGGTCTATGGTCACGGTTTTGGAGGGTGACATAAAGGAGTCTATGGTTACGGTTTTGGAGGGTGACCTAAAGGGGTCTATGGTCACGGTTTTGGGGTTGGCCTAAAAGGGTCTATGGTCACGATTTTGGGGGTGACCTAAAGGTGTCTATGGTCACGGTTTTTTATAGTGACCAAAAAGGGTCTATGGCCACGGTTTTTCGGAAGGGTGATCTAAAAGGGTCTATGGTCACGGTTTTGGGGGGTGACCTAAAGAGGTCTATGGTTACGGTTATAAGGGGCGACCTAAAGGGGTCTATGGTCACGGTTTTAAGGGGTGACTTAAAGGGGTCTATGGTCACGGTTTTTTACAGTGGCCAAAAAGAGTCTATAGTCACGGTTTTTCAGAAGGGTGACCTAAAAGTGTCTATGGTCACAGTTTCGGGTGGTGACCTAAAGGAGTTTATGGTCACGGTTTGGGTGGTGACCTAAAGGGGTCTATAGTCACAGTTTTGGGGGTGACTTAAAGGAGTTTATGGTCACAGTTTTAATCATTTGAATTTTAATTAATTAAGATTTTTATGTATTTTTATTATTTTAAATATTTTATCTTTTTAAAATTTAAAAATTTTAATAATTAAAACAAAATAATAATTTTATATGATTTACTTTAAATATAATTTTATAAATAAAAAAATTAAGTTGAATACTATTAATTTTAAATGGGAATATTATATAATTAAATTTAAGAAATTTCTATTATGAATAAATTATGGTTTATTTTATTAATTTGAGCTCTTAGAGATTAATTTATTAGGAATGATTAAATTAATCTTTATGAATACATTGAGTTTAAGTTAATTAATGTTTATGTACAATCTTTACTGTAATTAGTTATTTTATATAAATTAGAATTAAAGTTTTGGTAATAGAACAATAATAAAAAATTATATCATATAATCTGAATAATTGATATTCTCGGATTTAAACCAAATTTTATAAAATGTGATTAGTATGTTCTTTTTATAATTTAAATTGAAAATAATTATTTGAACTCATTGATAAATTGATAAATAAAATTATGTGTTCCGAAATTAATTTTTATAGTATTATATTTAATTTCTAAATTGTTATTCTATCATAAATATTTTGTAAAATTGTTAATTTACTCATGTATATTTTACCCTAACTCTAATTTCCCAAATTAAAACTCAATTCTAACCTAATTTTACAAATAATAAACGCATACATACCTTCAGAAAGGGGACGAACGAAAATAGGGGAAGCTTGAGGGGGGAAAAAAGAGACAGAGAAGGGAGAAGGGGGAATCGAGGGAGAACTGAGGGGAAGGAAGTCGCCGCGCCCTGTACACTCGTCGCCGCTATTTCGTGGAGTCTGCCCTAGTGCCGGTCGAACAGGGATGAAGGACAGGTGTCGAGAGAGATCAACGGAGAAGTTCACGTTGTTCGTCCTCGTCGCTGCCATGCATTGCCGCCGCCGCCGTTAGTTCCGCTGCCGTCAAGCTTAAAGGAGAAAGGGAGAGCGACGCTGAGAGAGAGTGATTGACGGAATCCAATGAAGCACATGAGAGAAGGAAAGCCAATTCTGTCACCGCCGCCATACCCAGTCGCCGTCAGTAGAGCTCGCCGTTGCTGGAGGTGAACCGGTATTGCGTCCTTTTTGCCAGAGCCACGAGCGCCACTACTCCTCAAATTACGCCCCTCTTCCATTAGGGTTTGCTATCTCAGCCCCTTTGTTTTATTCCACTTTTGTTGATCTCTACCAAGTTGTTCTAATTTTATCAGTATACATACATCTCTGTTTTAGTGTTTTACTGTTTTGTAATTGCTGGATTTAGTCTGAAATTTTTGTCAAAAACTTTAATAAGAACATTAAGTTCATCAGTTTGTGCTTTCCATCTCGCTACAAAAGCCTCACAGCGGATTCTAACCGACCACTTTGTTGACCAGCTCTTCTCTGCCATTTCTGTCACAGTGAGACTTCTATGAGAGCCAACCTCAAAGTGTTCTTTAATATCTTCCTGTAGTAACTGCACCTCCTGTTGATGCTGACTTATTTTATCAGCATCTTCTTTCAACTCTTTTGTTTCAAATTTACTGATTTAGTCTGGAATTTTTATCCAAATTTACTGATGGCTCTGTTTTGTAATTACTAGTTGCTAATAGCTCTTAATTTTTTTTCAAATTTGCTGATGGCTTTGTTTTGTAATTGCTGGTTGCTGATAGCTCTTAATTTTTTTGTTCAAATTTACTGATGGCTTTGTTCAAATTTTATTAAGTTGCGTGTTTTACATCAAGCAGAAAGCATAAAAAATGTAAAATTAACTTTATATATTCATTGCCTCCCTAGAGAATTCAAGTTTTTCTATGTATTATGCTTAACTTCATTACTTTGACAAGTTTATATTCTGTCTTAATATGTTTGTTGGCATTCAAGGACGTTGTATATAGGTCAGGTTCTTGCCACATTCCTGATTTTGGTTTTTTGCTATTTACTTTGTTCTAGGCTTGCCATCTTCATTGCTTTTTATCCAAGAAACTCTTGGGGGATTTTGAAGCTTGTGCTGAAATGTTTATACCAGTAAGTTCTACTTGTTTTCTCTAATTCGGTATTGTGATGTGAATGGAGACTTATTTGTTTGTCTATTTCTGATTTCCTGTAGAACTGAGATTTTTGGAATGAGAATGATAGATGATAGACATTACGAAAACAAACAAAAGAAACTTTTTGAATTGAAAATGCCTTAAACCAGCAATCTGATCTATCTTAAATAGAAAATATGATTCTGATTGGTATAAAATAGACAATAAATGCCAAATAAATCAGTAGTGCTTTCATAAAGTATGAATTTTTTGAAAAAAAATTAAAAACAAAAACGAGATAATAAAGATGATGAAGCTTAGTAGAAGAGGTGATAATAAAAAGAAGAAAATAGCATTTTATTTGATTAGTAGGTAATATTTACATTAAGGAGTTGAATGAGTTAATAAGAAATAGTAGCTAGTGATGGTAGGAGAGTTGAAGACGATGAGAGCAGAGGGTACAAAAGTACTGTCGTTTGATGTTGAAGTACTTGGGCAAGAAGATAAAGTAGTGGTGTTGTTTGTATGTATTAAGGCTGTATTAGTTTAGCTTGAATTTTTAATATAGCTGGTAAAAACAATAATTTATTTTAATCGAATTGAAATTGTTAAAACTATTTTTGCTTATTCAAGTTTCTATTATCATATGTGTATTTGTTATTAAAACTGTTAATCTTCTTCTTCTCAATTCTCATCCACCACCATTGAAGTTCAGATTTACACTCACATTTGTCATACCTAGAAAGCATTCGCTATTTTTGATATAAAAAGTTTACTTTTTTGAGAACTGGGTAGATTTGGGTTTTTGTTTTATGTGTTACCTATAGTCAAAGATCTGAGCTTTTTGGGTTTGGTCTCCTTGTGTAAAAGGGGTGACTCATGTTAAGGGATTTCAGAAATCTTGGATTTTTGGTTTTGACCTTGTGAATCTGAGTCCATACAAATAAGTAAGAGTTAAAAAGACTATGTTCGAATGCTTGTATTACTTAGAATGCTTATGCTTATCTAATAATATCTACTAACACAAGTTGGTTTATGATGTAAGTGCTGAATATTATGTTTCCTTTTTTAGCCTAATTGTTTTGTTCTAAGGCATTATGATGCTTGCTCACATTGCTTTTTAGTTAAATGGTATCCATCAATTAAGATTCCAGGGTCTGGTATATGCAGGATGTTACCTATTAATTAACGAAAAAATTGAATGTTGATGCGATTTATTTAATGTTTCTTTCTTATCTGAATTTTGTTTGTTTGTTTTGTTACATATATTGTAGGCATCATGGCTTTTTCTAAGAAATGGGTTCTGATCTGAAAGTTGAAATGTCCAAAAAAACTCCAATTTTTGTTGTTATTCGTTTAATTAGTTTTAATTTAGGTCTTTTGTGAAATTGTAGCAGTGAAGCACTAATTAGTTTTAATTTAGGTCTTTTGTTATTAGTTTAATTAGTTTAACTTGTGCTCCATATTCATTACTCAACTGTACTGCATCATCAAAAATATTTTTGCTCTGTTCTAACATGTTTATTTCTTTTGCTAGCAGGAGCATGAGGACATGATGTGAAGAAAATATGTTCTATACAAATATAAGATGGGATGAGTCTTATAATGATTTTGGTTATCTAAATGTATTATTTTGATGTGTTCTTTACTTTTTGATAAGAGATTTTATCCGATATTACATGTAATGGATAGATTACACCTTATTTTGATTAATGTTGTAATGGATATCTAGTTTTTAATGAAACTTTTATGATTTAGATTTATTGAATTTCTCATTTTTAGATTTATTTTGTAATTATCATCATTATGGGATGTGATTATGCTTTAAAAAAATTAAATCTCATAAAACAAAATAGGCTATAGTCACCATTTAAAAATAGCGTGACCATAGATAAGCTATGGCCACAGTGAAAATAGTGACCATAGATAAGCTATGGCCACAGTGAAAACAGTGACCATAGATAAGGCTATGGTCACGGTTTTAAGGAAAGGTAACCATAAATAAGCTATGGCCACGGTGAAAATCGTGACCATGGATAAGGCTATGGTCACGGCAAAAAACCGTGACCATAGATCGGGCTATGGTCACAGTTTTAAAAAGAGGTGACCATAGAGGCTATGGCCACGATAGGGCTATGATCACGGTTTTAAGTGGGGTAACCATAGAGGCTATGGTCACGGCAAAAGCCGTGACCATAGATAAGGCTATGGTTACTGTTTTAAGGTGGGGTGACCATAGAGCTATGGTCACGGCAAAAACCGTAACCATAGATAAGGCTATGGTCACGGTTTTAAGGAGGGGTGACAATAGAGTCTATGGTCACTGTAACACCCTAATTTTTAGCACGTCATGATCGTACTAAAGATAAGGTATTACTAATCTACTTTCTTGTTTACTATTTAATATTGAGCCTTTAGTTCGATATTGCATTTCAATTTTTAAGAAAATGCCTGAAAAGTTTTCTTTTATTAGAGGGGGGCCAAAAATATTTACACACTAAAAAAAGACTAAAATAAAATTTTAAGGGGGGCTAAACTGAAATTTACATATAATTTACATGTAAAAAATTAAAATTAGGGGGGGCGATTGCCCCCCTTTCTATGTATGTAGCTTCGCCCTTGGATATAGTCTCTAAATCGACAGAAATCCCTTCGTACAAAAGTTTTGGTTGTCATAAGTAACAAACCCCTTTAAAATTGATAACCGAGTATTTAAACCTCGGGTCGTCTTCTCAAGGAATTGCAGGGAGGTATGTTCTTATTATTGGCTATGAAAAAGGTAAAATTGGGGTTTTGGAAGTAAGGTGGGAATATATTATATGACAAGTAAAATAAAATAATGCTAATAAAATCTCTTGGCAAGGTATAAGAACTGGAAGTCCTATCCTAGTTATCTTTATCAATTGTGATGAGAATTGGATTTTTCTCCCACTTTGTTAACCTCTAACTATGAAGGTAAGTTAAGTGGATGAATTAATTCCAATTTTAAATCAACAATGAGTTTGATAACTCAAGGGTCACCAATTATTTAACCAAGGACAAAAGGAAAGGAAATTGAAGCTGCTGGAATAAAAATGCCTTTAGATGGGAAGCAATAATCATGTAAATAAAAGAAAGCAATATTAAACTGAAATACCTTAAATAACATTAATTAAAAGAGTAATCTGTAACATGGAAGAGTTCATAAATTAAATTGGGATAAATAAAAATAAAGAACCTGCGATTGAGAGTCACTCCTAAAACTAAGAGAAGTCCTAAATCCTAAAGAGAGAGAGGAGAGAACCTCTCTCAAAACTAAACCTAAATCATGGAAAGTGAATTATGAAAGCATGATTATGAATGGATGCATTCCCCCACTTTATAGCCTATAATCTGTGTTCTCTGGGCCGAAAACTGAGTTAGAAACAGCCTAGAAATCACTTCCAGTGCTTTCTGGTCCGTACAGGTCGCGGAAAAGTGATGCAGCCGCATGGCTCACGCGGTCGCGCGGGTTGCGTTCTTGCCAGGTCACGCGTCCGCGTGACTCACGCGTTCGCGTCGCCTGGTGTCAGGGCAGCTATGGCAAATTATATATCAAATCGAAACCCCGAACGTTAGCTTTCCAACGCAACTAGAACCGTGTCGTTTGGACCTCTGTAGCTAAAGATATAGCTGTTTGAGTGCGAAGAGGTCAGGCTAGACAGCTTAGCAATTTCTCTAACTTATTGTATTCCATCCACTTTTTCATGCTTCCTTTCCATCCTCTAAGTCATTCTTGCCTTATAATATCTGAAAACACTTAACACACATATCAAGGCATCTAATGGTAATAAGAGAGGATTAATAATAAGTAAATATAAGATCAAAGAAGCATGTTTTCAATCAAAGCACATAATTAGGAAGGCAAATGTAAAACCATGCAAATAGTATGAATAAGTGGGTAAAGAGTTGATAAAAATCACTCAATTAAGCACAAGATAAACCATGAAATATGGGTTTATCAACCTCCCCACACTTAAACATTAGCATGTCCTCATGCTAAGCTCAAGAGAAGCTAAAAAGGAATGAAGAGGAATGATAGAATGTATGAAATGCAACCTATGAATGCAACTAAATGCAAAATGTTTCTACCTACTTGGTTAAAAATAAATAAGTTCTTCAAGACAAATATGAACTGGATTTCACTAATTCAAATCACAAAATACAATACAAATAACTTGCAAGAAGAAGATAGCTCATGAAAGCAGAGAACATAGAATTGAGCACTGAACCCTTACTGGTAGTGTATATCATTCTAACTCTCAAGTGTCTAGGGTCAATTCTCTCAATTCTCTACTAATCTTTCTTTCTATAGCTTGCTCTTCATCTAACAATCAACAAAAATTTAATGCACCAATACAGAAATCAAGAGGTCTTTTAAGGGTTGTAATGGGGTTAGGGTCAAGGTAGGATTGTATTTGGCCAAGTGGACTAAAATTTGAATCCTTAATTAACATAAACTATTCCACTTAACTTAGGACAATCCATGTAATCATAATATAAAATCTAACTTCCCATTAACTATGTTTTCCACATATTCATGCATTCTAATTTCAAGTACAACTCATATGCATTGCTTTCACCACTTACTTTGGGGCATTTTGTCCCCTTTCACTTATTTTGCTCCCTTTTTTATATATTTTTTTCTTTTGTTTTTCTCAATGCATATGATTAATTTATTGAATGCATGAACATGTCCTAAACATTTCTTTCACATTTTCAGAAAATTCTAACATACTCAATTCTCAAACCAGATGTTTCCAAATTCACTTTCCCACACTTAATTCATGAGCACTCTCACTAGTCTAAGCTAACCAAGGATTCAAATTAAGGACATTATTGTTTTTCGCTTAGAGTTAATGATGTGCTAAAATAAAGAACAGAGGGGTAAAAATAGGCTCAAATTGGTTTGCAAGAGATAATGAAAGGTTAAGGTCATATGGTGCCATATGGGTATGTAAGCTCAGTGAAACAAGGCCTCAATCATATAAGTGTATGCATACATTAAACAATGGAAATATAGAATTAAGC
>NC_029776.3:71679173-71680576 GCF_000817695.3 Arachis duranensis | reverse complement strand
TGCACCGTCCTCGGTGCATGCTGAGATGTGCAGGTGGATGGGTTGTTCTAACTGATGCTTTTCTTCAAGATTTTGCAGATGGACTTGTCTGTCTCCCCATGTAAACGTCTTCTGGTTCCCCTCCGGGTGGCCATCCTAAAAGAAAAAGGGAAGAAAAGTAACCCAAAAATAAAGATAAGAAAGTAAATAAAGTATGGGTGGGTTAATGCCAAATGATAAGGGTCTCATTTACATGGAAGCTTCATCATGTACGTGAGAAAATAATAGAAGTCATGGCATACCAGTGGTATAAAATTTGTAACATAGGGGAGGATAGTGGGTAATGGAAGTATCAATACAAGTTCATGCCAATGCAAATGGAGTGCAAGTCTCATAAAAGATTGGCATTGGAAGATAATTAATATCATCCCACAGTGTAAAACAAGTTACCAAAATAAATTTAAGAAAAGATGCAACAGTAGAATAAGAAATTTTTTTTTAACACCAATGGAAAAATAAAAAAAATTCAGAAAAGAAAATAAAAACAATATGCACAAAATTAAGATTCGATGAATGAGATATGCAAATAAATTAAGTAAAATAAAATAAAAGATAAGAAGAATGAGAAGGGAAAGAAGTAAAGTAAGAAAGAAAGAAGAAAGAAGAAAAGATAGAAGAAATTAGGATTGGGGAAGAAAAGATGGTAAATTAGGATAAGTTGTGTGGCGCAAGCGACGCGGACACGTGGAACATGCGGTTGCGTGACTTGCGCTGATACTGATTGACGCAATCGCGTCGGTCACGTGGCCGCGTGACACAATTCATGCTACTGGCGCGAGGGCAGCCTCGCGCTCGCACAACTCTCTGTTCAAATTATTATTAGTGCCAAATTTTAAGTGACGCGATCGCATGAGACATTCGATCGCGTGAGTGGGCTCTAGAAGAATGTGACGCGGTCGCGTGGGTCACGCGGCCGCGTGGATAGAATTGTGCGTTCAGCACCAATCCGGCACCACTCCAGCACAATAATTGGTTGTGCACCCTTTTACGTCGAAATCTTGGTCACGCGGTCACGTGCGAGGCCATTTTTCCCACATGACACGGTCGCGTCAGCGACGCGGTCGCGTGGGACGATTTGTGCCATTGGCACGCCTCCAGCCACGCTCCAGCGTGACTCTCTGTTCGTTTTTTTTTCTCTTCTCCCATTGCGACGCGGACGCGTCGCTGATGCGGTCGCGTCGCATGGCCCCCTTTTTTTTCATATATATATGCAAGTATGCAGTATGCAATGCTAATATGAATGTTATGCAAAATTCCAGGTTCAATACAATAAAATAAAATAAAACTCGAAAACAAATAAAACTAAATAAAAATGAAAAAGAAACGATCATACCATGGTGGGTTATCTCCCACCTAGCACTTTT
>NC_029776.3:71676793-71679157 GCF_000817695.3 Arachis duranensis | reverse complement strand
ATTTAGTTAAAGTCCTTAAGTTGGACATTTGGTGAGCTTCCTGTTATGGTGGCTTGTGCTTGAACTCATCCAGGAATCTCCACCAATGTTTGTGATTCCAGTGGCCTCCGGGGTCCCAAACAAGGCGCAGAAAGCCTTCAAGCAAGTTAAAGCAAGTGATAAGGCCCCAAGAGTGTTGATTTCTAGAGTGAATTCCGGGGTCCCAAATTTTGCTTTTGCACCCGTCTTCTTGTTGAGCAATATTGTTCCATCCGGGTGGCAAGCAGTATGAATTCTCACCGAAGCAGCCAGACAACTTCCTAGACCCATTCAGTTGAGCTCTAAACCAACCTTTGCGTTTGAATGTTGAACACACAACCGAGTTGAACCTTGCAGGATAAATCTTATCTCTGACCATCTTTTTCTTACTCTTAATGCCACAGAGAGCTCTAAGTTGACCATCCGTCTCCAGTAGCCCGTATTCAAGTGGAATTAGAAAGCTAAGGGATATGAATTTCACCCACTTGAATGTTGTGAAGGATGATGGCAACTTAGGGGGAGGTGTTTCTAATGAATGTGCAAGCTCCACTCCCTTGTGCTCTTCTTCGACATCTTCCACCTCTTGGCAATCTTCTTCAATATCAACCTCGTCTTCTTGGTGGATTTCTTCCAATTCAATCTCTTCTTCAGTGTTCACCAAGGGCAAAGGAGGTTGTGCTTCTTCTTCTGTAATCTCCATGTCAAGTCCAATGGGAGAGGATTCAAATGTAGATAAGAATTCATTAATGATTGAATCCATCTCTTGATCGTCTCCTTCAAAGTCTTCAACCATGATATACTTTGGAGGTTGTACACCCTCCTCAACATCAGCTTCAATCGTCTTTGAAGGATGCTCTATAACTTGACTTTTCCATGGAGGTTCAGCATCTCCTAAGTCTTTAACCACTGCCTCTTCTTCTTTTTCAATAATTCCGGCTTCCTCCACTTGTTCCAATATCAAATCGTGCTGCTCACTATCCACCTGAGTGCCCAATTTCTCCTTCCTGCTACATTCTTCAGTAGATTTCCCACATGAAACCATGGGGGTTCTTTGAATATCCGAACGTTGGAAAGGTAATCGATTTCTTTCTTGATCCAGGTATTTAAGTATGCAATCATATTCGTCCTCAATGTTTTTTCTTCCAACTATTTCATTACCCTTAAGCATAAAATCCTCCTTGTTGTCTTCTTTCACTAGTTCTTCAACCGCGCTGTCAACTTCAACGGTGTCTACTACCTTCACCCTTAGTGCCTCCTCTAGCTCCTTATGCAGTATGGATTCACGAAGATGATCCATTCTCTCTTGTTCTATGTCAATAGTATCAGTGGGATCATGTTGCTCTTGGATTGATGGGTGTTGGTGCTCTTCCATGGATGGTGGTGATGGGGTGGAGAGATCATTCTTTGGTTGAAAAGGAAGTTCACTAGAGATAGAGTGTTGATTATTGAAGGTATTTGGACGTCCGATTTGGGCGGCGAGAGCTCGTATAGTAGAGTTTAGATCAGCAATTACTTTCTCCAAGGAGATTTGGGGTGGATAGGAGGGTTCATTTGTTGGGAGAAAGGGTTCATAGTAGGAAGGTGGTTCATCTTGATAATGATAAGGAGATGGTGTATATTGAGGTGGTGGTTCTGTATATGGTTCATTTGGCTCATAAGGTGGTTGGTATGGTGGATACGGGTTAGGGTCATATGGAGGTGAATGGTGGAAAGGGGCTTGTGAGTGTGGTGGGTTGAGGTTGTGTTGAAAGGATGATCTCTGAGCATAGGGTGGGGCTTGTTGGTAGCTACAAGGTGGTCCACCATATCTATCAGTTTGGGATGCATTGTAGCCTGGTCTTTGTCCATGATATCTAGGATGGTGTTGTTGCCTAAAGGGTTGATTAGATCCTCTTGGCTCCATCCATCTGTCCATGATATCTTAGAGTGTGTTGTTGCCTAAAGGGTTGATTAGATCCTCTTGACTCCATCCATCTCTGTGGTTTCTATTTCCTTCAACAAAGTTAGAACCAAACTCAAAGCGAGAAGGGTGAGAATTCATAATAGCTATCAGAAATAAGGGGGAAAAAGAGAAAACAAATAAACAAGTATAAGAAAAATATTTATTTTTTATTTTTTATTTTTGAAAAATATTTACAATAACCAATAATAAGGCACACGTTTGCAATTCCCCGGCAACAGCGCCATTTTGATGTTAGGATTTTTGCCAGAGAATTTCATAAAAATAGTCGCATTGTAGATATAGCCTCTAAACCGATAGAAATCCTGATGCACGAATTTGTAATCCGTACAACTAACCAGCAAGTGCACTGGGTCGTCCAAGTAATACCTTACGTGAGTAAGGGT
>NC_029776.3:71675741-71676595 GCF_000817695.3 Arachis duranensis | reverse complement strand
AATGCTTTGTCCTCTGAATTTCTGCAATGTAATATTCAACTCAATTGTTTGTAAAGTTCCATCCATGGCAAGCTGTATGTAGGGTGTCACCGTTGTCAGTGGCTACTTCCCATCCTCTCAGTGAAAACGGTCCAGATGCTCTGTCACAGCACGGCTAATCAGTTGTTGGTTCTGTGAAGCACGAATGAACATCTTAGATAGGAACAAGCGTGTTTGAATGGAAAGCAGAAATAATTGCAATAAGTCATCGAGACGCTGCAGAGCTCCTCACCCCCAACAATGGAGTTTAGAGACTCATGCCGTCAAAGTGTATAAAATTCAGATCTGAAAAATGTCATGAGATACAGAGTTAATCTCTAAAAGTTGTTTAAATAGTAAACTAGTAACCTAGGTTTACAAAAAAAATGAGTAAACTATGATAGATGGTGCAGAAATCCACTTCTGGGGCCCACTTGGTGTGTGCTGGGGCTGAGACTTAAGCTTCTCACGTGCCTGGGGCTGTTTTGGGCGTTCAACGCCAGGTTGTAACCTGTTTCTGGCATTGAACTCCAGCTTGTAACCTGTTTCTGGCGCTGGACGCCAGACAGCAGCATGATACTGGCGTTGAACGCCAATTTACGTCGTCTATCTTTACACAAAGTATGAACTATTATATATCGCTGGAAAGCCCTGGATGTCTACTTTCCAACTCCGTTGAGAGCGCGCCAATTGAACTCTTGTAGCTCCAGAAAATTCATTTCGAGTGCAGGGAGGTCAGAATCCAACAGCATCAACAGTCCTTTTTCAGCCTAACTCAGATTTTTACTCAGCTCCCTCAATTTCAGCCAGAAATTACCTGAAATCACAGAAAAACA
>NC_029776.3:71674816-71675519 GCF_000817695.3 Arachis duranensis | reverse complement strand
AGCAACTAGATAAATAAAATAGGATTAAAAGAAATTAAGAAGTAATAATATTTCAGAGTTTTTAAGTGGAGCTCAGATTCTTATTAGATGAGCGGGGCTTGTAGCTTTCTGTTTCTGAACCGTTTTGGCATCTCCCTTTATCCTTTGAAATTCAAAATGATTGGCATCCATAGGAACTCAGAATTCAGATAGTATTATTGATTCTCCTAATGTAGTATGTTGATTCTTGAACACAGTTACTTTATGAGTCTTGGCCGTGGCCCTAAGCACTTTATTTTCCAGTATTACCACCGGATACATAAATGCCACAGACACATGACTAGGTGAACCTTTTTCAGATTGTGACTCAGCTTTGCTAAAGTCCCCAGTTAGAGGTGTCCAGAGCTCTTAAGCACACTCTTTTTGCTTTGGATCACGACATTAACCAATCAGTCTCAAATTTTTCACTTGGACAGCTTGATTTAGCCGCTTAGGCCTGGCACTATTTCCTTGGGCCCTCCTATCCACTGATGCTCAAAGCCTTGGATCCTTTTCACCCTTGCCTTTTGGTTTTAAGGGCTGTTGGCTTTTATTCCTTCTCTTGATCCAATGATTTCTTGTAAAAAAAAATTTTTTACTGCTTTTTCTTACTTCAAGAATCAAATTCATGATTTTTCAGATCATCAATAATATTTTTCGTGTTCCTCATTCTTTCAGGAGCCAA
>NC_029776.3:71671932-71674520 GCF_000817695.3 Arachis duranensis | reverse complement strand
TTATTTCCTAAGGTAAATTTCTATAATAACACTATCACAGAGTTAAAGCTAAAATTAGAACTCAACAACCTGTGTTTTGAGAAGTAGATGTTCCTCTAATCTGTGGGGTGCTTGGTCCTTCAAGGATTAATTTCTGGCGCTTCAGCTCCCTTAAATCACGCCCTTGCTTTTCCTGTTCCTTAAACAGTTTGCAAAGCATGCTACTTTGATTGTTCTGTTCTTCCTTTATTTGGTTCATAGCTTCTTGCAATTTGGAAATAGATGCTTCAATATGTTCCCAATATTCGAATTGAGGAAGTTCTGGGAGGACTTCCTGTGCTCTCCTCTTGATTGGATCATCCTGCAACTGTTGTCTGTCCATTGATATTCTAGTGATTGGCCTTTCAACTGAGATATACTCTGTTATTCCCATATTTACTCCAGCATCTCTGCAGAGCATAGAAATTAAGCTTGGATAGGCCAATCTGGCATCCTTGGAATTCCTGTTTGCTATTTTGTATAGCTCACATGAGATCAGTTGATGGACTTCTACTTCTTTCACACGAGATCAGTTGATGAACTTCTACTTCTTTTTCCAACATGATGCAGTGAATCATCACTGCTCTTTTAACAGTAACTTCAGAACGGTTCCTGGTGGGTAATATGGAACGCCCAATAAAGTCCAGCCAGCCTCTGGCTATTGGTTTGAAATCTTCTCTTTTGAGTTGATTTGGGATGCCAGTCGTGCTGGTGGTCCACCTGGCTTCAGGGATGCATATATCCTCTAGAATCTTGTCCAGGCCCTTGTTTATTCTCATCATTCTCCTATTAAAGGAGTCTGGGTCATCTTTCAGTTGAGGAAGCTTAAAGATCTCCCTGATTTTGTCAGGATGGGTATGAACAATCTTTCCTCTGACTAAGGTCCGATGGTCATAGAGGGCAGCTCCAATTATTCTTTGCCTGTCTGTCTGCCATAGATTAGCATAGAACTCATGAACCATGTTCCTTCCCACTTTCGTTTCAGGATTAGCTAGGATTTCCCAGTTCCTGTTTCGAATTTGTTCTTGGATCTCTGAATATTCATCTTCTTTCATATCGAACTTGACTTCTGGGATCACTGATCTTAGACCCATTATTTTTTAGTAATGGTCTGAATGTTCTTTGGTTAAGAACTTCCCTTGATTCCAAAGTGGTTTTGGAATACTCTCTTTCTTGCCTCTTGGAGTGGGTTGTTTTCCTTTAGGAACCATGATCTTAGTGGGTATGGTTTAGTGATCACAGATAAACACACCAAACTTAGAGGTTTGCTTGTCCTCAAGCAAAAGAAAAGAAAGGAGAAGGATAGAAGGAGAGCTTGTTTTCAGGATTTAGAAATTAGGATTAAAATTTTTGAAATTGAAGGATGATATTTGGAAACATGTTTATGAAAGAAATCATTAATTGAAACATAAAAATTAGGAAAAATTTTTTGAAGAAAAACGAATTTTACCTCCTCCCCACCATTCTGGCGTTAAACGCCCAAACGCTGCATGTTTTGGGCGTTTAACGCCCAATTGCTGCTTCTCCTGGGCGTTCAATGCCCAACTGTTGCTTCTTTCTGGCGTTGAACGCCAGGAAGTCCTTTGTCACTGGGCATTTTTCTGAACGCCCAGGATGCTGTAATTCTAGCGTTAAACGCCCAGAAGGAGCTTCTTTCTGGCGTTCAACGCCCAAATGGCTATCCTTACTGGCATTAAACGCCCAGTGGATGCTTCTTTTGGGCGTTCAACGCTCAAACTATTTCTTACTGGCTTTTTCAAGCCAGTGAGCTTCCAAATTCCCTTGTAACTACTTCTTTTGGGCGTTCAACACCCAAAACGTTTCTTACTGGCTTTTTCATGCCAGTGAGCTTCCAAATTCCCTGTAACTCTGTGAATTCAATCAATTGCTATTTTACCTTTTGGAGATACTTTGACATATACCTGTAAAAATCAATTAATTAGCAAAAACAAATAAAATTAAATTTTGTGAATGGTTGGGTTGCCTCCCAGCAAGCGCTTCTTTAATGTCATTAGCTGGACTATTACTGAACTTTTAATCAAGTCTCAGTTTTGAGCATTCTTGCTCAAAATTGCTTTCAAGATAATGTTTAACTCTCTGTCCATTAACAATGAACTTTTTGTTAGAGTCATTATCCTGAAGCTCTACGTATCCATATGGTGATACACTTGTAATCACATATGGTCCTTTCCACCGGGATTTCAATTTTACAGGGAATAATCTGAGTCTAGAATTAAATAGCAGAACTTTCTGCCCTGGCTCAAAGACTCTGGATGACAGTTTCTTATCATGCAATCTTTTTGCTTTCTCTTTGTAAATTTTTGCATTCCCAAAAGTATTGAGTCTAAATTCCTCTAGCTCATTTAACTGAAGTAATCATTTTTCTCCAGCTAACTTGACATCAAGGTTCAGGAATCTGGGTGCCCAGTAGGCCTTATGTTCCAGTTCCACTGGCAAGTGACATGCCTTTCCATACACAAGCTGGTATTGAAAGGTCCCTATAGGGGTCTTGAATGCTGTTCTGTATGCCCACAGAGCATCATCCAAGCTTCTTGCCCAATCCCTTCTAC
>NC_029776.3:71670721-71671743 GCF_000817695.3 Arachis duranensis | reverse complement strand
GTGCCCGCATCACTGATTAATACTCTAGGGGTACCAAATCTGCTGAAGATGTGTTTCTGGAGGAATTTTAACACTGTTTTAGTGTCATTAGTGGGTGTTGCAATAGCCTCCACCCATTTGGATACATAATCCACTGCCACCAAAATATAAGTGTTTGAGTATGATGGTGGGAAAGGTCCCATAAAGTCAATACCCCATAGATCAAACAACGCAATCTCCAAGATCCCTTGTTGAGGCATGGCATAACTGTGAGGCAGATTGCCAGATCTTTGGCAACTGTCACAATTAAGTACAAACACTCGGGAATCTTTATAGAGATTAGGCCAGTAGAAGCCACATTGGAGGACTCTTGTGGCTGTTCACTCACTTCCAAAATGTCCTCCATACTATGATCCATGGCAGTGCCATAGGATCTTCTGCGCTTCTTCCTTAGGCACACATCTGCGGATTACTCCGTCTGCACATCTCTTGAAGAGATATGGTTCATCCCAAAGATAGTACTTTGCATCTGTGATCAATTTCTTTGATTGTTGCCTACTGTACTCTTTGGGTATGAACCTCACTGCCTTGTAGTTTGCAATATCTGCAAACCATGGAACTTCCTGGATGGCAAAGAGTTGCTCATCTGGAAAGGTTTCAGAGATCTCAGTAAGAGGGAGGGACGCCCCTTCTACTGGTTCTATTCGGGACAGGTGATCTGCTACCTGATTCTCTGTCCCTTTTCTGTCTCTAATTTCTATATCAAACTCTTACAGAAGCAACACCCATCTTATAATTCTGGGTTTTGAATCCTGCTTTGTGAGTAGATATTTAAGAGCAGCATGATCAGTGTACACAATCACTTTTGATCCTACTAAATATGATCTGAATTTGTCAATGGCGTAAACCACTGTAAGTAGCTCTTTTTCTGTGGTTGTGTAATTCTTCTGTGCGTCATTTAAAACACGACTGGCATAGTAAATGACGTGCAGAAGCTTGTCATGCCTTTGTCCCAACACTGCGCCAATGGCATGGTCACTGGC
>NC_029776.3:71669103-71670567 GCF_000817695.3 Arachis duranensis | reverse complement strand
AACAAGTGCTAGATGGTCAAGACAGGAGCTGAATGAGTCTCCAAATACTGAAAAGTCATCCGTGAAGACTTCCAGGAATTTTTCCACCATATCAGAGAAAATTGAGAGCATGCACCTCTAAAAGGTTGCAGGTGCATTACACAGGCCAAATGGCATCCTTCTGTATGCAAATACTTCAGATGGACATGTGAATGCTGTTTTCTCTTGATCTTTTGGATCTACTGCAATTTGATTATAACCTGAATATCCATCCAGGAAGCAGTAGTATTCATGACCTGCCAGTCTTTCTAGCATCTCGTCTATGAATGGTAAAGGAAAATGATCCTTTCTTGTAGCTGTATTGAGCCTTCTATAATCAATACACATACGCCACCTAGTAACTGTTCTTGTAGGAACCAGTTCATTTTTTTCATTATGAACCACTGTCATGCCACCTTTCTTAGGGATGACTTGGATAGGGCTTACCCAGGGGCTATCAGAAATAGGATAAATAATCCCGGCCTCTAGTAACTTAGTGACCTCTTTCTGCACCACCTCCTTCATGGCTGGATTCAGCCGCCTTTGTGGTTGAACCACTGGCTTGGCGTCACCCTCCAATAAGATCTTGTGCATGCATCTGGCTGGGCTAATGCCCTTGAGATCACTGATGGACCACCTAAGAGCTGTCTTGTGTATCCTTAGCACTTGAATTAGTGCTTCCTCTTCCTGTGGCTCTAAGGTAGAGCTTATGATTACAGGAAAGGTATCACCTTCTCCCAGGAATGCATATTTTAGGGATGGTGGTAATGGTTTGAGCTCGGGTTTAGGAGGTTTCTCCTCTTCCTGAGAGATTTTCAAAGGTTCTACTATTCTCTCTGATTCCCCCAGATCAGGCTGAACATCTTTAAAGATGTCCTCTAGCTCTGATTCGAGACTCTCAGCCATATTGACCTCTCTTACCAGAGAGTCAATAATATCAACGCTCATGCAGTCATTTGGGGTGTCTGGATGTTGCATGGCTTTGACAACATTCAACTTGAACTCCTCCTTATTGACTCTCAATGTTACTTCCCCTTTTTGGACGTCAATGAGAGTTCGGCCAGTTGCTAGGAAAGGTCTTCCTAGAATGAGAGTTGCACTCTTGTGCTCCTCTATTTCCAGCACCACAAAGTTAGTAGGAAAGGCAAATGGCCCAACCTTGACAATCATGTCTTCAATCACGCCTGATGGGTATTTAATGGAGCCACCAGCAAGTTGAAGACATATCCGGGTTGGTTTGACTTCTTCAGTCAAACCGAGCTTTGTGATAAAAGATGCAGGTATTAGGTTGATACTTGCCCCAAGGTCACATAGAGCTTGCTTGGTACAATTACCCTCTAATGTGCATGGTATCATAAAGCTCCCGGGATCTTTAAGCTTCTCAGGTAAGCTTTTCAAAATGACTGCACTGCATTCTTCAGTGAGGTAAACTTTTTCAGTTTCCCT
>NC_029776.3:71666603-71668995 GCF_000817695.3 Arachis duranensis | reverse complement strand
GCTTGGCGGAGTTTTTGAGGATAAGGCATTTTGGCTTTGTATTCCTCAACCTTAGTTGCTGCAGGTTTATTGCCTACAGATGTGGATTGGGAAGCTTTTTTAGAAGGGTTGTTATCAGCACTTATATGTGACTGATCCCCCACTAGTGTTTGAATGCCAGGTTTGAGAGCTGGAGTGGCGTTAGACGCCAACTCCTTATCTGTTACTGGCGTCTGAACGCCAGAACTGTGCTCCCTTTGGGCGTTCAACGCCGGATTCATGCTCGTTTCTAGTGTTGAACGCCAGGAATGAGCATGGTCTGGGCGTTCAGCGCCAGCATTATTCCTCTCTGGGCTCTGATTGTTCTCAGAGGGATTTTGAGTAGCTATTTGTTCATTTCTTGGCTTCCTGCTGCTTTGAAGTGAAGTATTTAATGTTTTCCCACTTCTTAATTGAACTGCTTGGCATTCTTCTGCTAGTTGTTTTGACAGTTGCTTTTCTGTTTGCTTTAACTGTACTTCCATATTCCTGTTAGCCATTCTTGTTTCCTGTAGTATTTCTTTGAATTCGGCTAGCTGCTGAGTTAGAAAGTCTAATTGCTGATTGAATTCATTAGCCTGATCTACAAGACTGAGTTCAGCAGTTACTGTTTTAGCTTCTTCTTTCATAGAAGATTCACTGCTTAGGTACAGATGCTGATTTCTGGCAACTGTATCAATAAGCTCTTGAGCTTCTTCAATTATTTTTCTCATATGTATAGATCCACCAGCTGAGTGGTCTAGAGAAATCTGAGCTTTTTCTGTAAGCCCATAGTAGAAGATGTCTAATTGCACCCACTCTGAAAATATTTCAGAGGGGCACTTTCTTAGCATCTCTCTATATCTCTCCCAGGCATCATAAAGGGAATCATTATCTCCTTGTTTGAAGCCTTGGATGCTTAGCCTTAGCTGTGTCATCCGTTTTGGAGGGAAATAGTGATTCAGGAATTTTTCTGACAGCTGTTTCCATGTTTTTATGCTGTTCTTAGGCTAGTTATTTAACCATCTCTTAGCTTGATCTTTTTACAACAAATGGGAACAGTAATAATCTGTAGACATCCTGATCTACTTCCTTATCATGTACTGTGTCAGCAATTTGTAAAAATTGTGCCAGAAACTCTGTAGGTTCTTCCTGTGGAAGACCAGAATACTGACAGTTTTGCTGCACCATGATAATGAGTTGAGGATTCAACTCAAAGCTACTAACTCCAATGGAGGGTATACATATACTACTCCCATATGAAGCAGTAGTGGGGTTAGCATATGACCCCAGAGTCCTCCTGGACTGTTCATTTCCACTTAATTCCATGATGGAACAAGGGAGATGATATGTATGTTGATATTATTTATTTAATAAAAATAAAATAAAAAATGGAATAAATAAAAACGAAATAAATAAAATAAAAAAATTAAAAATATTTTGTAAAGATTTTCGAAAAATTTTGAAATTGAAATTTGAAATTTTTATATAAAAAATTTCGAAGTTATAGTTTAAAATTAGTTAGAAAAGATATAATTTTTTTTTTGAATTTCGAATTTTATGATGAAAGAGAAAAAAACACACAAAAGACACAAGACTTAAAATTTTTAGATATAATGCTCCTTATTTTCGAAAATTTTGGAGGGAAAACACCAAGGAACACCAAACTTAAAAATTTTAAGATCAAAACACAAGAAAGACTCAAGAACACCTTGAAGATTCACAAGAACACCAAGAACAAAAGAAAAAACACCAAACTTAAAATTTTTAGAAAACCAAGATAAATTTTCGAAAATTAAAGAAAGATCAACAAGAAAACACCAAACTTAAAGTTTGGCACAAGATTAAATTAAGAAAATTTATTTTTTTAAAAAAAATTTAAAAAGAAGATGCCCAATTGCCAAGAACATAAGCCAACGCTATAACCAACTGAGCTAAACATGTAACGTATTTTAAAGATATATTATTTTTATGGATAAAAGTATAATTTTTGAAAGTTAATATTTTGAAAAAGCACAAGAAAAACAAGAAAAGACACAAAATAAGAAAAACTCAAGATCAAACAAGAAAAATAAACAAGAACAACTTGAAGATCAATGCAGAACAAAGAACACAAGTTCGAAAATTTAAAGAAAAATATAAAATATGCAGTTGACACCAAACTTAGAACAAGACACTAAACTCACGAAAAAAAATTAAAAATTGATAAAGAAAAATAATATTTTTGAAAAAATTTTTTTTTGAAAAGAAATTATCCTATCAGAATTTAATGACTCTATAGTAACAAAAATAAATTATTCCTAATCTAAGAAATAAAATAAACCTTTAGTTGTTCAAACTCGAATAATCCCCGGCAACGGCGCCAAAAACTTGATGCACGAATTTGTAATCCGTA
>NC_029776.3:71652033-71666306 GCF_000817695.3 Arachis duranensis | reverse complement strand
CCATCAGTTCTAGCTTATACCACGAAGATTCTGATTAAGGAAGCTAAGAGATGCTCATTCAATCTGATGTAGAACGGAGGTATTTATCAGGCACGTGTTCATGGATTGAGGAAGGTGATGAGTGTCACGGATCATCACCCCCTTCACAATTAAGCGCGAATGAACATCTTAGATAGGAACACACACACGTTTGAATGAAATAGAAATAATTGCATTAATTCATTGAGACGCTGCAGAGCTCCTCACCCCCAACAATGGAGTTTAGAGACTCATGCCGTCAAAGTGTATAAAATTCAGATCTGAAAAATGTCATGAGGTACAAAGTTAATCTCTAAAAGTTGTTTAAATAGTAAACTAGTAACCTAGGTTTACAAAAAAAATGAGTAAACTATGATAGATGGTGCAGAAATCCACTTCTGGGGCCCACTTGGTGTGTGCTGGGGCTGAGACTTAAGCTTCTCACGTGCCTGGGGCTGTTTTGGGCGTTCAACGCCAGGTTGTAACCTGTTTCTGGCATCGAACTCCAGCTTGTAACCTGTTTCTGGCGCTGGACGCCAGACAGCAGCATGATACTGGCGTTGAACACCAGTTTACGTCGTCTATCCTTGCGCAAAGTATGGACTATTATATATTGCTGGAAAGCTCTGGATGTCTACATCCCAACGCCGTTGAGAGCGCGCCAATTGGACTCCTGTAGCTCCAGAAAATCCATTTCGAGTGCAGGAAGGTCAGAATCCAACAACATCAGCAGTCCTTTTTCAGCCTAACTCAGATTTTTACTCAGCTCCCTCAATTTCAGCCAGAAAATACCTGAAATCACAGAAAAACACACAAACTCATAGTAAAGTCCAGAAATATGATTTTTGCCTAAAAACTAATAATATTCTACTAAAAACTAATTAAAACATACTAAAATCTACATGAAATTACCCCCAAAAAGCGTATAAAATATCCGCTCATCAAATCCCTTCGTACAAATGTTTTGGTTGTCACAAGTAACAAACCCCTTTAAAATATATAACCGAGTATTTAAACCTCGGGTCGTCTTCTCAAGGAATTGCAGGGAGGTATGTTCTTATTATTGGCTATGAAAATGGTAAAATTGGGGTTTTAGAAGTAAGGTGGGAATATATTATATGACAAGTAAAATAAAATAATACTAATAAAATCCTTGGCAAGGTATAAGAACTGGAAGTCCTATCCTAGTTATCTTTATCAATTGTGATGAGAATTGGATTTTTCTCCCACTTTGTTAACCTCTAACTATGAAGGTAAGTTAAGTGGATGAATTAATTCCAATTTTCAATCAACAATGAGTTTGATAACTCAAGGGTCACCAATTATTTAACCAAGGCCAAAAGGAAAGGAAATTGAAGCTGCTGGAATAAAAATGTCTTTAGATGGGAAGCAATAATCATGTAAATAAAAGAAAGCAATATTAAACTGAAATACCTTAAATAACATTAATTAAAAGAGTAATCTATAACATGGAAGAGTTCATAAATTAAATTGGGATAAATAAAAATAAAGAACCTGGGATTGAGAGTCACTCCTAAAACTAAGAGAAGTCCTAAATCCTAAAGAGAGAGAGGAGAGAACCTCTCTCAAAACTAAACCTAAATCATGGAAAGTGAATTATGAAAGCATGATTATGAATGGATGCATTCCCCCACTTTATAGCCTATAATCTGTGTTCTCTGGGCTGAAAACTGGGTCAGAAACAGCCCAGAAGTCACTTCCAGTGCTTTCTGGTCCGTACAGGTCGCAGAAAAGTGACGCGGCCGCATAGCTCACGTGGCCGCGCGGGTTGCGTTCTTGCCAGGTCACGTGTCCGCGTGACTCACGTGTTCGCGTTGCCTAGCGTCAGGGCAGCTATGGCAAATTATATATCAAATCGAAGCCCCAGACATTTTCTTTCCAACGCAACTGAAACCGCGTCGTTTGGACTTCTGTGGCTAAAGTTATAGCCTTTTGAGTGTGAAGAGGTCAGGCTAGACAGCTTAGCAATTTCTCCAACTTATTATATTCCTTCCACTTTTGCATGCTTCCTTTCCATCCTCTAAGCCATTCCTGCCTTATAATATCTGAAAACACTTAACACACATATCAAGGCATCTAATGGTAATAAGAGAGGATTAATAATAAGTAAATATAAGATCAAAGGATCATGTTTTCAATCAAAGCACATAATTAGGAAGGCAAATGTAAAACCATGCAAATAGTATGAATAAGTGGGTAAAGAGTTGATAAAAACCACTCAATTAAGCACAAGATAAACCATGAAATATGGCTTTATCACCTATCTTAAGGTCAACTAGCCTAAGGTTCACGAAACATTGCATATGATACAAAGAAAACCGAAACCATACATTGGCCGATTTCCAAAATGCACCAAACACCAAAACGAAACCACCAAGTTCGATCCAAAGCCTCAAACCAACTCCAACAAACACCAAAATTCAATCTAACATATTAAAACATACCAACATCAATCCTAAGGTTCACAAAACAACTAAATCACAAGGGTTTAGTGAAACCTTACCTTACCCACGAGGTTAGGGGTAAAACCCAACAATATTCCAATGCTAGATCACCCCTAAACAACCAAAATCACAAAACTTACTCGAAAACCAAATCCAAAAATCCAGAATTATTAGGGCTGGAAAATGGAGCTTGAGTTTCAATTTCTTTTCAACAAAACTTAGCTAGAAACGAAGAGCTCGACAAGAGCTTTGCGTGGCCGCAAACGGCTCGTCAATTGAAGCACTGTAACTTAATTTATGGTCGCTGGAAGATGGTTGTGAATAGTGACCAAACCCTCACTTCTCCTCTCTTCTCAATCAGTGCCCCTTTCTTTGTTTTAGGGCAAAAATGAGCTGAAAGCTCATTAAACATACATATATATGTTGAGCCTTGGACCCGGTTTGGGTCCAGTCCAAGCCGTTAGCGTTTTATGTCCATTTGTGGGTCAAAACCTTTAAGATTAGCGCCCGATTTTCGATTCAAAATTATTGTTTTTCAAAATAATAAATTCAATTTTCAACATCTTATTTTCCAAAATACGCGATTCTGGACAAACTAGTACCGGCTTAAGCACCGGTACGTATTTTTATAAAAAAAATTTTGAAATAATACATTTTCCAATTCAAAAAATTCATTGAAATCAAATTTCACCTTTATATTTTAAAAAGAACATTTCTATATTTTCGAACCGACTCCGGGCAGTTAAAAATTATTATTTTGTTAAAACAGTTATACGTGAAAATTCCAGTTCTTACAACTGGCGCGAAGCTCCTCCAGCGACGTCTGTTCGTGGGCGGATTGGCGGTGAGCTGGCGGTGAGGGCGACGGTGAAACGGCGTGGCGACGAGGAATGCTCCCCGCGTTCAGCCTCTCTCTCTTTCTCGTGAACTTTGCGCCTCTCTCCCTCTTCCCTTCATCGGTGACGCGACAGCCTTGACAGCGCGGTGGTGGTGCGCGACGGTGGCAGTGTGACGGCCGCTCCCTCTCCTTCCTTGGCTCGATCGTCTTCTCCTCTAATGTCTCTTAGATCTCACTCTTTTTTTCATTTATTTGGGTATATGCATTGCAGCTGAGAGGGAAAATGGGGTGAAATGGCAATGGGTAAGGTGGTGAGGCAGTGTTGATATGATAAGGGAGTGAGGGTGAGTGTTAGGTTAGGGTTAGTGCCAATTAGGGTTTAATTTCGGAATTAGGGTTTGTGTATGAAATTGGGGATTTTGAGTAGTTTAGTAATTTTAATAAAATTAAGGGGTAATAGAGTAATTGAAAACAAATTTTGAATCTAATAATATTATCTATAAAATTATCATTTAATCATCAATTTACAAATTCTTTTAAACTCAATACTCTAATTCAATATTTAGAGATAATCAAATTAATTTTCTTTAAATTATAAAATAGAGCTAAAAATTTAATTATTCAAATTAAAGCATATAAAATCCTTATTATCATTCAATTACTAAAATTTTAAATCATAACTAATAAATTCCTTAATTTATATATAAAATCTTTTAAAAATATAATCTTAATTAAATATAATAAATTATAAATAAATTTCTTATTTAATTTTTAAAAATCGGGGTCTTACACTCTTTTCCATTTGCTTTCCCCTTCTCCTCATCACATCGACAGTGGCGGCTCCCTTCAAAGCAGTGATGATGACGACTTCATGGCGACAAGATGCGACGGTAATGGCAACAAGCCCTAACAGTACGGAGCACTCCTTCATCTCTCCTCCATCGCGTTTTCTTTCTCTCGTGTGCGACAATTTCGATGTCTCTCTCCTCTGACTCTTCTCCTCTCGACGATGGCAACTATAGAAGTAGGGACAAAGCGTGGCAGCGGAGCCTTGGCCGACGTTAACCTACACCTCTTTTTCCTTTCTTCTTCTCTCTGCGTGTGTGTTTATGAGTAAGGGGTGTGTGAGTGTTGTGTGCGGCACTGAGAGTGAGTAGAGTGAGGTGTGGGCGAGCGTGTCTTAGAGTTAGGATTTTGATTTGGGAATTAGGATTAGAATTAGAATATGGTAAAATTAGGAATTTTAGGGTCTGGATAGTATAAAAATTTTAATAAAATTAGAGAGTAGAATAGTAATTGAAAATCAAATATAATTCAACATAATTATTTTTGAAAATACTATTTATTTATAAATTCATCAATTAGTTTCGAGCAGCTAATCTAATTTAAAAATTATAGATAATCTAATAAAAAAATTTTAGTTCCTAAAATTAAAGCATTAAACCCCAAATCCCAATTATTCAAATTAAACTAACAAATTCTCATTATTTTTTAATTACTAAAATTTTAAATTTTAAATAAAAAAATCTACTTATCATAAAAGTTACATAAATTCTAATTAATATGAAATTCAAAGTCTCATATATAACTTTAATTTAATTATTTTTTATAAATAATTTTCTAAAAATAAAATTATAAATAAATATAATAAATCACAAATAAATTATTATTTAATTTTCAAATAGGATAGAACATGACACTGAAACGGAGACAATAGAATGGAGACACTAAAAATTATCTTTTGTATATTGTGTTTGGATACAATGGATAAGACACTAATGTAATAATGTCTAGTATTATGTTTGGATACACATGGACAAGACTAAAATATTATATGAAATGACTAAAATAGCCCTATGATTCCAAATTTTCTACATCAATACAAATTAATTTAATAAAAAATGAGAGTACGTAGGAGTACAGACGGAACTTGAAAAAAATATTTGAAGAGGCAAAAAATTTTAATAAAAAAGTATATTAGTATTTATATTAAAATAAAATTTATAAATATAATTATTTTATTTTAAAATTTATTATTAATATGTAGGAATACATATGGTTAAGATTAACAAAAAAAATAAATTTGAGTTTGATTAATAAAAAATTTTGTTTAAGTTAATAAGTCAAATTAATTTTAAATAAAAAATTAATTTAAAATCAAATAATATAATATAAGATTAAAATGGTATTGAAGTAAAACGATAAAAAGAAAAGAATTATCTATCCCCAATAAAAAATTCTACAGAAAGAAGAGAGTACATGGAAAAGAAAGAGATAGAGAAAGAACAGGAATAAAAAAGTATCTCTGAACAAAAAAATAAGAAGGGATAATAGTGGAAAAAAAGGAAAACAAAATTTATAAAATTTTTCGAGTCCACTCTTCCAAATCTCATGTCCATCATTGTCCTTCGTAAAAGAGTGGATACAAAAATATAAAAAAAACTGCCTCGGAGACAATATGTCCACTATCCATGTCTCTGCTTCCAAACACTTTTTAAACAAGTGTTGTCCATGTCTCCGTGTCCTACCCCCGAAAACAAACGCTATCTTAGAGTCTTGGCTCAGAATTCGGTGGTTCCATAACCTTTGGACCACTTAATGGTCCCATTGAAAAACATATTTTTAGAGTGTTTTTAACAATTACTACATAGTTCTTGAACTAATTTTAATTACAAATTAATTCTATATATTTTATTTAATTATAAAAATTATTTTTTATTTTATAAATTATTATTTTATCAATTATCTATTATATTTATTAACAATTAAATACAAAAACAACAACCAATTATATCCTCCATTGATCCTAATAAAGTTTTTGGCCATGGCGTTCGTCCATGGCTTCTAAATCGTGTTTCCTTGAAATTCAATCGATTGGTTTATCAAAACAATCGATTGAATTACAGTGTATCACAAAACAATCGATTGAAAGTTGTAAGGTAGAATGGTTTTCACTTAAAGCAATCGATTGTTTATACTTTCCAATCGAATGAATGCCCAAAAATAATCGATTGTTTTTGTTACTCAATCGATTGAATTCACGAAAACAACATAGATTTTCCAAATACAATCGATTGGAAAGTGGTGACATTGAAGTGTTAGCCAAATTCAATCGATTGGTAATGTAATCCAATCGATTGGAAGGTGATAAAGTTAAATTTTTTGCCAACTTCAATCGATTGGTAATGCTACCCAATCGATTGAAATGTGTCTTACGCCTATTTCAATCTTGTTATCTTTTTTAGAAATTATATTATTATTCATCTATCTTATCTTTAAAATTCTATCTTCAATTTTTGCTATTTTATTTTGATGTAGATAAACTAATCTTATCTTTTCTTTAATATTAATGTAAATTTTAAAACATTGAATAAATTTATATTTATTTTGATTACATTCAAAAGTGAATTATATGTATTCTTATAATCAAGAAATATACTTAACTTCTCTTATAATAAGTAAGTTTTTCAATAATTTAATTTATTAAAAAAATCTCATCTTTTTATTTATCTTACAAAATAAAATTCATATTAATAGTTTTAAATAAGACAATTAAAATAAAATATAAAAATAAAGCTTGAATAAAAAAATACAAAGTTTTCAATCTAAAAATATAAAATAGTTAAAAAATAAAAAAATTATTTAAATATGATTTTTCAAGACACTCTATAACTTAGATGAATAAATATTATTTTTAAAATGAATCATGATATATTGATACAAAACTTATTGTGTGTAAATTTTTTTAAAAATTAATAAACCTCTCTCGTTAATAACAATATTGGAACTTAAATTTGAACGCTAATTGATATTATATATTGTGTAGGTACTTAGAGTATATTAGAAAAGTACGTTAATAATTTGAAGAGAAAAATTATTAGTGTAAATTTATTTTTTTAAAAAAATAAGAAAAATTATTAATGTAAATTTATTTTTTTAAAAAATTAATCCTTATTGAACTATTCTACTTTTATTCCTTCAAAACATATCTTAATAAAAATATTTGTAACAATAATTTACATCCAATAAGAATATCTTAATGAGCAGTTACATCATTCTGTCATGGGTTAATGCAAAATTTACAGAACGTGAGTACATGATTGAGTATGTTGTTTTAGATTATAAACATAGGGGTAAAATAGGAAAAAAATAATCGACATCAAACCCTCTGTATTCCTAATATAAATTGTTATAGATAAGTATAGTTTCTTAAAATTTTGGGGTGTCCAGGCCACTACTCGCCCCCTCTAGGTCCGTCCCTGATTACTAGCTAATTAATTAATAATAAAAAATAATAACATCTATTTACTTTTTAGTATTTCTCAATTTTTGTGAATTAATAAAAGATAAAAAAATATTTTTTCTTACACAATCAATTTCACAAATAAAGTATCGAAAACGAATAATTGCAAAATTAGAGATTCTGTTCACTGACCTCGATTTTGTAATCAAAACGATGGTTTATTTTTTGAACACTATAACGAAAAATTTGATTGGACCTTTGCTGATTACTGCAACGGTGATTAACGATGAAGAAATAGTGGATATTAAATAGACGGATAAAAAATTAAAAAAATTGGATATTGAATAGATGGATGTTCCAAAGAAAAACAATTTAATTTTTTATAATTAAAGAAAATGATACATGATTTCAATGGTGGGATTGAATAATTAGTGATGGATTATTTACCAATTTATAATGTTAATATTAAGAAAAAGATAAGATTAGTTTATCTACATCAAAATAAAACAGCAAAAATTGAAGATATTATTTTAAAGATAAGATAGATGAATAATAAGATAATTTCTAAAAAGATAACAAGATTGAAATAGGCACAGGACACATTTCAATCGATTGGGTAGCATTATCAATCGATTGAAGTTGGCAAAAAATTCAACTTCATCACCTTCCAATCGATTGGATTACATTACCAATCGATTGAATTTGGCTACAACTTCAATGTTATCACTTTCCAATCGATTGTATTTGGTAAATCCATGTTGTTTTCGTGAATTCAATCGATTGAGTAACAAAAATAATCGATTGTTTTTGGGCATTCATTCGATGGAAAGTATAAACAATAGATTGGTTTAAGCGAAAACTATTCTACCTTACAACTTTCAATCGATTGTTTTGTGATACACTGTAATTCAATCGATTGAGTTACAATTCAATCGATTGTTTTGATAAACCAATCGATTGAATTTCAAGGAAACACGATTTGGAAACCATGGACGAACGTCACGAGATCAAATTTAATATTTTAATCGATTGGAATGGCCAAAAGCTTTATTAGGATCAATGGAGGATATAATTGGTTGTTGTTTTTGTATTTGATTATTAATAAATATAATAGATAATTGATAAAATAATAATTTATAAAATAAAAAACAGTTTTTATAATTAAATAAAATATATGAGGTTAATTTGTAATTAAAATTAGTTCAAAAATTATATAGCAATTGTTAAAAAAACTCTAAAAACATATTTTTAATGGGACCATTAAGTGGTCCAAAGATTCTGGGACCACCGAATCCTGAACCTAGAGTCTTATACAAAATACCAGAGTTAAGTGATAAAATTAAACTCTAGCAATTTTGAAACACAAACCTAATGACATTTTGCCACGAGAAAGTACAGAAAATTATTTTTTAGTTAGTTAATTTTAGTTAATTTTTTTATTTTTAAAATTCTCATTTTTAAATGATTTAAAATTTATAACTTATAATTTAAGATTAATAATTTTATTTTTAAAATTCTCATTTTTAAATGATTTAAAATTTATAACTTATAATTTAGGATTAATAATTTATAATTTTAGAATTTAAAAATTAAGTTTAATAAAATAATTATAATTTTAATTAGAAAAAACAACTCCAGATTGAATAGAATATTAATAATCCTAATAGAGCATGAAAAATATCCATATAGGAGGAGACGATTACAAAATATACATTCTCAATTTAATATTCGATACAACATATTTTTTGGTCACATATTCAATACAATATAATATATGAGAATTTTAACATTATTTTATTTAAATAAATACTAACGTTTGAGTAAATAATAGGAGAAAAAACTGAATATGGTTACAAAATCTAACATATACTTAAATGATAGCATAAAAAACTTTTACAAGGTATATTTCAAATTAAATCCAGATATTTGTAACCATAATCTTTAGTCCATTGAACTAATATTGCACATCAGAATACAATTTTAGAGTTCACTAGCTCCTCATTCACTGTATAAGAAAGGGAACAAAAGTTTATACCCAAAAATGGTCTACGTTCTGTATAAAAAAAAAAAGAAACAGCAACCACTAGCACTTGTCTACTTTACAACTTAAACATACAAACATATATTTAACCATCAACAAACCCATCATGAGGATTAAATAATCCACATGATTATTATGTATGATGGGTGAAATTTGGGAAGGTTTTATCAAATTCCACAAGGAAACATACATCCCTTATTGGAATATAAACATATAAAATGTAATTGTAAGTTTTATGTTTCATGAGAAGACCTGTTATTAAAGCCTATTGTTCTAGGCCATAAAATGTCTAAAAATGTCACTTTTTGCTCCTTAGTATCATGAATCAAATTAGGTCATTTGATCTATTATACTTCCATCCATCCATGCATGAATTCACTAGCATTTTGGGTTGATGTTCCTGCACCACCTACTGCATCATTTGTCACCGAAGAACCGTATCTATAGAGAGGAAGAAGAAGTTGACAAGTTATCAGCTACTTTGCAAAGCAAAATATTTGTTCTCTTAAAATAAAATTTACCCTATTTTCTATGCACTTACATAGTATTTATTTGAATAATAGACAGATAAAGATAATAGAAATATTTAACATAGAAATACCTAAAGACAATAGCTGCAGAAATTCGTTTACCATAATTTCTATGCACTTGTATAATGTTTGAATGGTATAAAAATAGAGAAAGTAAAAATATCTAAAACAAAATTATAAGAGATAATAGATACAGACAAAAATACAAAAAATAATTGATACAGAAATTCATTCGATTAAAAAGATACATAAAGATAGAAATATAATTTTTGTGCTAAAAATAAAAAATTTTAATATCTTTTATATCTTTTAAAAGTGAAGATAGAAAATATCTACCTTAATTATTGTTTTAAAAACTAAATTGAACCGATGAATTCTGTTAGGTTAAATCAAGAACTAGTTCTTCGAGTTCAAGTCAAAAAATTGATGGTAAAAGAAAAAAAAATCAAACTCATTAAAAACAGATAAATCAATTAATATTAATTAAATCTCTAAACTTTTAAATCTCTGACTTCAATTCAATAAGAGTTTCAATTTTCAAAATCTTAGTCTTTGTATTGTAAAAAAAAAAAAAATTTCAAATATCGCTTCTGTTTGGTTTTAATGTTAACAAAAGTGTTTTTTCAAAGACGCGTGTCTATTCCAATTTCTCATTCCAAACAAAATACAAATACAATTATTTTTATTTATCTCTATCTATATTATCTGAGTGCCTCACATTTCCTATCACATTAATAATGTATATTTGATTGAAATGTTAAGATTTCAATGGATAAATTCAATATGCTCGAAAATTTCCATCCTATTTACATCACAAATAAAAAAACACCCTTAGAGATAAAAAGAACATTACCCGATTTGTAATGTGCTATTGCATTGTGTTGTCTCATAGTATCCCTCTGATTGCTGAGGGTGTCGGCTGTAGGGAGCATTTTGCTCCCTAGCTTCCCATGTTGGTTGAATCGCCATATTAATTTCCTCCAACTGCATCCATTAAACATGAAAGGTTTTCAGATAAGTCAAGTAATCAATCAAATGAGGTAGCAGAAAATCATGAAATCAGAATACATTGAAATCCCAAAATTAAGATCATCTTTATGTTGTATCAGCTAAGTTTCAGTTTTCCAACTTTTGAAGCAAAATAACGAGAAAATGGTTTTTGTCTTATTTCTTTTCTCCTCGTCTCACCAAGCAGAAAAGGTTCTCTTAGATTATTGTGGTCGCGGTCGCACCTTAAATAATGCAATTGTTATATTGTATTCTTGCCCTAATTAAAGATAATAATATTTCATAAGCAAAAAGGACTAAGGTTGTAACTAACTATGGCCTTACAACACTTTGTTTGCTCTATAATCAACTGCAGACATAACATTTTTGTTTGAGAGCGAGTGTGTCAAATAAGCTAAGATCAAAGAGTAAAAGATAAGAGTTTAGTTGTTATAAAATAAGGATCAATAAACTATTCTTAAAAAATGAGTCGTCATTGAATTTATAATCTCTATTCTACATGAACTCCACTACTTTCATTCAAAGATTACTAAATTCTCACGTTTTCACTTATTCAACCTCTTCATTTTAAGAAAAACATGATCCATATAACATACATGAACAACAGTAGTGTTTTGTCTTGATACCTTGCTCCGGAGGACATTATTTGTTTCCAACAGCATCTCTTCCTATGAATCCATTAAAAACAGAGTTAGCCAGCCTTTACAAGTACATGTTTTATATTAATAAACTAATGCATTATGTGCACACCAAAAATTTACTATTTGTACACAAAATCAGACAGTGTATATCTAACATAACAACATTATTCTTTTAAAACTAATTACTCATATGTCACTCTTTCTATATTATTATAATTAATTATAATTAAAAAATAAAACAGCAAATTAGTTGCCACCATAACAAAATGGTGAAATTTAGTTAATTAGATGCAAAATGGTGACGTTTTGATAATAAGTTTTGAATATTAGTAGAAAGATCCAAATATGATTTTTCATCTGTTGCATACTTGAGTTTCCTATTATAGCAGATTTTAATTTATTTTTGTAATAATTGATTATTTAATTAAAAAATATATTATACATTTTTATAAATATATAGAAATGTATAATAAGTTATTTGATGATTGACTCCATCAAGTATTTTTTGATAATCAACTAAATAGATGATGCACAAAATACAAACAGAATTTTACCTTTCTTTGCAAATCCGAGAGTTGGTCGAGCAAAAGTTGTGTCTGTTGAAAAAGGAACAGTTAACCAACCAAATTTTCTTGGAATCATAATGTAAATCATAAGTTTATGGATCAAGTACTTGAAACAATTATATACTATGAAAAGCACTGATACTATTGATACTGAACATATATAACGCAAAACACAAGTACAATAAAGTTTTAAAATGATAAAACAATATGGAATACACATTCATATTTTCAAAATTCATAAATTATTCAAGGAATTATATATATTACGATACTAATAGTTGTTACCACTAATATTCAAAAAACCAATGTTATTGAATTGGAACCAGGAAAAATACATAGCTTTATCAGTGAATCCATGTAAACATGGTTTGATGCGTACTAGTTTGAGCATTCCATTTCATAGTTCTTTTTATATAGTAGAACATCATAATTAACTTGCGAAATTGGGTCGTCTGCCATTTTTAACCAAGACTTAGAGGGAAAAATCAAATCTACAAATTAAACAAAAAGCACTAGATGAAGCGGATGGGCGGATTCTGATTGATAAGAATATGTGAATGATAGAATTTCTGAGTGTAGAATGCATGGATTCTAGCTTTGTTTCTCCTTTTTATAAGGAAAAAAAAAATTTAAGAGCATAGCTCCAAATATTTGACTAGGAGTGTTTATAGTACAGTTTACTAAAATGAAACTCGAGATTTTTTTCAACATAAGAAAAATCATTCAAATTTTAAAAAATATGACATTTAATATTAGGTTATAAAAATGTGATAAATTTAAATTTTCAGGTTCTTTCCATAATTTAAAATATAATAGAATTTAATAGATATACACATACACTCTTGATATAGTTGTTTCACTTAAAAAAAAATTATTAATTAAATATTAGTATTAAAAGTAAATAAAGTGAGATCTAGCAATATGTAAATGTAGAGTTTAAATATTATTATTTTTCTTTTTCATTATATTGTCTACTAGAGATGTATCATCTTTTAAACAATTTTATGTAAATATAGAAGAGGCCAAGAGGGTATTTGTAGCATCTAACTTCATACCTAATTCTATTTACTTTTAACGCCTACTAGTATGTATTTACTTAATAATATCTTTTTAAATGAAACACTACATCTTTGTATTTGTTGTGAAACTAAACACTACATTATGCACAGACACGGACCCAATAAGAAAATAGAGGGGGCACTTGCCCCACAACACATCTTGAAAAAAAAATTAAAATTATAGATAGATATCGAGTTTTATGATAAAAAAAAAATTATAATTATCTTGTTAAATTTGATTTTTGATATAAAAACTGAAAATAAATAAATAAATTAACTCAATAAAAAATAATAAATAGTTATAGTTAACTTTTAATACTGTTAATAATCAAACTGAAATTTAATTTTTAAATATAACAAAAACTAATATATTTCTTATCGGATAATTAGTTTGTTAAAAATTTAAATTTAATTTATATATGTATACTTATGTATATAATTTTAATTTATTTTTGATAAATATAAATAGTTTTAATTTTAAATTATAAATAATTATACTAAAATTTTATTTTTATACACTTTATTATTAAATTTTTCTGAGTCTGCCGTTAATTATGCATGCCATGTTCTTTGTTTGATTGAGAGAATTAGAATACTACAATATGCATGTCAGGATCTTTGACATTATCTTGGCACAATTTTCAAACATCACATTTTTGTAACACTTTTAAAAAATTTTATTGTTATAATTCATTTTTTATTTTTCTTTATTTAGGTGAATTAACCAAATAAAACTATACTGAATCATTTTAAATAATCTAAAAATGGCACAAAACCACTATTTTACAATGTAAAAATTTAACTTTAAAATTAGTTTTAATTTAAAATTACTAGCCAGTTTTAATTTTAAAAATAAATTTAAATC
>NC_029776.3:71650566-71651995 GCF_000817695.3 Arachis duranensis | reverse complement strand
TTAAATCGTTTAATTAAAAAAATTAATATATCAAAAAATTAAATAACTTTAATAAGTATATACAAACAACTTGTTTTAAAATCAGGTTTTGTTTAGTGTAAAACTGGACCAAACTACAAATTTAATCTTTAATAAATTAATTTTTAAATTTAAAAAAGAGCTACGGTCATGTTTTTTGACAAATAACATATTATACTCGCCTACCATAGTTAAGATTAGTCTACTATAAACTATCAGTAAGACAATATTCATATTAAGTGTACACTAAAATTAATAATTTAAATTAGGAGTCACTTAGATAAAGACGTTAAAAATATATTTTTATAAAGATGTTTTTTAATAATTAAAATTTAATATATATAATTAATTAAATTATATTATTTTTGTCAAAATTAGGCTAGACAAATTGATTTGACTGAAAAATGGTTAATCCAATTTTGAACTGATCTAAATTAATATTATTTTTTTTATAGAAAATGATTACAATATCCTATTATAAAAAATGACTAAAATACTTCTATTATATATATTAATTTTAAAAATTTTAAATTTTAGTCTTTTATTTTTCTATCGTAGAATTAGGATTTTGAATTTTTAAAATTAATATATATATATATATATAATAACAGTATTTTAATCATTCTCTGTAATAAGGATATTGTAGTTATTTTTTATAAAAGAAATAATATTAATTTAAACCAATTTAAAATTTGATTCACCATTTTTTCGGTTAAATCAATGTCTAACCTAATTTTGACAAAAATAACATGATTTAATCGATTATATATGTTAAATTTTAATTACTAAAAAATATCCTTAAAAAAAGACGTTTTAGGTGTCTTTATTTGAGTGACTTTCATTAAAATTAACTATTAATATAAAATACACATAAAAATATAAAATATACATTAAAAATATATTAAATTACATATATATTTATATATAAATACACGATGATTGATTGCAAATAATATTTTTAATAAGAAAATGTCCACTATAATTGGAAATGAGAAACACTATGCATGAAGATGTTCTTTCAGAAACCACATGGTTTCAAATTGCAGGACAACATACACGATGCAGCTTACAGATATGACCGCAATTACAACAATATTGCAAGGTAACTGTAATAACTGCGATAAGTTACTGCTAATTTAACGCATAGAAGGAACTTAAGAATTTCTTATGATGAACCACCCTATTCAGTTTCTGATTTCATCTATTTCAAGCATATATAATAATATCCACGCAAGCAAGAGAGAAGACTCAGATACTAAATTTGCATACCTTGTTAGACCTAATTTGCTTCAACGAGGAGTCAAGCTGACGCTCAAGCCGTTCAAGCTCGTTAACATCTAAGTTATCCAATTCTTCCCCAAGGAGATTTCTACATACATGAAATTAAAATATAATTTATTTTTTCACGTAA
>NC_029776.3:71647738-71650547 GCF_000817695.3 Arachis duranensis | reverse complement strand
CTTTAGCTTGATAATACCTTTGAGTCTTCTGTAGTGCCTCAACTTTTGATTTCAGCTTGAGATACTCTTGATAGCGCCTCTACTCAACAATATATGGACATGTATGTTAGAATTTTCTCTTGACTTGGATAGCTTGTATTTATGGTTATAGAAATGTTATTTGTAACACACACAAAGTGTACATTTACTACCTGCTAACTTTTTTTTTTCCTCCTAATATTAGAAGTGAGATTCGAATTTATCATTTCTAAGTAAATATGAGAAAAATATGTCATTTAAATTATAATTTGTTGGATATTTATTACCTATTTTTGAATACAAACTAATAAGAATGTATATAATCTTAAAGAAATACTACTATTTTATTAAAAAAAAATTATACAACATTAATTGAATTTTTAACTAATATTCTTATCAAATTAATCAAATGAAAAAGAAGGAGTATATATATATCCACATAAAAAAAAAGAAGAATAAAACTTAACAAAGATAGTTTGGTACAATTAGTTTAATTTATCTGAAATCAAGATAATCATTCCCTTAATCCATACTTCTATAACGGACACTTATTTGAAACTAATTTTGACAATTATACATCACAGCTCACAACTATATACAATAAATAAATAAGTTTAATTTTAACTTTATTATCTAAGACGCATTATATACATCTCTCTTATTCTCTATAGTTATCCTATCCTGTATATATAGTTGTTAAAAGCTAGTTGTTTATGCAGCATTTTAAAAATATAAATGAGACTACACGACACAAAATGTAACAGTAAAATCAGAGTGAGTGAGTAACTATTTTCTGATTTGTCGAATAACTATTAAACAGAGGAATGAACTAATCACTAGACCTAGTGATTGAGTGAGTAACTATTTATAGTAATGGTTCATACCAAAGTTCCCAATTAAGGAGTATCCATAAACTTTGTGAAAAGTTATGATTCACGAAGCTTAATCTACCTATGTAGTAGCTGATTTTTGTACTTAAAAAGTAGAGAAAAGGACAAATCGATCATTGACATTTTGGTCTACGGATATTTAAGTCTTTGAGAATTTAAAAATATATTTAAGTCTTTGACTTTTTCAAAATCTGGACATATTGATTCTTGAGTCTAATTTATCCAATTTTAAAAGTTCTCTCACGTGTGCATCCCTATCAACCAGATTAATATAACGGGAGTCACATTTAATTTTTCTGTTGAGTTAAGTCTGACAGACCCAAGTAAATATGAAGAATCAATATGTTCAGATTTTGAAAAAAGTTCAAAAATTTAAATGTATTTTTAAATTTTCGAAAATTTAAATGTCTGTAAATTAAAAGGACAAAGACGTATTTGTCATTTTCTCTAAAACGTATAAATTGAATGGAAAATAAGTACACCTGTGTCTCCATAGCAGGTTGGTGATTTACTTCCAAGGCACCATAACTGCATTTCTGGTACCGTTCAAGTGTCTTCGCCATGCTGTTTATAACCAATAATAGTACAGTAACTATGTAAGTATGATATATATTTATAATAAACGCAACAAAAACACAAAGTCAAATTAACTATGACTTCCCACACTGAATGAGATCAAATACTTACATGAATCAAACAATATATTATATTTTTGTTTTATCATAAATTAATTATATTCACAATTAAGTAGTTAGCATTTCAATCAATTTTAATACTTTCATTTTGGATGTTTAAAACCATAAAACTATCCTCCATGTAATGTATTTTATTTTTTTGATGCACTTATTTCTAGTTCTATACTGTTTAGTTTGTCAACTCATTCATTATATTGTAATATTATCATCTTTCCTGCATATATGTTAATAAAAGGTGATATTTGTATTATTTTTTGTGTGTATTCTATTTTGTACATTTTATTCTAAAAAAAGAAAAAAATTATGATCAGTGTTTTCATAATTCTAATTCAATGAAGATTATAAACAAGTCTCTGTCTATCAATGAAGACTAGTTAACTAGTTAATTCATAAAGTATTGCATTAGAAAGCTAAACTCAAAAAACTTTACTGGTGTAATTTTATAAGTTAATTTGAGAGTTTGATAGCGTTATTTATCAGTAAATTTTACTGGTAAAGTTTGGTACTTCCTTTCTTATTTTTATTTTTTTCAAATAAATAATAATACCCATCAAAATGCTCCTCTACATTGAGCATCTAACTTAATTGAATTCTACTATTTATATGTCCTTTTAATTCTCACTAATTAATAATGGACAAAGGAATTGATAAGAAACTAAAACCTTGTAACTTGTGGTAGACTCCAACTTTTTCATCTAAATTAGAATTTGTGTGTGAAGTAAACATGCATCTCAAATATATACTCTATTATACAGAAACTCTGTATTTTCATGACTTGTGTCCATATCTCTGACTTTTCATTTAATTACCTTAATTATATTCTTCTACCGAAACTGTATCATTTACCAAAAGCATGCATCATGCTGCAAGGACTTGAGGAACGGATCCACATATGGCTGTATGGGGCAATTGCCCCCTTTGAATTTAAGAGAAAAAAATAATAAGCATATGTGTATATATATTGTTCTGACTTTAATAATGTGTTGGTCCTCATACAAATTATATTTCAAATATATTTTGTGGTATATAAAAAATCAGCCATGCTTATAAAATATATATTAAAATACTTATTCATTAAAAATAAATTGTAATTTTGGTAATTAATTTTTGGTGTGCAAATTAAATAGTATTTTATTTATTTATTTATGTGTGAAAACATTTATATTATTATATATCACTACAAAATATTATTATGTTATATAAATT
>NC_029776.3:71640249-71647320 GCF_000817695.3 Arachis duranensis | reverse complement strand
TTTATTTATAAAAATTAAATAATAAATATATTAATAATTAATGTGTACATAAATATATTCTAAAAAAAATAATTAAGGTAAAAACTAATTAGTCTCATAATATTAAAGTACAAGTATCGAAATGGATACTTTCTTTTGTTGGGACCTGATGGTCCTGCAAAAAAAAATTACCAGAGAGAGGAATGGGTATTCACCCTATATTTAGTGGATACAAAATGCCTGACAAGACACTGTTTATTATTTTCGTATATTCACTACTTGAATATGATCAATAAGCATATTTAAGACCAAGGTAAAAAGATAATGACTTCGAATTGAACCCAAGTGTTAGTTGACCAGCCAGCTATGCCCTTTCCTTCTTGTATTCTCCCCAACATTAATAGGTTAAGCCAAATCCGAACCCAGTTTGATAATAATACCTCAAAATTTTATTAGAACCTATACCTGATTCATTCAGCACTTTTTTAGACCGAACCCAATTCATTAATAACACCAAAATTACTAAATTTACAATTCTGCTAAAAATTTAATAAGGTATAACCAACAACTAAGTTAACAAATATATTTAAATGACATGTTATATTAATTAATTATTATTAATTATTTATTATTTAAATTTTATTTTTTTAAAAATATAAAATTAATAATTATTAACTACTCCTTCTTATTCTAATTCACCTTTTATCATTTATTATGCAAACCCTACTTCATCTTTTTAAAAAAAAACATTCAAACTCTAAAAAATATACCAAAACATTAGATAAAAAATCATCCAAATTCTAAAAAAAAAAACATACAAAACATAGAAAAAAATCATCAAAATCCTAAAAAAGAACATACAAAAAATAGAAAAAAGAATCATCCAAAATAAATAAAAAGAATCATCCGAAATTTAGGAAAAAGAAATATAAAAAACTAGTTAAAAGAATCATTCAAAACCAAATAGGAGGAGGAGAAAAAAAAGAGTCGTAGGGTGACTAACAACGACATCTTGGATGGCGTTGCGTGCATAGTGAGGAACTCGCGGTGACGCGTTGCGAGGAGGAAGTCACAGAGGCCGCGCATTGCGAGTGGAGAAGCCGCTATAGATCGAAATAGTTGATCGTGCATCGCGAATTGGGGCCATGGCGGTGGATGCGTCGCAACGGACCGGGGCCGTGGCGGTACAGATGCATCGGAACAGTGGGAGGGGGCGTCGACGAAAGAAAAACGGCGATGGGACGCGAGGAAAAGACTGTGTAACGCGACGAAAGACGCGATGGTGGTCGGTGAGCGACAGCGTCAAAACTGCATTAAGATAGCGAGTTTGTAGAGGGAGAAATTTGATTGTTTCAAAGTGAATAAAAATAGATTAGATTTTTTATAAATTGTTTTTATTGTGTATTATAAATGTGATTACGATAAATGTATAATTTTTTTTTAATTTTAAATTTTAATTTTAAAATTTTATTTATTTATAAAATTTAAATTATAATAGAGTTGGTTTATGTTGCGTTTGTTGAAAAGTTATTTCCTATACTTTTTTCCCAAATTTAATTGGGTCAACACAATATCAAAGATATGCCTGTGGTTAATGGTTGAGGTGCCTCATCAGAAGCTCAAGGATGCAATGAATTATAAACTTTAGGGTAATTGAAGAGATGCTATGCCTAATCTAATAACCAAGGTAACAGCTAACAATGCCATCATCAAAGCAGTTAATCATGTATAATGTGGGTAATTTAGCTAAATATATAAGACTATTTAATCATGTCTTTTAACCATGTTCATGTAAATAATATTATGTTTCTTAGTGTATTTATATTTTTAATCTTAAACAATTGTTTTTAGCAATTAATAAACAAACTAATAATATTAAAGACTTATTTTATTAGATGAGATTGACTATATAAATTAACAATATCATTGAACTCTATAATGTATTAAGTCTATAATAAAAATATTTATACGCAAATTTTCTAATTAATTCAGGTATGATTTTCTTGAATTTTTTTATTTTTTTCATCTATCTATTTGTCATTTAATCCATCGTTCTAATTGAATAATTTATTGATCTTCTTCCCACATGTTCAATCCATCTGAAATAAAATTCTATCATCTTTTTAACAATATGCGCTACTTCAATTTTTTTCTCATATCTTTGTTTCCTATTTTATTCATACGTGTGTAGTCGTTATTTCAATATTCTCATCTCTACCATATTGAATTTATGTTTATGCTCACATTTTGCCGTTTAATGCTTTGTTCTATATAACATAGTTGTCTAGTTAATCTGATGATAGTGCAATAAAATTTATTTTTAAGTTCTAAAAATACATTTTTTTTACATATAAAACTAAACGCACTCTACCGCTTAGACCAACCTGCTTATATTCTATGTTATGCATCCTCCTTGATTTCTCCGCTATATTATATGATATACCTAAGATACTTAAAAGACTTTAGTTATGATAAGATACTCTCTCTAATTTTTCTTGTCTCATGCCGAAATTATATTTTATATATTCCATTTTACTACAGTTTATACACAAACTAAAAGACTAACAAAGATCCTTATATGCTTTTATTCTTATTTCGCTTACTATCACTTTTGTCTCTTCTTAACTATTTTATTTTTTTTTCTTATTTTCAGTATTGAGATACAAATACCACTCTTTAAAATATTTTCTCTTTATCTTTATATTTTTCTGTATAGGCTTGACATTTGTGTTCCACCACCATATATAACTCTTTGTCTCTTACTCCAATTCTTTTAGTATTACCAAAAATTTTTTTTGTTACTCTTCTGATAATTTTTATTATGTCATTTTACATGTCATTTGTATTTTGGAGTTCTTGTTTTAATGTATTTTTTTATTTTTTGCTCAACGTAAAAATTCATGATGAGTACCTTATATTGTGTTACTAAACTCTCTCAAAAAATAATTTTATTATTATTAGTGTAAATTTTTTTGTCAACTCACCATAACAAAAGAAAATTTATTTAAAAGCTTGTCTTATCATCCTTGTAAGTTATTATAAGGTGTTCTTCTCTCTTGCTAAAGGACTTATTTGCAATAAGAATATCAAAAATTGAAGAAAAACTCAAAAAGGTCTTAACCTCAGTTTTGTCAACCCCAAAATCATGACCTTTACATATTTTTTTTCATATTCATTCACATCCTTTTTGATATGGTCGTTTAAATATCCACCTAAAAATTTCTTATCACCCAATGATGTGTCTTGGATCAAATTTTCTAGTTCCTCCCAAAAACAGTGTTTTCTAAAACTATTTATAGTGCATATGTGCTAATTATACGAAAAACACCTTCAGATCTTTTTACCACAAATTTTATAGTGATAATCCAATTATCCATTCTTTTGACGCATTTTTATTCTTTAGATTTTCTCTACATTAAAACTAATAAAATCTGAAAATACACAACTCTCTCTCCACCCATCTCATTTCTTGCAAGCACATACTATTAATTTTTTTTTTCTTGTCATGGAGTCAATATCTCCATAAATTTTTCTATTAGTGTGTCTACATTCCATGACCTAACCATAACTTTCTATTACCCATACTACCTTAATTAGGTATGAAAAATTGTATGGTTGGAGTATAAATACAAATATACGCCTTTTTTTTTTAATTTTGCAATCGTCTTTTTAAATTGTTCATGTAATACTATTGATTCCAAGTTTCCAACTATCACAGATCAACTGATTTTTTTTTCAACTTTCATTTTAATATTTTTTATGTCTTTCTAAGAAAATAGAAGTAAAATATAATTTATATTTCTTTTTCTAATTGTTAAAGCTAAAAAGAGAGTTTGTTCTTAAATCCTCAATGTACAACCTTTTCATACCATTACAAAAATTTTAATTTTAATTATGTTTTGAAAAAAATTATCACTCTTCATTTACTAATAGTATTGTGAAAATATTATCAACTTTACATTCAGCAACTTCTCTTTCAAAAAACATAAATAATAATTCTACAATCTTATCAACATAATGGTTTATTTATGTAAATGAATAACAACATCATGCCAACATCATTTGATTAATTGATCCATTAATCTGTACCACTTATTAGGAAAAAAGCTTGGTTACTGTTGTAAAACAAGAAAATCTATAACAAGGTTTTTTGAAAATGCCTGGTTATTAGAAAAATGCTTGGTTACTCTTGTATTATGTTGAGATCTTCCTTTATTTCCAAGTATTATCTATGGAAGAAATTAATGAGAATGTAGACATTATTCTATGATAATAATACAGGACTGGAGGCTCATTTCTGAATCTATATCAGCAGTCACCTAGCTGATCAATGTAGTCCTAAATATTAATGTAATTTCCATATAAAATAATTACGACCATAAGATAAATGTCAACTGTACCTTCCAGAATACTAATTACATGCCACAATTTTTCTTGAAAATATGCAGTTAGAGACAATATGCACATTCTACGAGAAGTTTAGTTAGTATATATTGTTAGATATATTATTGTTTATATATCTTTATCTAACACATCAAATTTTTAAAAAAGATGTTTCATAATATGATGTTAAAATTTTTATGATAAAAGAGTATAGAATTTAATTATTATTACTTATATTTTTCTAAATAAAAAATAGAGTTCAGCTAATGTGAAAAATAGATTAGTGTATTCTCTATCGTGAGATCAGTGGTGTTCTCTAGTTGTCTAGTTTACTGAAGTCAAATGTTGCTTCAATTTATGATTTTACTATACAAGGTGTTAACTACACTGGCAGCCACACACAACCGTCTTAAAAAATAAAAAAATATATAAAAAAAAGTAGAAAAATTTTGAGTTTTACTTTTATGACAATAAGAGTAGGGAGTTAACTCTAATTACCCTACAAGAGAGATTAATAGTCTTTTCCAGTAAGAGAAGAGGTGATGATATCCTTAAAACACTAAACAAATTACAAGGATAATGGTTCTGAAACGAAAAACAAAAAATAAAGAGAAATATTATATACATCATCTTTATTTACACTTCTCCTCTCTAGCACATATTTTAGAAAATATAAAAGATTTAAGTTGTGGTTTATGCCATAAAAAAAATTGTATAACAAAAGTGGTAGAAATATTATTTTCTTAAAAAAAACCAAATTATACATCTATCTCTCTCTCATGTGATTGGGTACTTCAAATCAAAATCATACCTACTAATAATCCGATGGTAAGTTGAAATTTTGAGGAAAAAATAGAAAAATAAAATAAATAGTAATAGAATAAATATATCGTTTGAAAATTTTTAAGAAAAAAATCAAGTCTGTCCAAAAAAAATTTTGTGGTAAATTTATAGATATTTAAGAAAAAAAATTTAAATAATTAAAAAATTATAACAATAAATTTATAAATATGTAAAACTTCAGTGATATTATTTGTATATAAAAGTGAATCCTTAGTCATACATTTCATTCCACACCCGTGATTTATAGGTTTGATAGTGTAATTCTTAAATAATTTATAAGCTTATTTTTACAATGTCTAATTTTTGAATTATTTGATACAAAAATAAAAAATAAAAGATGGAGTCTATTATTACCGCTAGCTCACACCTTTTAGGCAAATTAGACACCAATATTTTAAACATTATAAAATTTTCCGACTTATAAATATTTTTTTCATCTAAAAACTTTTACAAATTCGTCAAAAAAATTTGGACCAAAACTTATAAAATTACTACAAATTTTTTCAGAAACCTAAGATATCTTGTTATTGAAGAGATAACAAATTTCATGTTACCCTTTAATATTCACAAACACATATGTCTGCATGCACATAAGTATCATTAATCCTGCAATTTTAAGGTTTTAATCAAAGGCAAAAAATTATATTTGTCTCAGAGTTTTGTGTGTTAATTTGCCCTCTGATCTCTTGTCTCTTTGTGAGATAGGCTTTAATAGCTGCTGCTGCTGCTACTACTACTACTACTACCAGTAAAGGCCTATACTTCACGCATAGAATCAATGACTAAAAAAGCATAGTCTCTATTCTCTACTATCTAGCTCTACTGCTCTAAGCACTTTATCCCTCTTTGTGAGACACGTTTTGGGGCAAATCCATGGTGTTCAAGAACAATGCTGATGTTGTTTCACATCAATAAGGCAGAAGAATTTTCTTTCATCAGGATCTATATAGGTCATTTTGGTCATTAAAAAAATTAATTAAATCTCTTACTTTCAGAACTATTATTCGTGTAAATCCTTGGCCAAACTTGTATTTTTATATCCCCTAGTGTAATATATATTAATATCAACTATTAAATATTACTGTACTGTAACGATTACTTGATGTAGTCATATTTTAATTGCTTCAATATAGTGTTCGAAATTGATTCATAAAACTTAATTAAATAAAAATTGATAAACAATATTAAGTCACATAAATTAACTTTAAATATTATATTGACAATAATTAATAGATGTTTATATCAACTAGTCATTATACTGTCAAGAGTGACATTTAACTATTTATTCATTGCTATACTAATGATTATGAGAGAGAAATTTGCTCAAGAACAAAAATGAGTCATCTAATTCAAAAAATAAAATAAATGATCTCAAATATATTATTTAGAATGAAAAATAAAAACAAAACTTATCTATATTATTTTATAACTTTTATATTCTTAATGAATAAAGATAATAGTGACAAAAAAATAGAATATAAATCTTATATAAATTTTATCATTATTCAAAGCTATTACCAAATATAATACAAAGGCCAACCTTTTTTATAAACTTTGTCCCCAATATTTCTATAACTCTTTAGCTCTACAGAATCTAAACGCTAATTATCTTGGAAATTAAAATGCTGATCTAACATAAAAGATACAACGATAAAATTTCACTGTAGGAGAGATAAAAACCTATTTTAACAGTAAATATTCTAGTTAAGTGACAAGATAATAAACACGTTGGGTTGAGTGATTACATATATACACCACTATCATGTTTGATATGATACAATATATACAGGTATACTTTTAAATTCTTATAAAATATATAAACATGAAATATATATAAAATATAAATTTTTTTAAATAAATTGTAAT
>NC_029776.3:71625751-71640160 GCF_000817695.3 Arachis duranensis | reverse complement strand
CTACTAAGACATAATTTGACACAAAAAATACACTCGTCGATTGAATGTCGTGTCTAAAATGTATCTGATATACGAACACGACAACTCAGCAAAATATCTATATTTTATACATACACAATTAAAAAAAATTTGTTTACATTCAATAAATTTTGTCAATTCAATTATTAAATAATATTATATTATCATGATAATTAAATTTATAATCTTCATAAAAATTTAAACATCAATAAATATACAAAAGTATCATATACATACTAAAAATCATTCACAAAATCAATTACTACAAATATATATATATATATATATATATAATTTACTTTTTAATATGTATTTTATATTTTAATATAAATTTTACACTAATAATTATTTCTAGTAACTAGTTTTGTATACTCCTAACATAGTTAATATATATATAATCTAATAATCATATTTTCTTGTATTTTTAAAATTATAATACACACAAAAATAAAATATTAAAATACTATATCAAATCACATCACATAAAACAGCAAAACATGTCATCGTACTCAAGTTTCATCTTTTCATTGAATACAAATTTATTGATATGTTTTCTGATGAGTTCTGACTTCTGACATTATAGTGAGTATCTATCAGAAAATTAGTTATGTTATCTAATCTCTAAGCAGAATTGTTGCATTTCTTCTCAGTGTTTAGGTCCATCCATTATTACATTAATCTAATCATGCACATTTCTTTTTAATTTCTTTCCTTTTGTCCCAGTGGAAGAAACATACATAACTAATTAGAAAAGAGGTAACGAGAGGACCAAATGTTTCATATTCGAATTTGAATGGAAAAATAAATAAATAAATAAATGCACATCAGTAATAACTAGATTCTTTTTACGGTCAAATTCTTTAATATTTTCAGATAGTCAAAAATTATTTTTGATAATACCGAAATATCTGAAAAGAAAAACATTTAAAAAAAAAACAATCAAACAATTAATGGTTTTGAAAAAGCTGTCCGAGGAAAGGAATATAAGGTTTAAATATTATTGCTATAACATAGGCACACTAAACGTTAAAACTCTGACGATCTTAGAAAGAATGATTGATAGCTTATTAATTAATTAACCTATCTTTTTAATGAGGTGATGATATGACTTATAAGTGCTACAGTATAAGATTTGGAAGACACACCAAAAGCTTCCAAGAATTTGGATTTTGCAAAACCGAGAGAGCACATGAGATCTCTGATCTCCTCTCTTCCCATCTCTTTTTAAACCATTTCTCTCAGCTGCTAAGATTCTTTTTGTTAGAAGAAGAAGAACAACAAATTATTTTGCGTAACCATTGCTAAGTAAATTCATTTCTTCAAAGTCAAACCAATTTTCATTAAACATTGACAGAAGAAAATTGCTTAAGGAAAAACCGTCGAAACTAATTAAATCGAGTTTGGAATTTTGAAGGAGGACAATCTGGTCTACTAAATCCGTTTTTTAATTATTTTAAATATATAAATAAATAAATAATATAAAAAATAATACATAAAAAATCAAAGCACACAAACAAAAAATACGTTTGATTTATATTTTTTATTTTTTTATTTTCGGAATTTAAAAAAAAAACAAGAAGTAAAACAAAAAAATGAATTTATTATTTTTTCTTCATAAAATTTTAAAAATAAAAATATTGAAAAAAATCAAAACGCAATAAACTTATTTTTATTTTCTTCTTATTTTTCATTAAAAGAAAGGGAAGTAGAAACCAAACCCCAGTATAATTCATGAAGCCCTATGAATAAAAAGAAAGGTGGAAGCTGGAAGCAAGATATTAATTATGTTTAATTGATTGTGAGTTAAGCTCCAAAGCGAAAAATAGATTCTGGATGCCGTTGATGGGAACCAAAAAAGTAGATCACAGGCAAAGCAACCCAAAAATCAGATCAAAGACCAAACAAAAAAAAAAAATCAAGACTTGCAAGATGGAAACTTGATGAACAGCAACAACGAAAAGCACAGAGATTCAAACAAGAAAAGAAAGAGAAAGAGAAAAGAATACCTAGAAGTGCTGCAGAACTCATAGAGCTTGCCACGGTTGGAGAAGATAATGAGAGCAACTTCGGCATCACAGAGGATAGAAAGCTCATAAGCCTTCTTCAGCAAACCGTTTCTTCTCTTTGCAAACGTCACTTGCCTGTTTATCTTGTTCTCAATCCTCTTCAGCTCCACCTTCCCTCTACCCATACCTCTTCTTTTTTGTTACTTTTTCTTTTTATTATTATTATTCCTTCTTCTTTTCTCTTCTCTGTTTTCTTTTGTGCTTGTGTTGTTGTTGCTATACAACTGTTTTCTGCAAAATTCTCAACAATGTTGTTTTATAATGTAATTGATTTTTGTGTGAGCGTATGTGTGTGTTTATTAATAGGTGTGATAATATTTATAGGGTTGTGCAGTCGTGCTAGTGGGTGGAAGGATATGAATTATGAAGAATCAGACTCAGATGTTTGCTAGTTGCTACTCTCTCTTTTTTTTTCTTTGCTTAATTAATTCAGTATAAAAATAAAAATAGCGTACATCCCAATTTTTCTTGTTATGTTAGGTGAATCTAGGTTGTGTGTCAGAATATGTATTAATATCAACAAAAATGCTAAAAAGAGTATAAAATAATTATGCATATGTATAACCTTTGATATTTAGGGTTAAATAAAATAATTAAGTAAAAATATAATAGGCTGTTATTGTATAAATTAAAAACCTTTTGCACAATAAATTAGTGTCTTTTTTCAGTAATTTGATAATATTTACTTTTTACACAAAGAAATATGAATAAACTATTATTGTTAATTATAAAAATTTTATGTCTAAATAATTTTAATCATAAAATATATAAATTAATTCGATACTCATAAAAGAATTTGTTAATTCAACAAAAATGCTTATAACAAATAGTTCTAATTTTGTCGAACGCTTTGAATAATTTTATTGAAACAACTCAATAATTAATAGACATTGAACTAGTTTAAATCTTATATGATAAAAAATAATAATCTATTCAATACAATGACTTTGAAAGGAACAACACTTAACAACACAAAAAACATAGTAATTCTAAAATCAACACAAAACAATAGGAGTGCGTTTGTTTATACCACTACGTCAAGTAGGAACTAAAATGAGATATTAAAGTTAATTATTAGAATAAAATATATATTAAAAATAAGTTAAATAATATTTGTATTTGTTTTGAGGGTTATTTGAAATAGTGATTTGTGTCTAAATGTGAGATTGGGACTTTTTTTGCGACCGTATTTAATTTGTGCTGGTGGTGCTGAGGTGTCGCCGTCTAATTTTTTTGTGAGGAAGTAGGGGTGGTACTTCCAAGAGACTCAAATATTTAAGTTAACAAGGATTTTAAATAGATTTTTAGTAGATTGTCAGTGTATTTATAGTAGAATAGATAATCACCTTTTTGGAGTAGTTCCACCTTTGTTGATAAATAACCGTTTTTTTTATGTTGAGAGTTTGTTGAGATCTATTTTTTAGATAAGGCAAAAATAGTAAGAGAGATTTCGAGAGATAGTTATTTATTCAAATAAGTAGGACCGAACCTCCCTTGTCATACCGGATCTCTTGATAGGTCAGACAAATAGAAGTGACCACCTTTTTTAAATTATTAGGTCTGACTTTATATTTTTTAATTAGGGTATGAATAGTATTTATATATAAATATATGATAATTGATGATAAAAATATAAAATCTTATCTAAAATACAAATATGAGATTTAATTTTTTATAGTTCATCCTTTTTATATTTAGTTTATTATTAAATAAAATATAACAATACTAATTTATATATCTTTGTTCATTGTTTTTGTTCTCAGCATTTTGTCCAGTACCAAATCTAAGTCCTGGAGACGTTATAATACCCAAAACAAGGGTTATACCCATAACTCTAACAGCCTTAGCGATCTTGCAATCTTGTTTTGACAATATTGCCAAAATTTTTGCGGTCTACGGTCTACCCCATTTCTCACAAACAAAACGTTGAAAAACCACGATGAGAAGTAAAATTTTATATCGAGAATAAATTTAGTGGAGAATATATAACAAGGATAACCAGAATTTATTGTCTGCTGACAGCAAATGAATATTATTGTTTTTAATTATTTATTTGGTTTCATCTCAAAAATATGGATCAGTTCAAAAGTAGTTCCTATTTTATTAATGATTAAATTTAAATTAAAAAGAACCTATAATACTGACGTTATAAATATTTAATAGATCAAAGTAAAAACAATTTGTTATTCTAAGAGCACCTAAAAATTCATTGCTTAAAATTTTGGGTCTGTAATATGGTTCCATCCTGGCTTTATTTTATTTAAATAAAATAAATTTTATTTCATTATAAATCAAGATACATAAATTTATCAATTTGTATCATTTAGTTACATTTTTGTGGTCGTACCAGTTAAAATATAAGAAAATTTGAGCTTTTATTTTCGATAATAGTGCAAACAAAAACTCACCCAAAATAAAGTATCATTTTTGTAGCTTTTGCAAGGTGATTTATGCAAGTGAAAATGTGGGTAAAAAATTGAGTTTCTTTTTACATGCAGTACCTGCAAAAATAAAAGTCATAATGTTCACTCAAGATTGTGAGGTACCGGAAGCTTGTAGATGAAGCTTGTAGAAGAATATAGAAGAATTGAGAAAAAAGAAGCTGAAACTATTATTGAAAAATTGAATTGAATTTGTTACAATGTAGATATTTATAGGTAATAAGTAAATGAGTGATTGTGGTTTCAGGTTGGTTAAAGAGTAACATATTCTAGTAAGTATAACTATCTTGATAGCAAGCTAAAAAGGAAAGAATTTATATTAGCTACACTAACATGTCCCCTCAACTGAAAGGCCCCTTAAAGATCTGTTTCAAATACTCTAAATAAACTTCTAAACTTAAGAAATGTTGCAGCAGAAAGAGATTTGGCGAGTGTATTTGCAAGTTGATCTTATGTTGGGATGTGTTGGATGAAGAACTCCTTCTTGATAACAAAGTCTCTCACAAAGAATTGATTGAGGGCAAAGTGTTTTGACTTGTGTAGAATTGAGTTGACAGACAAGAGAATGACGCTTTGGTTATCACAGTATACCACAGGATTAGTGGAGCATGGTATTTTGACCTCAATGAACAAGTTTTGTAACCAAATTATCCTAGTCACTGCATCAGCAATGTCTCAAAACTCTGCTTCTGTACTACTTCTTGAAACTGCAGTTTGTATTTTGCTTGTCCAAGACACTAGATTTAGATCTAGATAGATTCCATACCAATTTGTAGACTTTCTGTCATCAATATCACTATCCCAATCTGAATCACAAAAGCCATAAATTCTGAAAGTTGTGAATTTTCTGAACTACAAACGATATTAGGTTGTGCCTGAGAGATATCTAAGAATCCTCTTTACCCTTTTCCAGTGTAATTCAAGAGGGTTATGAAAGAATTGTGCAACTTTATTGACTGAAAATGAAATTTCTGGTCATGTGATTGTAGCATACTATAGGCCTCTAACGATCGATCTATAGAGTGTGGGATTATTGAAGGTACCATCACCAAAGGCTGAGAGTTTGAGAGAGGATGTCATGGGGTGGGTACAGGTTTGGCATTGTTTATTTTAGCTCTTTTGAGAAGGTCCTAAATGTACTTTGTCTGCTTTAAGGTTATTGTCCCATTACTGCTATGCTTCACCTCAATTCTAAGAAAGTAGCTCATTTCTCCTAGGACTTTTAGAGAGAATGTGCTGTGTAGTTGAGTCATGATAAAGTTAATCTCTGATTCCAAATTGCCAGTCACAAGAATGTCATCCACATAGACTAGAATGTAGGTTGCAGAGGAGGAGGTGAATTTGGTGAAGAGAGATACATCTAACACTACAAGATTAATATTTAATTGAGGAAGTATTTTGGTGAAAATTTTTTAAAACCTCCACACACACTTTATTTATGGCAATTTAAAAAACTTCCACTAATAATTAATTCATTATTAAAATTCAAAATTCTCCCTCAAAACCTAATTTTCTCTTTTGGTAGAAATGAGAGATTGAGTTAGCTTATGAGAAGAAAATGACGATGAAACCTAAGTTCTGTACCGCCATTTCCGCCGCCACTTCCGTTGCCGTTTCCGTCGTCGGCGCCGTTACCACTGTCGTGTCCGTTGCGGTAGAAAGCTTCTAGATCGAGCCACCTCTTTTATTAACGCATTTTCAGATATGTTCTCTCTATACTGTCATTGCTGCCACTGTTGCCACTACAGTTTCTGCTGCCGTTGTCGTCATAGTTTCTACCGTTGATGCCATTGTAGTTGCCACGGTACAACATCTCCTTTGAACTGCTGCAGGTACTTGTTTTTCTTCTTCTTCCCTATTAATTTGCTAATATTTATTCTTTGTTAACAATAAATTTTTTCTCTGTCTCGCCTCCTCAATTCTATTGCTGCTGTCTCACTGGTATTCCTTCTTGTTATACTCTCTTGTTCTGTATTTTTTTATTGTTAGATTTTAACCAAAAGAAAACATTGAACATAATTGTGAAAATTATTATAATCTCTTAAAATATTTTAATGATCGATTATATAAGTAATATATGCTTAGGAAGATATGTTTCAGAGATATTGGTTTCTCTCTCATTGATTTATTATGCTTTATTGCTTATTGTGTTCAAAGAATTTGTGCTGCTTACTGCTTGCTAATGCTCAGTAATGTTTATCTGTTTATGTAGTTTATGTCTTGACTTGATTATGGTTTGGGTTTGATTGTACTTTATTTTTATTTTGGTTACCAATTTTGTTCTTTGTTGTTCTTGACTGTCTATTAGTACTATTGTATTGCAAATTAATGGCCACTGTGCTTTAATTTTAGACTTATATATTATTAGTGATTATTATGCTTTAATTCTAGACTTTGACATCTACATGCTATATGTTTTCTATGTGAATTCGCATACGCACGCAGATTATCCTGAAGGTTGGAATCTTAGGTCGTCTGTTTCAAGGTCAGACTAATTCTAGTTATGAAGTTTTGGTGCATGAATCCCAACACTTTCGTACACTTGTACCAGCAAGAGCATTGGGTCGTCCAAGTAATATCTGAGCGAGTCAGGGTCGATCCCATGAGAATTGTGGTTTGAAATAAGCTATGGTTATCTTGTAGGTCTTAGTCAGGCAGATCAGAAGGTTGATGGATTGATAGAGTGAAAAAGGTCTAATATAACAGGGTGCTAATACTTTGTAAATTGGAATCAGTAATAGGAATATGGTTAAGGATTGAAGTTGCTTTATGTTTCTGAATTAACTCTGGCATTACTGTCTTCTTTGCTTGTGAGTGATCTTTTCAATGGCAGGCTGTAAGTGATTAACGCCTTTACTGAGAAGTCATCAATACTCCTCCAGATATGAACCCCAGGGTTAGTGTGGATCCATCTCTTCTTGAGGGTGAATCGCGTACAGTCCATTCTCCTTAATGATCCTACTTAAAACGCCACAGACAAGGTCGGATCTTCCAGATCAGAGAATGCTGCATCTTTGGGTTCTAGCCTCTACCACAGAGACCCTAATCTTCCCGTAAATCGGCTGAACTGGTGTCTCAAGAAGTCCCCAACGAAGTCGTGGATTAGCCGTCTAAGAGATGTATGATTCAAGCTGGCAGTTAGTACTTTCCACTAAAGTATTCACACGAACCTAAGTAGACATGGGTGTTTGTCAGGCACGTTCGTCTTAGTGTGATGAACAGAGCTGATTGTCACTGATCATCATATTCACCATGTTGAAGTACGAATATACATCTTAGAATTAATCACGCACAGATCGAAGAAGAAACAGTAATACTTTTATTAATTCATAGGACTCATCAGAGCTGGATGTAGGTCTCTGCTCTTTGGGCGTTGGACGCCTAGAAGGGGGCAGGAAGCTAGCGTTGGACGCCAGTTTTGGGCCTTCTAATCTAAAACAAAGTATAAACTATTATACATTGATGGAAATCTCTTTCCATTGAAAACGTTCCATTTGAACTTAGGTAGCTCCAAAAAAACTCTTTCGAGTGCAAGGAGGTCAGATCCGGATAGCATCTGCAGTGCTTTCCCTGTCTCTGAATCAGACTTTTGTTCTAGCTCCTCAATTTTAGCCAGAAATTACCTGAAATTGTACAATAACACAAAAACTCATAGTAGAATCCAAAAATGTGAATTTAACACTAAAACCTATAAAAACTTAATAAAAACTAAACAAAATATACTAAAAACCATATGAAAATGATGACAAAAAAACGTATAAAATATCCGCTCATCAAGTTCTGATATATGATTTGTTTTTTAATATATGGTTTAACTTTTGGATTGATTGAATTTATAATTCAAATTTTGATGAGAAATATGTATACTTTTTAGACTTATTAAAGAGTTTTGAGGTGGTTCCTTTGGTTCATTCTAATTAATATAGTCTTTTTGAGCATTGTACGTGGTTTCTAAAGAAGAAAATTAGCTGAAGAGGTAAGTTATATCTCTGAACTGGTATTTTCATGCAGTTCGTTCAATTATCTAGCAGATGAACTTAAATTTGATTTAAATAGGTATTCACGCTATTGTCGGACTGAATGCCACCCTCGTCTATCAGAATCTGCTGCAACATTACTATAGAAAAGTTGTGAAAATCAGGCAGGTAAGGTTGAATATGTGACCAATTAGCAAAAAGAAATTTGATATCTCTTTTAGTTTTTACCAGTTATCAGTAGTTACAATAATATTAATTCTTATATATTGCCTTGTCCATACTATGTCAATTTTGATTTGATTCTTTTTGCAATAAAATATAGGATATGAGGTAGCAAGCCAATGAAACTGGAGAAGCTACTACACCAATTATGGTAAGGTAACTAGAAGATATTTTTAGGTTGAATGAGTAATTTGCCAAAATGAAACTGTACGTATTGCTATTATTTTTCATAGACTTTACTTGCCCGTTCGCAACATCTACTTCGGTTTAATTAAATCGTCAGTTAATCCTTTATAAGAACTTTGTACCAATCATAGTAATATAGAATAGTGGCAGCAGAATAGAGTAGAAATAGGAAAATAGAGAAGATAAAATGGGAGGAGAATGGGGGATAGAAACAGAGGAGCTGAATGAAATCATAGTGATTTCTTTCTAGTATGTGTGTATATTATCAGCACATACCCTCCCCACTTACCTTGCCTGTTGTTACATCATTTGGGCCCACTGCACTCTCTACTACCTCTCTTTTCTTTTATGTTCCTACAATGAATAAAATGTTTAATTACTATATTAGTGGTGCACGAATTCCCACGCTTCATGCAACAACTGAACCAGCAAATGCACTGGGACATCCAAGTAATACCTGAGGGAGTCAGGGTCGATCCCATGAGGATTGTGGTTTGAAGCAAGTTATGGTTATCTTGCGGATCTTAATCAGGCGGATAGAAGAGTTATTGGTTTGAATTTGGTTAAAAGCATAAAAGGAATAAATGGTATAAAATACGTTGTGAATTGAATTATAATCAGGGATACGAAGATGGTTAAGGCTTGGAGTTGCTTTGTCCTTCTAAGTTAACTATGGTTTTACTGTCTTCTTCAATTGTAAATGATTTCTTCAATGGCAGGCTGTATGTGATTGACGCTGGTTTGAGCAGCCGCCAATACTCCTCCAGATCTGAACCCCAGGGTTAGTGCGAATCCATTCTGATTGAGGGTGAAGCTTCTGCAGTCCATTCTCCTTAATGATCCTACTCAAAACACCACAAACAAGGTTGGATCTTCCGGATCAGAGAATGCTGTGCCTTTGGGTTTTAGACTCTATCATAAAGACCCTAATCTCCCCATACCTCAGCTGAACTGGTGTCTCAAAATATCCCCAACGAAGTCATGGATTAGCCGTCTGAAAGATGTATAATCAAGCTGGTGGTTCGATGCTTTCTAGTCATGTATTCACATGAACCCAAGAAGAACATGGGTGGTTGTCAGGCATGCGGTCTTAGTATGAAGAATGGAGCTGATTATCACGGATCATCCCATTCATCAAGTTGAAGAATGAATATACATCTTAGAATTAAATCAAACACGGATTGAAGAGAAACATTAATACTTTTTTAATTCATAGAACTCAGCAGGGCTCCTCTCCTCAACATAGGAAGTTTAGAAACTCATATTGATAGGAAATACAGTGGTAAATAAAAATATAGCATAAAGGTTCTTTATGATTATGTAAAATATCCCTTAAATACTAAACTAATGACTTAGGCATAAGAAAGGGTAAAACAGTCTTTTAATGCTAAAATCCACTTCTGGGGCCCACTTGGTGAGTGTTTAGGTTGAGATTTGATGAGATCTACATGATAGGATGTCGCCTCTAGGGCGTTGAACCCTGGCTAGGGGATCCTCTTTGGGCATTTGGACGCTGGTCTCCTCCTTGTGGGCGCTAGATGCTGGAATGGGGCAGGAGGCTGGCGTTGGACGCCAGTTTTGGACCTTCTAATCTGAAGCAAAGTATAAACTATTATACATTTCTAGAAAGCTCTTGAAATCAGCTTTCCATAGCCGTTGAAAACGCTCTATTTGAGCTTCTGTAGCTCTAGAAAAGCTCTTTTGAGTGCAAGGAGGTTAGATCCAAACAACATATGCAATGCTTTCTTTGTCTCTGAATCAAACTTTTGCTCTAGCTCCTCAATTTCAGCCAGAAAATACCTGAAATTGCATAAAAACACACAAACTCAAAGTAGAATCCAAAAATGTGAATTTAACACTAAAACCTATGAAAACTTAATAAAACACAAACAAAACATGTTAAAAACTATATGAAAATGATGTCAAAATGCGTATAAAATATCCGCTCATCACAATACCAAACTTAAATTGTTGCTTATCCCCAAGCAACTAAAAACATAGTAGAATAAAAAGAAGAATAAGATACAATAAATCTCAGAGTTTCCAATGAAGCTCAGTTTCAATTAGATGAGCGGGACTTAGTAGTTTTTTGCTTCTGAATAGTTTTGGTATCTCACTATCCATTGAAACTCAGAAATGTTGATCTCTTTTAAGAACTTAGAATTTAGATGATATTATTGACTCTCCTAGTTCAATTCTTTTTTATTCTTGAACACAACTTTCAGAGTCTTGGCTATGACCCTAAGCACTTTGTTTTTCAGTAATACAACCAGATACATAAATGCCACAGACACTTTAACTGGGTGAACCCTTTAGGATTGTGATTCAGCTTTGCTAGAATCCCAAGATAGGTGTCTAGAGTTCTTAAGCACACTCTTAGGATCTTTGGATCCTTTTACCCTTGCCTTTTGGTTTAAAAGGCTACTGACCTTTTGCTCTTGTCTTTTGGTTTAAAGAGCTATTGGCTTTTTCTGCTTTTTATTTTTCTATTTAATTTTATTGCCATTTTATTATTTTTTATCGCATGCATATATTGTTTTTTTCTTTTGCAACATGCTTTTTCTTTTTCTTTTTGCTGCCTTTTCTTTCTTCAAGAATCAATTTTTGGATTTTTCAGATTACAAATAATACTTTTCCTTTTTCATCATTCTTTCAAGAGCCAAGATTCTTAATTTCAACTTCAAATATGCAATGTTTATTCATACATTCAAAAAACAAAAGCAATGCCACCACATCAAAATAATTGAACTATTCTTATGATAAACTTGAAATTCATGTATCTCTATATTCTTTTCAATTAAAATTATCTTTTAAGCAAGGTGAGAAACATATGGAACATTTTATAGCCTTAAGACATAAATGCAAATGATCATGCAACAAGAACAAGAGAACAGACAACACAACATAACAGAAAATAGAAAAATACAAAAGAAAAAGGAGATAAAGGGAATGACTCCACCTTTAATGGTGGCAGCTAGTACTCCTCCTTGAGGATCCAATGTGGTGCTTGATCTCTTCAATGTCACTCCTTTGCCTTTGTTGTTCTTCTCTCATAGCCCTTTAGTCTTTTCTAATTTCATTGAGGATGATAGAATGCTCTTGATACTCCAACCTCAATTGCTCCATGTTAGAGCTCAATTCTCCCATGGAAGTATGCCATCAATCCCAATAGCTTTGAGAAAGAAAATACATCCCTTGAGATATCTCAGGGATCTCATGCTAAGGCAGCTGCATAGGCTCTTGTGCATGCTCTTTAGTTTGCTCTATCCTCTTTTTAGTGATGAGATTGTCTTCCCCAATGGAGATATCTCTTTCTATGACAATTCCAGCTGAATTGCATAGATGACAGATGAGGTGAGGGAATGCCAACCTTGCATTGGTGGAAGGCTTCTCAGCTATCTTGTATAATTCTTGAGGGATCACCTCATGTACTTCCACCTCACTTCCAATCATGATGCAATGGATCATGATGGCCCTTTGATAAACCACTATTTTATGGTTTATATTGTATTTAATTAAGTGGTTTTATCAAGCTTTTCACCCACTTATTCATAGGATTTGCATGATTTTACAATTCCTTCCTAGTTTAGTTCTATGATTGAAAACATGTTTCTTTGGTCTTAATTTAGCTAATCTTAATCCTCTCTTATTACCATTCGATGCCTTAATCTGTGTGTTATGTGTTTCAGGCTTCACAGGGCAGGAATGGCTTAGAGAATAAAGAGTAAGCGTGCAAAAATGGAAGAAACATAAGGAATTGAGAAGATGATCAGCAAGAAGTCACGCGGTCGCATGGCTCATGCGACCGCACGAAATGGAAGAAATCAGAGTGACGCGTTCATGTGCCTGATGCGATCGCGCGAAATGGAAGAAATCAGAGTGACGTGTTCGCATGCCTGACGTGACCGCGCGGATTGGAAGCTGCATGAACGACGCGAATGCGTGGACGACGCGCACACGTGATATGAAAAATGCTGAGTGACGCGATTGCGTGGACGACGTGGACGCGTGACGTGCGTGATCTGCAGAATTACAAAAGTCGCTGGTAGAGAATCTGGGCCGCATTTCAACCCAGTTTTCGGCCCAGAAACACAGATTAAAGTCAGAGAACATGCAGAGACTCAGCAGGCTATCATAATTCAATTTTAGGTTTTAGATGTACTTTTTAGTGAGAGAGGTTCTCTCCTCTCTCTTAGGATTTAGAAATTAGGATTTTTTAGAAATTAAGGATTTAATTCAACTCTTCATATCACATTCAATATTCCTTTATTTTGACCTCTCTTCTACTTTGAGATAATTTAATGCTTTTATTTATGTTTGATTTATGTTGTCCAATTGACTTATGAATATTTTCCATGTTAGATTTGACTGCTGATGAGCGGATAATTTATACGCTTTTTGGCATTGTTTTTAGGTAGTTTTTAGTAAGTTCAAGCTACTTTTAGGGGTGTTTTCATTAGTTTTTATATTAAATTCACATTTCGGGACTTTACTATGAGTTTGTGTGTTTTTCTGTAATTTCAGGTAATTTCTGGCTGAAATTGAGGGACTTGAGCAAAACTCTGAAAAAGGCTGACAAAAGGACTGCTGATGCTGTTGGAATCTGACCTCCCTGCACTCGAAATAGATTTTCTAGAGCTACAGAAATCCAAATGGCGCGTTCTCAACGGCGTTGAAAAGTAGACATCCAGCGCTTTCCAGCAATATATAATAGTCCATACTTTATACGGAAATTGACGACGTAATTTGGCGTTGAACGCCAAGTACATGCTGCTGTCTGGAGTTAAACGCCAGAAACACGTCATGATCCGGAGTTGAACGCCTAAAACACGCTATAACTTGGAGTTCAACTCCAATAAAAGCCTCAGCTCGTGGATAGATCAAGCTCAGCCCAAGCATACACCAAGTGGGCCCAAGAAGTGGATTTATGCATCAATTACTTACTCATGTAAACCCTAGTAGCTAGTCTAGTATAAATAGGATAAGTTACTATTGTATTAGACATCTTTTGACAGTTTAATCTTTTGACTGTTTTAGTCTTTGATCATTCGGTCTTTTGATCATTGAGGGGGCTGGCCATTCGGCCATGCCTGAACCTTTCACTTATGTATTTTCAACAGTGGAGTTTCTGCACACCATAGATTAAGGGTGTGGAGCTCTGCTGTACCTCAAGTTTCAATACAATTACTATTACTTTTTATTCAATTCTCTTTTATTCTTATTCCAAGATATACGTTGCACTTCAACTTGATGAATGTGATGATCCGTGACACTCATCATCATTCTCACCTATGAATGCGCGTGACTAACAACCACTTCTGTTCTACTTTAGGCCGGACGCATATCTCTTAGATTCTCCAACAGAATCTTCGTGGTATAAGCTAGATAGATGGTGGTATTCATGGGGATCCGGAAAGTCTAACCTTGTCTGTGGTATTCCGAGTAGGATCCTGGGAATCCGGAAAGTCTAACCTTGTCTGTGGTATTCCAAGTAGGATT
>NC_029776.3:71624025-71625691 GCF_000817695.3 Arachis duranensis | reverse complement strand
GCATAGGACCATTTTCCCGAGAGGATTAAAAGTAGCCATTGATGATGGTGATGCCCTACATACAGCTTGCCATGGAAAGGAGTAAGAAGGATTGGATGAAAGTAGTACGAAAGTAGAGATTCGAAAGGATTCTAGCATCTCCACACGCCTATCTGAAATTCCCACTATTAATTTACATAAGTATTTCTATCCTTTTTTATTTTATTTATCTTTTAATTATCTAATCCAATTACATTTGACTATATGAATCCACTTAACTGAGATTTACAAGGTGACCATAGCTTGCTTCATACCAACAATCTCTATGGGATCGACCCTTACTCACGTAAGGTATTACTTGGATGACCCAGTACACTTGCTGGTTAAGTTGAACGGAGTTGTGAGCTTCTCTAACAGTGCCTAGAACTCTTTTATCACAATTTCGTCCACCAAGCTTTTGGCGCCGTTGCCGGGGATTGTTCGTGTATGGACAATTGACGGTTCATCTTGTTGCTCAGATTAGGTAATTTTCTTTTCAAAAATCTTTTTCAAAATTTTCTTTTCTTTTTCGTTTTTCCAAAAATATTTTCGAAAAAAAAAATAATAAAAATCCAAAAAAATTAATAAAATCATAAGTTCAAAAATATTTTGTGTTTCTTGTTTGAGTCTTGAGTCAATTTTTAAACGCCAAGTACATGCTGCTGTCTGGAGTTAAACGCCAGAAAAACGTCATGATCCGGAGTTAAACACCCAAAACACGTTATAACTTGGAGTTCAACTCCAAGAAAAGCCTCAGCTCGTGGATAGATCAAGCTCAGCCCAAGCATACACCAAGTGAGCCCCGGAAGTGGATTTATGCATCAATTACTTACTCATGTAAACCCTAGTAGCTAGTCTAGTATAAATAGGATAAGTTACTATTGTATTAGACATCTTTTGACAGTTTAATCTTTGACTGTTTAGTCTTTGATAATTCGGTCCTTTGATCACTCAAGGGGGCTGGCCATTCGGCCATGCCTGAACCTTTTACTTATGTATTTTCTGACAACCACTTCCGTTCTACTCTAGGCCGGGCGCATATCTCTTAGATTCCCCAACAGAATCTTCGTGGTATAAGCTAGATAGATGGCTGCATTCATGAGGATCCGGAAAGTCTAAACCTTGTCTATGGTATTCCGAGTAGGATCCTGGGATTGAATGACTGTGACGAGCTTCAAACTCCTGAAGGTTGGGCGTGATGACAAACGCAAAAGAATCAAGGGATTCTATTCCAACCTGATTGAGAACCGACAGATGATTAGCCGTGTTGTGACAGAGCATAGGAACGTTTTCACTGAGAGGATGGGATGTAGCCATTGACAATGGTGATGCCCTACATACAGCTTGCCATGGAAAGGAGTAGGAAGGATTGGATGAATGTAATAAGAAAGTAGAGATTCGAGAGGAGCACAACATCTCCATATGCTTATCTGAAATTCCCACAATTAATTCACATAAGTATTTCTATCCCTTTTTATTTTCTATTTATTATTAATTTTCGAACTCATCATAAACCAATTTAATCTGCCTAACTGAGATTTACAAGGAGACCATAGCTTGCTTCATACCAACAATCTCCGTGGGATCGACCCTTACTCACGTAAGGTATTACTTGGACGACCCAGTACACTTGCTGGTTAGTTGAACG
>NC_029776.3:71622958-71623944 GCF_000817695.3 Arachis duranensis | reverse complement strand
CAAAGAATACTACATTGATGTGATCACAATTTTGTCCACCAAGTTTTTGGCGCCGTTGCCGGGGATTGTTCGAGTATGGACAACTGACAGTTCATCTTGTTGCTCAGATTAGGTAATTTTCTTTTCAAAAATCTTTTTCAAAATTTTTCTTTTCTTTTTCGTTTTTCTAAATATGTTTTTCAAAAAAATAAAATAAAATTACAAAAAAATTAGAAAATCATAAAAATCAAAAATATTTTGTGTTTCTTGTTTGAGTCTTGTGTTAATTTTTAAGTTTGGTGTCAATTGCATGCTTTAAAAAATTTTTCTTGCATTTTTTTGAAAATTCATGCATTCATGGTGTTCTTCATGATCTTCAAGTTGTTCTTGACAAGTCTTCTTGTTTGATCTTGATGATTTCTTGTTTTGTGTTGTTTGTTGTTTTTCATATGCATTTTTTTGTTTGTTAGAGTCCATGCATTAAAGATTTCTCAGTTTGGTGTCTTGCATGTTTTCTTTGCATCAAAAATTTTTAAAAAATTATGTTCTTGATGTTCATCATGATCTTCAAAGTGTTCTTGATGTTCATCTTGACATTCATGGTGTTCTTGCATGCATTAAGTGTTTTGATCTAAAAATTTCATGCATTGAGTATTTTTGTTGTTTTTCTCTCTCATCAATTAAAAATTCAAAAAATCAAAAAATATCTTTTCCTTATTTTTCTCATAATTTTCGAAAATTTGAGTTGACTTAGTCAAAAATTTTCAAAATTAGTTGTTTCTTACAAGTCAAGTCAAATTTTCAATTTTAAAAATCTTATCTTTTCAAAATCTTTTTCAAAAATTATATCTTTTTCATTTTTTTTCATTTTTCGAAAATTTCAAAAATATTTTTCAAATTATTTTCAAAATCTTTTTCTTATCTTTATATCATATTTTTGAAATTACACTAACAATTAATGCGATTGATTCAAAAATTTGAAGTTTGTTACTTTCTTGTTAAGAAAG
>NC_029776.3:71621585-71622849 GCF_000817695.3 Arachis duranensis | reverse complement strand
TAATTTTAAATTTAAAAATTAAATCTTTTTATCTTTTATCTTATCTTTTTCAAAAAATTTATCTTTTTCAAAATTTGATTTCAAAATATCTTATCTAACTTCTTATCTTCTTATCTTTTCAAATTTGATTTTAATATCTCTTTCAACTAACTCTTTGACTTTTTGTTTGTTTCCTATCTTTTTCAAAACCAACTAACTACTCTTCCCTCTCTAATTTTCGAAAATACTTCTCTCTTTTTCAAAAATTCTTTTTGTTTTAAATTTTTAATTTTAATATTATCTTATCTCTGATTTTCGAAAATTACTAACCCTTTTTTTCAAAATTGTTTTCGAAATTTCCCCTCTCTCTTCTTATTATATTTATTTATTTAATTACTAACACTTCTCTTCACCCCTCTCCACCTAATATCCGAATCCCCTCTTCTACTTTCTTCCCCCCTTTCTTTTTCTACTAACATAAAGGAATCTCTATACTGTGACATAGAGGATTCCTCTTTCTTTTCTTGTTTTCTTCTCTTTCATATGAGCAGGAACAAGGATAAAGGCACTCTTGTTGAAATTGATCCAGAACCTGAAAGGACTCTGAAGAGAAAATTAAGAGAAGCTAAATTACAACAATCTAAAGGTAACCTTTCAGAAATATTAGAACAAGAGAAGGAGATGGCAGCCGAAAATAATAATAATGCAAGGAGAATGCTTGGGGACTCCACAAAGCCAACATCCAAATTTGATGGAAGAAGCATCTCCATCCCTGCCATTGGAGCCAATAACTTTGAGTTGAAACCTCAGCTAGTTGCCTTAATGCAACAAAACTGCAAGTTTTATGGACTTCCATCTGAAGATCCTTATCAGTTTTTAACTGAGTTCTTGTAGATCTGTGAGACTGTTAAGACGAATGGAGTAGATCCTGAAGTCTACAGGCTCATGCTTTTCCCTTTTGCTGTAAGAGACAGAGCTAGAATCTGGTTAGACTCACAACCTAAAGATAGCCTGGACTCCTGGGATAAGCTGGTCACTGCCTTCTTGGATAAATTCTTCCCTCCTCAAAAGCTGAGTAAGCTGAGAGTGGATTTTCAAACCTTCAAACAAAAAGATGGTGAATCCCTCTATGAAGCTTGGGAAAGATACAAGCAGCTGACCAAAAGATGTCCATCCGACATGTTTTCAGAATGGACCATATTAGATATATTCTATTATGGCCTGTCTGAATTTTCGAAAATGTCACTGGACCATTCTGCAGGTGGATCCATTCACCTAAAGAAAA
>NC_029776.3:71620537-71621429 GCF_000817695.3 Arachis duranensis | reverse complement strand
ATGGAGAAATCATCCAAATTTCTCATGGAAGGATCAACAAAAGCCTCAACAAGGCTTTAACAATGGTGGACGCAATAGGCTGAGCAATAGCAAGCCTTTTCCATCATCTTCTCAGCAACAGACAGAGAATTCTGAAAAAAATACTTCTAATTTAGCCAATCTAGTCTCTGATCTGTCAAAGGCCACTTTCAGTTTCATGAGTGAAACAAGGTCCTCCATTAGAAATCTGGAGGCACAAGTGGGCCAGCTGAGTAAGAAAGTCATTGAAATTTCTCCCAGTATTCTCCCAAGCAATACAGAAGAGAATCCAAAAGGAGAGTGCAAGGCCATTGATGTGATCAATGTGGCCGAATGGACAAGGGAGGAGGAGGACGAAAATCCTAGTGAGTAAGACCTCCTGGGACATCCCTCAAGCAAGAAGGAGTTTCCTATTAAGGATCCAAAGGAATCTGAGGCTCATACAGAGACCATAGAGATTCCATTAAATCTCCTTCTGCTATTCATGAGCTCTGAAGACTATTCTTCCTCTGAAGAAGATGAAGATGTGACTGGAGAGCAAGTTGCTTAATATTTAGGAGCTATCATGAAGCTGAATGCCAAGTTGTTTGGTAATGAGACTTGGGAAAGTGAACCTCCCTTGCTCATTAGTGAACTAGATACCTGGATTCAGCAAATTTTACCTCAAAAGATACAAGATCCTGGCAAGTTCTTAATACCTTGTACCATAGGCACCATGACCTTTGAAAAGGCTCTATATGATCTAGGGTCAGGGATAAATCTTATGCCACTCTCTGTAATAGAGAAGCTGGGGATCATTGAGGTACAACCTGCCTTGTTCTTATTACAATTGGCAGACAAGTCATTGAGACAAGCTTATGGAATAGTAGAGGAC
>NC_029776.3:71620123-71620405 GCF_000817695.3 Arachis duranensis | reverse complement strand
TTAGCCACAGCAGGAGCTGTGATAGATGTCAACAGAGGTGAATTAGTCCTTCAATTGAATGGGGACTACCTTGTGTTTAAGGCACAAGGCCATGCTTCTGTGACAAAAGAGAGTAAGCATGAAGAGCTTCTCTCAGTTCAGAGTCAAGAAGAACCCCCACAGTCAAACTCTAAGTTTGGTGTTGAGAGGCCACAACCAAACTCTAAGTTTGGTGTTGGGACTATACAACATTGACCTAATCACCTTGTGGCTCCATGAGAGCCACTGTCAAGCTATTGACAT
>NC_029776.3:71614144-71615987 GCF_000817695.3 Arachis duranensis | reverse complement strand
ATCCTGGGATTGAATGACTGTGACGAGCTTCAAACTCCTGAAGGCTGGGCGTGATGACAAACGCAAAAGAATCAAGGGATTCTATTCTAACCTGATTGAGAACCGACAGATGATTAGCCGTGCTGTGACAGAGCATAGGAACATTTTCACTGAGAGGATGGGATGTAGCCATTGACAACGGTGATGCCCTACATACAGCTTGCCATGGAAAGGAGTAGGAAGGATTGGATGAATGTAATAAGAAAGTAGAGATTCGAGAGGAGCACAGCATCTCCATACGCTTATCTGAAATTCCCACTATTAATTTACATAAGTATTTCTATCCATTTTTATTTTCTATTTATTATTATTTTTCGAACTCATCATAAACCAATTTAATCTGCCTAACTGAGATTTACAAGGTGACCATAGCTTGCTTCATTCCAACAATCTCTGTGGGATCGACCCTTACTCACGTAAGGTATTACTTGGACGACCCAGTACACTTGCTGGTTAGTTGAACGGAGTTATGTCCACACATAGCCAAGAGCCACAATAATGATTCCATACAACAACAAAGAATACTACATTGATGTGATCACAATTTCGTCCACCAGGACTATACAACATTGACTTGATCAACTTGTGGCTACATGAGAGCCCACTGTCAAGCTATTGACATTAAAGAAGCGCTTGTTGGGAGGCAACCCAATTTTATTTATCTAATTTTTATTTTATTTTATTCTATTATTATTTTGTGTTTTATTAGGTACATGATCATGTGGGGTCACGAAAAAAATATAAAAATTAAAAACAGAATCAAAAACAGCAGAAGAAAAATCACACCCTGGAGGAAGCACAGACTGGCGTTCAACGCCAGAACAGAGCATGAAACTGGCGCTGAACGCCAGAAACAAGCAACATTCTAGCGCTGAATGCCTGGAATGTGCCTAGAGGAAAAGCTGGCACTGAACGCCAGTAACAAGCATGAAACTGGCGTTCAACGCCAGAAACATGTTACATGTGGGCGTTGAACGCCCAGAATGTGCACCACTCGGCGTTTAAACGCCAGAATGGTGTGCAAAGGCATTTTACATGCCTATTTGGTGCAGGGATGGAATTCCTTGACACCTCAGGATCTGTGGACCCTATAGGATCCCCACCTACTATATTCCCACCCTACCTCCTAATCCTATTTTACTCTTCCCCATGTCACACTTCCCAAAAACCCTTCACCAATCACCTCAATCTCTCTTCCCAATCACCTATTCACCACTCACAACCATCCACTCTTCCCCATAAACCCCACCTACCTTCAAAATTCAAAAACATTTTCCCACCCAATCCCACCCTAAATGGCCGAACCTACCCTCTCCCCTCTCCCTATATATACCCTTCCATTCTACCTCATTTTCACACAACACTACCCCCTTTACTATACCTTGGCCGAATCCATCTCCCCTCACTCTCCTCCAATTTCTTCTTCTTCTTCTTCTCTTCTTTCTTCTCTTACTCGAGGGCGAGCAATATTTTAAGTTTGGTGTGGTAAAAGCATAAGCTTTTTGTTTTTCCATTACCATCAATGGCACCTAAGGCCGGAGAATCCTCTAGAAAAGGAAAAGGGAAGACAAAAGCTTCCACCTCCGAGTCATGGGAGATGGAAGATTCATCTCCAAAAGCCATCAAGACCACTTCTATGATGTTGTGGCGAGGAAGAAGGTGATCCCTGAGGTCCCTTTCAAGCTCAAGAAAAATGAGTACCCGGAGATCCGACATGAAATCCGAAAAAGAGGTTGGGAAGTCCTAACCAACCCCATGCAACAAGTCGGAATCTTAATGGTTCAAGAGTTCTATGCCAATGCAT
>NC_029776.3:71612115-71613883 GCF_000817695.3 Arachis duranensis | reverse complement strand
ATGAGGTCATCTCCAATGAAATCTACAAAATAGCCGACAAGCCCTCCACCATGGCAAGGCTAGCTTTTCCTCACCTTATTTGCCATCTATGTTACTCAGCTGGAGTTATCATAGAAGGAGACATCCCCATTGAAGAGGATAAGCCCATCACCAAGAAGAGGATGGAGCAAGCAAGAGAGACCCTTCACGGTTCTCAAAAGATGCATGATGAAGCTCATCATCAAGAAATCCTTGAGATGCCTCAAGGGATGCACTTTCCTTCCAACAACTATTGGGAACAACTCAACACCTCCTTAGAAGATTTGAGCCACAATGTTGAACAATTAAGGGTGGAACATCATGAGCACTCCATCATTCTCCAAGAAATAAGAGAAGACCAAAGAGCAATGAGGGAGGAGCAATGAGGGAGGAGCAACAAAGGCAAGGAAGGGACATAGAAGAACTTAAGAACATTGTTGGTCCTTCAAGAAGAAGACGCCACTAAAGGTGGATTCATTCCTTGTTCTTATCTCTTTCTGCTTTTCGTTTTTTTTATATGTTGAGTTTATCTATGTTTCGTGTCTCTACTTCATGATCATTAGTATGTAGTAACCATGTCTTAAAGCTATGAATAAAATCCATTAATCCTTCACCTCTCTTAAATGAAATATGCTTTAATTCAAAAGAACAAGAAGTACATGAAATTCGAATTTATCCTTGAATTTAATTTAATTATATTGATATGGTGACAATACTTTTTGTTTTCTGAATGAATGCTTGAACAGTGCATATTTTTGATCTTGTTGTTTATGAATGTTGGCTCTTGAAAGAATGATGAACAAAGAGAAATGTTATTGATAATCTGAAAAATCATAAAATTGATTCTTGAAGCAAGAAAAAGCAGTGAAAATAAAAGAAAAAGCTTGCGAAAAAAAATGGCGAAAAAAAAGAAAGAAAAAGAAAAAGCAAGCAGAAAAAGCCAATAGCCCTTAAGACCAAAAGGCAAGGGTAAAAAGGATCCAAGGCTTTGAGCATCAATGGATAGGAGGGCCCAAGGAAATCAAATCCAGGCCTAAGCGGCTAAATCAAGTTGTCCCTAACCATGTGCTTGTGTCATGAAGGTCCAAGTGAAAAGCTTGAGACTGAGTGGTTAAAGTCGTGATCCAAAGCAAAAAGAGTGTGCTTAAGAGCTCTGGACACCTCTAACTGGGGACTCTAGCAAAGCTGAGTCACAATCTGAAAAGGTTCACCCAGTTATGTGTCTGTGGCATTTATGTATCCGGTGGTAATACTGGAAAACAAAGTGCTTAGGGCCACGGCCAAGACTCATAAAAGTAGCTATGTTCAAGAATCAACATACTTAACTAGGAGAATCAATAACACTATCCATGCCTAACTAGGAAAGTCAATAACACTATCTGAAACTCTGAGTTCCTAGAGACGCCAATCACTCTGAACTTCAAAGGAAAAAGTGAGATGCCAAAACTGTTCAGAAGCAAAAAGCTACAAGTCCCGTTCATCTAATTATGATTAATATTCATTGATATTCTGGAATTTATAGTATATTCTCTTCTTTGTATCCTACTTGATTTTCAGTTGCTTGGGGACAAGCAACAATTTAAGTTTGGTGTTGTGATGAGCGGATAATTTATACGCTTTTTGGCATTGTTTTTAGTTAGTTTTTAGTAAGTTCAAGCTACTTTTGGGGGTGTTTTCATTAGTTTTTATGTTAAATTCACATTTCTGGACTTTACTATGAGTTTGTGTGTTTTTCTGTGATTTCAGGTAA
>NC_029776.3:71594483-71612058 GCF_000817695.3 Arachis duranensis | reverse complement strand
GCTGAAATTGAGAGACTTGAGCAAAACTCTGAAAAAGGCTGACAAAGGACTGCTGATGCTATTGGAATCTGACCTCCCTGTACTCAAAATGGATTTTCTGGAGCTACAGAACTCCAAATGGCGCTCTCTCAACGGCATTGGAAATAGACATCCAGAGCTTTTCAGCAATATATAATAGTCCATACTTTATTCGGAAATTGACAACGTAACTTGGAGTTGAACGCCAAATATATGCTGCTGTCTGGAGTTAAACGCCCGAAACACGTCATGATCCGGAGTTGAACGCCCAAAACACGCTATAACTTGGAGTTCAACTCCAATAAATGCCTCAGCTCGTGGATAGATCAAGCTCAGCCCAAGCATGCACCAAGTGGGCCGCAGAAGTGGATTTATGCATCAATTACTTACTCATGTAAACCCTAGTAGCTAGTCTAGTATAAATAGGATAAGTTACTATTGTATTAGACATCTTTTGACAGTTTAATCTTTTGACTGTTTTAGTCTTTGATCATTCGGTCTTTTGATCATTGAGGGGGCTGGCCATTCGGCCATGCATGAACCTTTCACTTATGTATTTTCAACAGTGGAGTTTCTGCACACCATAGATTAAGGGTGTGGAGCTTTGCTGTATCTCAAGTTTCAATACAATTACCATTACTTTTTATTCAATTCTCTTTTATTCTTATTCCAAGATATACATTGTACTTCAACTTGATGAATGTGATGATCCGTGACACTCATCATCATTCTCACCTATGAACGCGCGTGACTGACAACCACTTCCGTTCTACTTTAGGCCGGGCGCATATCTCTTAGATTCCCCAACAGAATCTTCGTGGTATAAGCTAGATAGATGGCGGCATTCATGGGGATCCGGAAAGTCTAACCTTGTTTGTGGTATTCCGAGTAGGATCCTGGGAATCCGGAAAGTCTAACCTTGTCTGTGGTATTCCGAGTAGGATTCCGGTATTGAATGACTGTGACGAGCTTCAAACTCCTGAAGGCTGGGCCTGATGACAAACGCAAATGAATCAAGGGATTCTACTCCAACCTGATTGAGAACCGACAGATGATTAGCCGTGGTGTGATAAAGCATTTGGACCATTTTCACTGAGAGAATGGGATGTAGCTATCAACAAGGGTGATGCCTCCAGACGATTAGCCGTGCAGTGGGATTGGATGAAAGTAGTACGAAAGTAGAGATTCGAAAGGATTCTAGCATCTCCACACGCCTATCTGAAATTCCCACTATTGATTTACATAAGTATTTCTATCCTTTCTTATTTTATTTATCTTTTAATTATCTAATCCAATTACATTTGACCCTATGAATCCACTTAACTGAGATTTACAAGGTGACCATAGCTTGCTTCATACCAACAATCTCTGTGGGATCGACCCTTACTCACGTAAGGTATTACTTGGATGACCCAGTACACTTACTGGTTAAGTTGAACGGAGTTGTGAGCTTCTCTAACAGTGCCTAGAACTCTTTTATCACAATTTCGTCCACCAACTGCTTTGAATGAATGTTATTTGAGGTATTCCAGATATTTATGATTTTAATTTAGCTTTCTACATTCCTGACTTTGGTTAAGAAATCAGTAACTCTTGAGTTATCAAACTCAACGTGATCGATAATCGCTATCTTTGCTAATTATCTTGAACTTCTATAATCCCAATCTTTTTCTAGGAATTAACTAGGATTTGAAGATCAAACTAATTAGCCACTTGACCTTCCTTCGCACCAGCAAAGGTTAACTAAGTGGAATTAAGATTCAATTTTCATCATTATTGATAAGGATAACTAGGATAGGACTTCCAATTTCTCATACCTTGCCAAGAGTTTATTTTACAGTCATTTATTTATTTTATTTGTCATTTATCATACTTGTTCCTCATTCTCAAAACCCCCAATTTACAAAACTCATAACTAATAATAAGAACACACCTCCCTGCAATTCCTTGAGAAGACGACCCGAGGTTTAAAATACTTCGGTTATCAATTTATTTAGGGGTTTGTTACTTGTGACAACTAAAACATTTGTACAAAGGGATTTCTGTAGGTTTAGAATCTATACTTACAACGCGACTTTATAAAATTCTTTACTAGTAAAAATCTCGACGACAAAATGGCGCCGTTGCCGGGGAATTGCAAACGTGTGCCTTATTATTGGTTATTGTAAATATTTTTCAAAAAAAAAATATCTTATCTTACTTTTTTTTCAAAAATATCTTATCTTATTTTTTTCAAAAAAAAATCAAAATTTTTTCAAAATATTTTCTTTTTTGTTAGTTTTTGTTTTTATTTTCTCTTACTACCATGAACTCTCACCCCTTTGGCTATGAGTCTGGTTACAACTATGTTGCAGGAAGAGGAAGCTATAACAGGAATACGCATCAAGGTCAAAGCAATCAAAGATGGACGGAGCCAAGAGGATCTGATCAACCCTTTAGGCAACAACACCTTCCAAGATATCATAGACGAAGACCATTCTATAATGCATACCAAGATGATAGATATGGTGGACCTCCTTGTAGTTACCAACAAGCTCCATCATATACCAATGAACCACCTCCTCAACATAGCTTTGAACCACCACACTCACAAGCCCATTTCCACCATTCACCTCCATATGACCCCAAACCTTGTCCACCACACCAACCACCATATGAACCATACCAGAATCACCACCTCAATATACACTATCTCCATATCCTTATCAAGAGGAACCACCTCTGTGTTATGAACCTTTTCTCCCAACAAGTGAACCCTCCTATCCACCCCAAACCTCCATGGAGAAAACATTTTCCGATCTAAACTCTGCTATACAAGTTCTCGCTGCCTAAATCGGACCACCAAATACCCCCAATATTCAACCCTCAAGCTCCAATGCACTTCCATCTAAACCACATAAGGATCCACCCATCCCATCACCACCATCCATGGAAGAGCACCAACATCCATCAATCCAAGAGCAACATGATCCCACTGATACTATTGACATGGAACAAGAGAGAGAGGATCATCTTCGCGAATCCATACTTCATACGGAGCTAGAGGAGGCACTAAAGGTAAAGGTAGTAGAGACCCTTGAAGTTGATAGCGCGATTGAAGAACTAGTGAAAGAAGACAACAAGGAGGATTTTGTACTTGAAGGTGAAGAAATAGTTGAACAGGAAATCATCAAGGATGAATACGATTTCATACTTAAACACCTGGATCAAGCAATAAATTGATTACCTTTCTGATGTTCAGACATTCACGGAACCTCCATGGCTTCATGTGGAAAATCTACTGAAGAACGTAGCAGGAAGGAGAAGTTAGGCACTCCGGTGGATAGTGAGCAGCACGATTTGGTATTGGAACAAGTGGAGGAAGCCAGAATTATTGAAGAAAAAGAGGACGCAGTGATTGAAGACTTAGGAGATGCTGAACCTCCATGGGAAAGTCAAGTTATAGAGCCTCCTTCAAGGACGTTTGAAACTGATGTTGAGGAGGGTGTACAACCTCTGAGGCATCTCATTTTTAAGCCTGCCTGGAAGTAGAATCTTCTTGGACTCTTGGCATTTGACAACATAAACAAAAGGCCAAAATTCGAAGAACACACAATTATCTAGTACAAATTTTGAGACACTAACCAGGTTCTTTGAAATGGTAGGGACATGAAGCAAGTTCTGGAGTTTAAAAAATTTGTTTAACATAGAAGCATGCATGACAGACCTTTCAATATTAGCAATACTTATACCTTTTCCATTACCTCCAAACACTTGTTTAGGTCCTGTGTATTTTGAGCTGCTGAGAAGATTCATCTGGTCGAAGGTGAGGTTGTAAGTGATGAGCAGATAATTTATACGCTTTTCGGCATTGTTTTTAGGTAGTTTTTAGTATGATCTAGATACTTTTAGGGATGTTTTCATTAGTTTTTATGCTAAATTCATATTTCTGGACTTTACTATGAGTTTGTGTGTTTTTCTGTGATTTCAGGTATTTTCTGGCTGAAATTGAGGGACCTGAGCAAAACTCTGATAGGAGGCTGACAAAGGATTGCTGATGCTGTTGGAATCTGACCTTCCTGCACTCGAAATGGATTTTATGGAGCTACAGAACACTAAATGGCGCGCTCTCAACGGCGTTGGAAAGTAGAAATCCAGAGCTTTCCAGCAATATATAATAGTTTATACTTTATTCGAGATTTGATGACGTAAACTGGCGCTCAACGCCAGTTCCACGCTGCATTCTGGAGTCAAACGCCAGAAACACGTCACGAACTAGAGTTGAACACCCAAAACACGTTACAACTTGACGTTCAACTCCAAGAGAAGCCTCAGCTCGTGGATAGATCAAGCTCAGCCCAAGCACACACCAAGTGGGCCCCGGAAGTGAATTTATGCATCAATTATTTACCTCTGTGAACCCTAGTAGCTAGTTTAGTATAAATAGAACTTTTTACTAGTTTATTAGATATCCTTGATTGTATTATTCAATCTTTGGATGTTTAGTTCTGAGATCTTGGGGGCTGGCCATTCGGCCATGCCTGGACCTTCATCACTTATGTATTTTCAATGGTGGAGTTTCTACACACCATAGATTAAGAGTGTGGAGCTCTGCTGTACCCCAAAGTTTTATTGCAATTACTACTATTTTCTATTCAATTTGATTTATTCATGTTCTAAGATATTCGTTGCACTTTAACTTGATGAATGTGATGATCCATGACACTCATCATTATTCTCACCTATGAACGCGTGTGACTGACAACCACTTCCGTTCTACCCTAGACCGGGCGCATATCTCTTGGATTCCTTAATCAGAATCTTCGTGGTATAAGCTAGAATTGATGGCGGCATTCATGGAAATCTGGAAAGTCTAACCTTGTCTGTGGTATTCCGAGTAGGATTCTGGGATTGAATGACTGTGACGAGCTTCAAACTCGCGATTGCTGGGCGTGATGACAAACTCAAAAGAATCAAGGGATTCTATTCCAACATGATCGAGAACCGACAGATGATTAGCCGTGCTGTGACAGAGCATTTGGACCATTTTCACTGAGAGGATGGGATGTAGCCATTGACAACAGTGATGTCCTACATACAGCTTGCCATAGAAAGGAGTGACAAAGATTGGATAAAGACAGTAGAAAAGTAGAGATTTAGAAGGAACACAGCACCTCCATACACCTATCTGAAATTCCCACCATTGGATTACATGTGTAACTTTATCTTTATTTTCTATTTAATTTATTATTATTATTTGAAAAACCAATAATCTATTAAATTAGTTAAATCTGCCTGACTGAGATTTACAAGATGACCATAGCTTGCTTCATACCAACAATCTCTGCGGGATCGACTCTTACTCACGTAAGGTATTACTTGGACGACCCAGTACATTTGCTGGTTAGTTGTGCGGGGTTATGACAAAGTGTGATTTATGTTTGAGAGCACCAAGTCTTTGGAGCCATTGTTGATGATCACAATTTCGTGCACCAAGTTTTTGGCGCCGTTGCCGGGGATTGTTCGAGTATGGACAACTGATGGTTCATCTTGTTGCTCAGATTAGGTAATTTTCTTTTTATTTTCCTTTCAAAAAAAGTTTTCAAAAATCTTTCAAAATTTTTTTATTTATTTTCGTTTTTCAAAAATATAATTTTCGAAAAAAATAATAAAAATACAAAAAAATTATAAAATCATAAAAACCAAAAATATTTTGTGTTTCTTGTTTGAGTCTTGAGTCAATTTTTAAGTTTGGTGTCAATTGCATGCTTTAAAATTTTTTCTTGCATTTTTCGATAATTCATGCATTCATGGTGTTCTTCATGATCTTCAAGTTGTTCTTGACAAGTCTTCTTGTTTGATCTTGATGTTTTCTTGTTTTGTGTTGTATGTTGTTTTCCATATGCATTTTTGCATTCATAGTGTCCATGCATTAAAGAATTCTAAGTTTGGTGTCTTGCATATTTTCTTTGCATCAAAAATTTTTCAAAATTATGTTCTTGATGTTCATAATGATCTTCAAAGTGATGTTCATCATGATCTTCAAAGAGTTCTTGGTGTTCATCTTGACATTCATAGTGTTCTTGCATGCATCATATGTTTTGATCCAAAATTTTCATGTTTTGGGTCATGTTTGTGTTTTTCTCTCTCTTCATTAAAAATTGAAAAATAAAAAAATATGTTTTCCTTTTTTCTCTCCTGATTTTCGAAAATTTGAGTTGACTTAGTCAAAATTTTTTAAAATTAGTTGTTTCTTACAAGTCAAGTCAAATTTTCAATTTTAAAAATCCTATCTTTTCAAAACTTTTTCAAAAAAATCAAATCTTTTTCATTTTTATCTTATTAATTTCGAAAATTTTAAAATTATTTTCAAAATCTTTTTCTTAATTTTATTTCAAATTTTTGAAAATTATGCTAACAATTAATGTGATTGATTAAAAAATTTGAAGTTTGTTACTTTCTTGTTAAGAAAGGTTCAATCTTTAAATTCTAGAATCATATCTTTTAGTTTCTTGTTAGTCAAGTAATTAATTTTAATTTTAAAAATTAAATCTATCTTATCTTATCTTTTATATCATATCTTTTTCAAAAATCTTTTTCAACCATATCTTTTTATCATATCTTTTTCAAAAATTTTATCTTATCCAAAAATTTGATTTCAAAATATCTTATCTTATCTTTTTATCTTCTTATCTTTTCAAATTTGATTTTAATATCTTTTTCAACTAACTATTTGACTTTTTGTTTGTTTCTTATCTTTTTTAAAACCACCTAACTACTTCTCCCTCTCTAATTTTTGAAAATATCTCACCTCTTTTTCAAAATTCTTTTTAATTAATTAACTAGTTGTTTTAAAATTTTAATTTTAATTCTATCTCATCTTTAATTTTCGAAAATCATTAACTCCTTTTCAAAATTAATTTTGAATTCTCTCTCATCTTCTTCAATTTATTTATTTATTTACTAACACTTCTCTTCACCTCTCTTCATCTCCAATCACTGCTTCTATCCTCACCCTTGTGTTTGGGTTCTTCTTCACTTTTATTCCTTTCTTCTTCTACTAATAATAAGGATCCTCTTTGTCCAGATATAGAGGATTTCTCTTCCTTTTTCTTTTTCTCTTCTCTTTCATATGAGCAGGAATAAAGAAAAAGGCATCTTTGTTGAAGCTGATCTAGAACCTGAAAGGACTCTGAAAAAGAAACAAAGAGAAGCTAAATTACAACAATCCAGAGGTAACCTTTCTGAAATTTTTGAACAAGAGAAGGAGATGGCAGCCGAACCCAACAAAAATAATGCAAGGAGGATGCTTGGTGATTTCACTAAACCAACGTCCAAGTTTGATGGAAGAAGCATCTCAATTCCTGCCATTGAAGCAAACAATTTTGAGCTGAAACCTCAATTAGTTGCTTTGATGCAACAGAACTGCAAGTTTCATAGACTTCCATCTGAAGCCTTATCAGTTTTTAACTTAGTTCTTGTAGATTTGTGAGACTGTCAAGACAAATGGAGTTGATCCTGAAGTCTACAGGCTCATGCTTTTCCCTTTTGCTGTAAGAGACAGAGCTAGAACATGGTTGGACTCATAACCTAAAGATAGCCTGGACTCCTGGGATAAGCTGGTCACGGCCTTCTTGGATAAATTCTTTCCTCCTCAAAAGTTGAGCAAGCTTAGAGTGGATGTTCAGACCTTCAAACAAAAAATTGGTGAATCCATCTATGAAGCTTGGGAAAGATACAAGCAGATGACCAAAAAGTGTCCTTCTGATATGTTTTCAGAATGGACCATATTAGATATATTCTATTATGGTCTATCTAAGTTTTCCAAAATGTCAGTGGACCATTCTGCAGGTGGATCCATTCACCTAAAGAAAATGCCTGCAGAAGCTCAAGAACTTATTGACATAGTTGCAAATAACCAATTCATGTACACTTCTGAGAGGAATTCCGTGAATAGTGGGACGCCTCAAAGGAAGGAAGTTCTTAAAATTGATGCTCTGAATGCCATATTGGCTCAGAACAAAGTGTTGACTCAGCAAGTCAACATGATCTCTCAAAATCTGAATGGATGGCAAAATGCATCCAACAGTACTAAAGAGGCAGCTTCTGAAGAAGCTTATGATCCTGAGAACCCTGCAATAGCAGAGGTAAATTACATGGGTGAACCCTATGGAAACACCTATAATTCATCATGGAGAAATCATCCAAATTTCTCATGGAAGGATCAACAAAAGCGTCAACAAGGCTTTAATAATGGTGGAAGAAACAGGCTCAGCAATAACAAGCCTTTTCCATCATCTTCTCAGCAACAAACAGAGAATTCTGAGCAAAGTCACTCTAATTTAGCAAACTTAGTCTCTGATCTGTCAAAAGCCACTTTAAGTTTCATGAGTGAGACAAGATCCTCCATTAGAAATTTGGAGGCACAAGTGGGCCAGCTGAGTAAGATAGTCATTGAAACTCCTCCCAGTATTCTCTCAAGCAATACAGAAGAGAATCTAAAAGGAGAGTGCAAGGCCATTGATGTAATCAATATGGCCGAATGCACAAGGGAGGAGAAGGACAAAAATCCTAGTGAGGAAGACCTCCTGGGACGTCTCTCAAACAAGAAGGAGTTCCCTATTAAGGACCTAAAGGAATTTGAGGCTCATATAGAGACCATAGAGATTCCACTAAATCTCCTTCTGCCATTCATGAGCTCTGAAGACTATTCTTCCTCAGAAGAGGATGAAGATGTGACTAGAGAGCAAGTTGCTCAATATCTAGGAGCTATCAAGAAGCTGAAGGCCAAGTTGTTTGGTAATGAGACTTGGGAAGGTGAACCTCCCTTGCTCATTAGTGAACTAGATACATGGGTTCAGAAAACTTTGCCTCAAAAGAGACAAGATCCTGGTAAATTCTTAATACCATGTACCATAGGCACCATGACCTTTAATAAAGCTCTGTGTGACCTGGGGTTAGACATAAATTTTATGCCACTCTCTGTAATGGAGAAACTAGGGATCACTGAGGTATAGCCTGCCTTATTCTCATTACAATTGGCAGACAAGTCAGTAAGACAAGCTTACGGATTAGTAAAGGACGTGTTAGTAAAGGTTGAAGGCCTTTACATCCCTGCTGATTTAATAATCTTAGACACTAGGAAGGAAGAAGATGAATGCATCATCCTTGGAAGACCTTTCCTAGCCACAGCAGGTGCTGTGATTGATGTTAACAGAGGAGAATTAGTCCTTCAATTGAATGGGGACTACCTTGTGTTTAAGGCACACGGCCATCCCTCTATAACACTGGAGAGAAAGCATGAAAAGCTTCTCTCAGTACAGAGTCAGACAAAGCCCCCACAGTCAAACTGTAAGTTTGGTGTTGGGAGGCTGGTGGACTAAATTGTGATCATCAACAATGGCTCCAAAGACTTGGTGCTCTCAAACATGAATCACACTTTGTCACAACTCCGCAAAACTAACCAGCAAGTGCACTGGGTCGTCCAAGTAATACCTTATGTGAGTAAGGGTCGATCCCACATAGATTGTTGGTATGAAGCAAGCTATATTCATCTTGTAAATCTCAGTCAGGCGGATAATAATTGATTATGGGAAATATAAAGAGATACTTGCGTGAATAATAAAGGATAGAAATACTTATGTAAATTAATGGTGGGAATTTCAGATAAGCGTATGGAGATGCTTGTCCCTGTTGAATCTATGCTTTCCTACTACTTTTATTCAATTTTATCACTCCCTTCTATGGCAAGCTGTATGTAGGGCATCACTGTTGTCAATGGCTACATCCCATCCTCTCAGTGAAAATGGTCTAAAGGCTCTGTCACAGCACAGCTAATCATCTGTCGATTCTCAATCAGGTTGGAGTAGAATCCAGTGATTCTTTTGCGTCTGTCACTAACGCCCAGCCTTCAGGAGTTTGAAGCTCGTCACAGTCATTCAATCCCGGAATCCTACTCAGAATACCACAGACAAGGTTAGACTTTCCGGATTCCCATGAATGCTGCCATCAATTCTAGCTTATACCACGAAGATTCTGATTAAGGAATCCAAGAGATATGCGCCCGGCCTAAGGTAGAACGGAAGTGGTTGTCAGTCACGTGCGTTCATAGGTGAGAATGATGATGAGTGTCACGGATCATCACATTCATCAAGTTGAAGTGCAACGAATATCTTAGAACAGGAATAAATCGAATTGGATCGAAAATAATAGTAATTGCATTGAAACTTGAGGTACAGCAGAGCTCCACACCCTTAATCTATGGTGTGCAGAAACTCCACCGTTGAAAATACATAAGTGAAAGGGCCAGGCATGGCCGAATGGCCAGCCCCCATGATCTGAGAACTAAACGTCCCAAGATTGAATAATACAATCCCAGATGCCTAATACAATAGTAAACTATCCTATTTATACTAAACTAGCTACTAGGGTTTACAAGAGTAAGTAATTGATGCATAAATCCACTTCCCGGGCCCACTTGGTGTATGTTTGGGCTGAGCTTGATCTATCCACGAGCTGATGCTTCTTTTGGAGTTGAACACCAAGTTGTAATGTGTTTTGGGCGTTCAACTCCGGTTCGTGACGTGTTTCTGGCGTTTGACTCCAGATAGCAACATGGAGCTGGCGTTGAGAGCCAGTTTACGTCATCTAATCACAAATAAAGTATGGGCTATTATATATTTCTGGAAAGCTCTGAATGTCTAATTTTCAACGCCGTTGAGAGCGCGCCATTTGGAGTTCTGTAGCTCCATAAAATCTTTTTCGAGTGCAGGGAGGTCAGATTCCAACAGCATCAGCAGTCTTTTGTCAGCCTTCTTATCAGAGTTTTGCTCAGGTCCCTCAATTTCAGCCAAAAATTACCTGAAATCATAGAAAAACACACAAACTCATAGTAAAGTCCAGAAATGTGAATTTAGCATAAAAACTAATGAAAACATCCCTAAAAGTAACTAGATCATACTAAAAACTACCTAAAAACAATGCTAAAAAGCGTATAAATTATCCGCTGATCACAACACTAAACTTAAATTGTTGCTTGTCCCCAAGCAACTGAAAATAAATTAGGATAAAAAGAAGAGAATATACTATAAATTCTAAAATGTCAATGAATATTAATTCTAATTAGATGAGCGGGACTTGTAGCTTTTTGCTTCTGAACAGTTTTGGCATCTCACTTTTTCCTTTGAAGTTCAAAATGATTGGCATCTATAGGAACTTAGAATTTAGATAGTGCTATTGACTCTCCTAGTTTAGTATGTTGATTCTGAACACAACTACTTTATGAGTCTTGGTCGTGGCCCTAAGAACTTTGTTTTCCAGTATTATGAGTCTTGGCCGTGGCCCTAAGCATTCTGTTTTCCAGTATTACCACCAGATACATAAATGCCACAGACACATGACTGGGTGAACCTTTTCAGATTGTGACTCAGCTTTGCTAGAGTCCCCAGTTAGAGCTATCCAGAGCTCTTAAGCACACTCTTTTTGCTTTGGATCACGACTTTAACCACTCAGTCTCAAGCTTTTCACTTGGACCTGCATGCCACAAGCACATGGTTAGGGACAACTTGATTTAGTCGCTTAGGCCTGGATTTTATTTCCTTGGGCCCTCCTATCCATTGATGCTCAAAGCCTTGGATCCTTTTTACCCTTGCCTTTTGGTTTTAAGGGCTATTGGCTTTTTCTGCTTGCTTTTTCTTTTTCTTTCTATTTTTTTCGCAAAAATTTTTTTTCTTCTGCAAGCTTTTGCTTTTTCACTGCTTTTTCTTGCTTCAAGAATCAATTTCATGATTTTTCAGATTGTCAATAACATTTCTCTTTGTTCATCATTCTTTCAAGAGCCAACAATTTTAACATTCATAAACAACAAGATAAAAAATATGCACTGTTCAAGCAATCATTCAGAAAACAAAAGTATTTTCACAACATCAATATAATTAAATTAAATTCAAGGATAAATTTGAAATTCATGTACTTCTTGTTCTTTTGAGTTAAAAATATTTTTTTTATTTAAGAGAGGTGAAGGATTAATGGAGTTTTTCATAACTTTAAGACATAGTTACTAACTACTAATGATCATGAAGTAGAGACACAAAACATAAATAAACATATAACATAAAAACCGAAAAGCAGAGAAAATAAGAACAAGGAATGAGTCCACCTTAGTGGCGTCTTCTTCTTGAAGGAAATTACTTAATCTGAGCAACAAGATGAGAAAATAAGAAAAATTTTTGAAAGAATTTTGAAAACTTTTTTTTTGAAAATAAAAAAAAGGAAATTACTTAATCTGAGCAACAAGATGAACCGTTAGTTGTCCAAACTCGAACAATCCCCGGCAACGGTGCCAAAAACTTGGTGGACAAAATTGTGATCATCAACAATGGCTCCAAAGACTTGGTGCTCTCAAACATGAATCACACTTTGTCACAACTCCGCACAACTAACCAGCAAGTGCACTGGGTCGTCCAAGTAATACCTTACGTGAGTAAGGGTCGATCCCACAGAGATTGTTGGTATGAAGCAAGCTATGGTCATCTTGTAAATCTCAGTCAGGCGGATAACAATTGATTATGGGAAATATAAAGAGATACTTGCGTGAATAATAAAGGATAGAAATACTTATGTAAATTAATGGTGGGAATTTCAGATAAGCGTATGGAGATGCTTGTCCCTGTTGAATCTCTGCTTTCCTACTGCTTTTATCCAATTTTATCACTCCCTTCTATGGCAAGCTATATGTAGGGCATTGATGATTGGATTTTTGACGGTATAGAATTTCACTAATGAAATCTCGTTGTAAAGTATAGTTTCTAAACCAACAATAATCCTTTCATACAAAAGATTGTTTGTCACTAAAACAAATCCCTAAATTTATAAACCGAAGTATTGAACCTCGGGTCGTTCTCCCTAGGAATTACAATAAAGTGTCTTGTTATTGGTTATGGATTATTTTTGGGGTTTTGATAAGAGGCATGAAAATAAATGGCAAGAAAGTAAACTAATGGCTAAAAAGGTCTTGGCAAGAGTTGGTGGTCAAGGATCTCTATCCTAATCACTAACCACAATATGAGAATTGGCAAGGATTAATCTCATTAAATCATCCTCTAACTAGTAGTAAAGGAAAGTCAAATGAGCTATATCAATCCTAGTCCATAAGTCCTACCTCTCCACTAATTCAATTAGTGAGAACTAGAGTCAGTGGATCCCAATCATCAATTACTTGGACATTAGTAACTCAAGAGTTCCTAAGTTACCTTTCCAAGCCAAGAACATAAAACTCTACTCTAAAATCCAACCAAGCATTTTCTCAAACACTTGGAAGGCACAAAAGAAAAGCATAGTAAATCAACAACAAGAATGAATTCTAACAACAATCAAATGTAAAGAATTAACAACAATAATTAAAGGAAACAAGATCTACATGAATTACCTCTTATTGAATTGAAAGAAAATGGAAGGAACAATAGTAGATCTACAACAAAACATAAGAACAACATAAAGAAAATTACAACAAAAGAATGGAAGAATGGTGAATCTAACAACAAGGAATTGAGAAGATAGAAGTAGAAGAAGGTGAATTAAAATCTAGATCCAAGAACTAAGCCTAATCCTAATCCTAATTCTAGAGAGAAGTGAGAGCTTCTCTCTCTAGAAACTAACTCTAACTACTAAACTAAGCTAAACTAAACTAATGGTAACTAACTTCTCAAGTATGAAAGTGTGTGAAGTATACTGATTCCCTCTTCACTCCTTGGGTTAAATAGCATCAGAAATGAGTTGGATTGGGCCCACAAGGCTTTAGAATTCGCTGGCCACGTTTTGCTTTAAGTGAACCAGGTGGCAGCAAAGGCGCGTGCGCGTACTATGCGTGTACGCGTCACCATCCGTGGTTCAACCATAGAAAATCTTATATCGTTTCGAAGCCCCGAATGTTAGCTTTCCAACCCAACTAGAACCGCATCATTTGGACCTCTGTAGCTCAAGTTATGGTCGATTAAGTGCGGAAAGGTCGGCTTCACAGCTTTTGCGATTCCTTCATTTCTTCATGAGTTCTCCATTTTTACATGCTTTTCCTTCATTCCCTTGGTCAAATCCTTGCCTCCTAAATCTGAAATCACTTAACAAACATATCAAGGCATCTAATGGAATCAAGGTGAATTATATTTAGCTATTTTAAGTCCTAAAAAGCATGTTTTCACTCTTAAGCACAATTAAAGGAGAAGTTATAAAACCATGCTATTTCAATGGATAAATGTGGGAAAAAGGTTATAAAATCCCCTAAATCAAGCACAAGATAAACCCTATAAATGGGGTTTATCAAGCTCCACACACTTAAACCAAGCATGTCCTCATGCTTAAACCAAGAATGAAGTAAGGGTATGGCGTTTATTCAATGGAAACTAACTAAATGCAATCTACCTATATGCAACTATCTAAATGAATGCAATTGCTTGGTCAAAATAAATCATTTCCCAAGAATCATATATGCACAAGGGCTAAGGACTAGCAAGTCTAATCCACAATTGAATTGAGCTATTAAATATTTTTACAAACTTGCATGAAAAGTGATGATTGTAGGTGGAAACATGTAGTCGAGCATCGAACCCTCACCGGATGTGTTTACACTCTATTCGCTCAAGTGTTTAGGGTTGATTCACTCAATTCTCTCCTAATCATGCTTTCTAAGATTTATTTTTCTTCTAACAATCAACATATATTTCATATATGCATACAAGTATCATGAGGTCTTTTTTCTTTGTTTCTTTCTTTTTATATTTTTTTTCTTTTCTTTTTTTTCTTTTTCTTTTGTTTTTATCATTTTTTTCTTTCTATATACAAGAGCATCAATGCATCAGTTTTTTTTACATTTGAGTAATACATGGGTATGTACCCAATTTCCAATATTTTCAATAGCAATACAAAACTACCCTTTTATTCACCCAATGTCCCGAGATTCCCACACTTGAATGGTACTCACACACACTAGCCTAAGCTAATCAAAGATCCAAATAAGGACATTTATTGTTTTCCGCTTTAGGCTTGTAATCTGCTAAATTAAGAACAAGTGGGTTAATCGTAGACGCAAATTGGCTAACAATGGAAGATAAAAGGTAAGGCTATTTGGGTAAGTGAGTTAATGAAATGATGGCCTCAATCATATAAATGCATGAGTACACAAAATAATGGACATAAAAAATCAAACAATTCAAAGATTACAATCATAGAAAGAGAATAATGCACACAAGAAGGAAAATAAGTGGTTATAAGATGTAACCACACCATTAGGCTCAAATCTCACTTGCTTGTGTTCTTAGCTCAAAAATTCATGTTCCGCAAGATATATAATTCAAGCAAGTTTAATTAAAAGTTTTCACTCAAATCAATTGGTGCCCTATAGATAAAAATCCTTGAAAAATTTAATTATTTTGACTAAGCTTATTGTGTATACATATGCAAAACTAAGAAAATGCAAGTAAAAATCCTAAAATCCTAGAATGAAATGCAAAAGTGTTGGAATTAGAAACTTGTCACCTAAAATCGCCGACCGGTCGGACGACTTCCCCACACTTAAAAGTTTGCACCATCCTCGGTGCACTCAAAGATAAGCAAGGGGGTACGGCGAATCTCCAAATTGCTGCGTGTTCTTTCTTCCGCTTCCATGTTTGCTTGTGGTGCATTGTTCATTGAAAACAAAAATATAACACCATAAGATGAGAAGATATAAAAACAAGGAAGCATACATTGTTGGAATGAGGTACTAATCACTAGAAATGAGTGAGTGAATTAGTGTGACATTCACAAATAAGTGTGTGAATTCTAAATTGCGCGGTTTAGAACACACATTAGCATAAAATTTATGTCACAAAAGAAGCATGCACTTCACTTGTCCTAATGTGCTTAAGATGCTTTAAGTAAACTTGTAAGGTAAAACAAGCATTAAAGAAGCATGGAAGCATTCAAGCTAAAACATATGGATGCATATGATCATGAAATACAATGCATTAAGGTAAATGCACATCATCATCCGTCAAGAATTTGCCTAATCACAGAAAAAGGCTCAAACCACATGGTGGCCAAATCATGTAATTCAAGAAGAGTTACAAGCTCGAAGGCAATTCTCATCTCTTGGTATTTTTCAAAAGGTAAGCATGAAAAACTCAAACCCAAGTAGCAAAATATAACCTCAATCATAGAATCCAACAAAGATTATCTGAAAAAAACATTCATGCTAAAATAGCATTTAGGTAATAAGGAGGCAACAATGTATAGTAAACAAGATCAATAAGCCAACACTTATAATGAAAATGGAGAAAATAAAATGAAAACTAAACCAAAGCTATCTAACAAACTAACTAACTAACATTAACTAACTAAAATAAATGGTTATCCATGGTGTTTGGAAGTGTTGGATGAAGGGTAGAAGAAGGGAAGAAGGAAGGAGAAGGAAAGAAATGGAAAGAGGAGAAGAAAAAAAATGTAGTGAATGGAAGAAACGGCATCCACGCGCACGCGGGCATGCCGCGCGCGCGGATGGCTTATTTCGAGAGTTGTGCGTACGCGTCATGTGCGCGTGCGTGCCAGTGGGGTTATGCCAAAGGCACAACGTTGGCGTGGCGTAGGCATAACTCTCTGAAAAATGTATGGAATGTGGAATTTCTCAATCCACGCGTACGCACGCATGGCGCACACGCGTGGATGGTCGAAAATGCTTGATGCACGCGTACGCGCGCAGTGCGCGTACGCGTGGATGGTGCTTTGTTTTTCAAAAAATTTTGCTATGCTTTTGCACCAATCCAAGCATTCCAAACCTCCAAACAGCTACCGAAACACCCTAAAACCTTATTTAACATGATAAATGCTAATTAAACTCAACAAACTAATCAAAACATGAATTTAAACTACTTTTACCAATGTGTACATAAAGGAAAATGAAAAGAAGTTACCATGGTGGGTTGTCTCCCACCTAGCACTTTTGTTTATTGTCCTTAAGTTGGACTTATGGGGAGCTCCTCATCAAGGTTGCTTGTGCTTGAATTCATCTTGGAACTTCCACCAATGCTTAGTTCTCCATTGTGCGCCAAGATTCTTCATGGATTGAGCCAAGTGTTGATGGAGTTCTTCACAAGCTTGGGGCTCCCAAAGTTGATCCTCTTTTTCTAATCCGGGATCCCACACTTTATTTTCACACCCGTCTTGAAGTTGATCATCATTATTAGTCCATCCGGGTGGTAAGTAAGGTGAATTCTCTATATAGTGGCCAACAATCCTCCTAGACCCATCTATTTGAGCACTACTACAACCTTTATATCTCATGTTTGATGCATCAACCATAATGAGCCTTGATTTGCAACGCGCACCTGGTGGACGAAATTGTGATTCATACGTTATTGCATTTTGTAAAATTCATTGCTTTTTCTTTCCCTGGCAATGGCGCCAAAAACTTGGTGTCAATGCCATGGTTCACAACTTCGCACAACTAACCAGCAAGTGCACTGGGTCGTCCAAGTAATACCTTACGTGAGTAAGGGTCGATCCCACAGAGATTGTTGGTATGAAGCAAGCTATGGTTACCTTGTAAACC
>NC_029776.3:71594175-71594379 GCF_000817695.3 Arachis duranensis | reverse complement strand
CGGAATACCACAGACAAGGTTAGACTTTCCAGATTCCCGGAATCCTACTCGGAATACCACAGACAAGGTTAGACTTTTCAGATTCCCATGAATGCTGCCATCTATCTAGCTTATACCAAGAATATTCTGTTGGGGAATCTAAGAGATATGCGCCCGGCCTAAGGTAGAACGGAAGTGGTTGTCAGTCACGCGCGTTCATAGGTG
>NC_029776.3:71592332-71593799 GCF_000817695.3 Arachis duranensis | reverse complement strand
GTAATTAATTGATGCATAAATCCACTTCCGGGGCCCACTTGGTGTGTGTTTGGGCTGAGATTGATCTATCCACGAGCTGAGGCTTCTTTTGGAGTTGAACGCCGAGTTATAGCGTGTTTCTGGCGTTCAACTCCGGGTTGTGACGTGTTTCTGGCGTTTGACTCCAGACAGCAGCATGTACTCGGCGTTGAGCGCCACTTTACGTCGTCAATTCCCGAATAAAGTATGAACTATTATATATTGCTGGAAATATCTGGATGTCTACTTTCAAACGCCGTTAAGAGCGCGCCATTTGGAGTTCTGTAGCTCCAGAAAATCCATTTTAAGTGCAGGGAGCTCAGATTCCAACAGCATCAGCAGTCCTTTTGTCAGCCTTTTTCAGAGTTTTGCTCAAGTCCCTCAATTTCAGCCAGAAATTACCTGAAATTACAAAATAACACACAAACTCATAGTAAATTCCAGAAATGTGAATTTAACATAAAAACTAATGAAAACATCCCTAAAAGTAGCTTGAACTTACTAAAAACTACCTAAAAACAATGCCAAAAAGCGTATAAATTATCCGCTCATCACCACCACAAAACCTTTTCCGCTTACGCTTCATCCGACAAACTTCCTTAAGTTGGCCATCCGTTTCAAGTAAGCCATATTCAAGTGGGGTAATAAAGCTAATAGAAATGACTCAAATGAAGGTGTAGATGGCAACCTAGGCAAAGATGCTTCCAAAGATCTTGACAAAGCATAACCAACCCTCGTTCTTCTATTTCTAGGGACTTCCACCTCTTCACAAGATCTCTTAATCTCAATCCTTTGTTCAACAATTTTATCTAAACCTTTTCCTTTACTCAAATCATAATAGGGAGGGTGAGAAAAATTTACCTCCTCAACGCTTTCAAATCCAACCAGAGAAGGTTCTTCATGCTTAAAGGATTCTTCACCACTAAGACTTGATGCTTGATCTTCATCGCCTAGGGAACTCAATTCTTTCTCTATCCATCCAAGTCTTCATATGGAATATGCCTTGGAAGGTTTGCACTTTCCTCCCTAGCATCAATTTCAATCATCTTGGAGGGGTTTTCTTCAAATCTATGTTCCCATGGAGGCTCCGCATCTCCTAAGTCTTCTACCACTTCTTCCTTGTCTTCAACAATTACAACTTCCTCCAATTGTTCCAATACAAAGCAACTTCCTTCATTTCCCACCGGAGTTTCCAATCTCTCCTTCATGCTATGTTCTTCATTCGATTCTCCACATGTAGCCATGGGAGTTCCTTGAGTGTTCAAGCATTGGGAGGCTAATTGATTTGTTACCGTATCCAAGGTGGCCATGAAATTTCGCACATCCCTTTTCATCTCTTCTTGCCCTTGAACAAGAACACCAAGGATTTCATCCATTGGAGGTTGGGGTGGATGGAAGGATTCATCATTTTGGGGGAAGGGTTCACAGTAGGAAGATGGTTCTTCTTGG
>NC_029776.3:71591384-71592056 GCF_000817695.3 Arachis duranensis | reverse complement strand
GGTGGTTCATCTTGGTAATAATGTGGAGGAGATGGCTCCTGAAAATGTTGATGCTGGAGTGGTGGTGGCTCTATGTGTGGTTCATATTGCTCATATGGTTGTTGGTGGGATGGATATGGATTAGGGTCATATGAAGGTGGTTGGTAAGAAGGGGCTTGTGAGTATGGTTGGGAGTTATGTTGAGGATATGGTTCATAGACATATGGTGGTGGTTCTTGAAAGTCACAAGGTGATTCACCATAGCCATTGAATTGATATGAATCATAAAATGGCTCTTCTTCATAGTGCATTGGTGGAGGTTGTTGCCATGAAGATTGATCATATGCATATGGTTCCTCCCACCTTTGAGTGTCCCATCCTTGATACACATTCTCATTGAAGTTCTCATCACCTACAACATAGTTGTAATCATTGTAAAACCCGGTTAATTAACGGATAATTAACCCATAAATGAGAATTTATTCTAGAAAGCCTAAAATGTGATTTTTATGGCTAAATGTGTTAGAGGAGATTGAGATGAGAATTTCGGTACCAATTTTATAGAATTCGGACCAAGATTGGACCGAACGGGCCAAACCGGGCCAACCGGACCTAAAGTGGGCCCTTGGCCCAACATAACTAGACCAAAACCCTAGTTTTCAGCACTCTTTCTCCTCACAACACTCAATCCAC
>NC_029776.3:71589157-71590990 GCF_000817695.3 Arachis duranensis | reverse complement strand
GTATCTAATATGTAATGTGGTAGGAAATACTTAGGCTAGAGGCCCTAAGATAGGCATTGAATTGTTGATGTTGTTGAATGATTGAGATATATGTTGTGGTCATATATGTGATGATGATTATTGATGCCTTGGTGGTATGATGTATGAGAAATATGCATGTTGTGATATATGCTTGATGATTGGTTATGGTTGAATTGTGGGTTGAACCATGTTGATGGTGAGTATGATATTGATTGTGTACAATGATGATTTATTGGAATTGGTGTTGTTGAGAATTGGCATGAGGAAGAGTATATGATATGTCAATATGTTTGAGTTTGAGCCACTTGGGTAAAGTGGGTTAAAATGATGAGATAGTGATTTTGTAAATTGTGGTAAAGTGTCAATGTGTGAGTTGAGGAGGCTTGATGTTGAAATTGATATATTTTGATTGATTTCAAAGAAAAGGGATGAAAATGGCATGTTTTGATTGATTTTGAAAAGAGTTGGAAATGGTTTGTTTTGAAAATGGCACTTTGTGGTTTTTATGAAAAACATGGTTTTTGGGCATACTTTGATGGGACATAACTTGGACTACGGATCTCTGTTTTGTGCCAAATCTATTTAGAAATGAAATTGGATCTAGGATGTCCCTACCGTTCGAAGAACGGGTGTAAAACGATTAAAAATGAGGAAGTTATGTCCGTCGGAAGATTGGGGGTTGAAACTGTGAATTCTGTAGCTTTTAACTTAGAAAAATTTTTAGCAGAATGACCCCCCGCGCGTAGGTGCACTTGGCGCGTACGCGCCGTTCTTCTCGAAAGCGCCATCCACGTGTGCGCGTGATGTGCGCGGGCACGCCGATGTGCTGCACCTAATGCCCAGCCATTTTCCAGAGAGTTATGCCAGAACAGTGCCAGTTTTGTGCCTGGGGCACGAGAGTACCCACGCGTACGCGTGGTTGACGCGTGCGCGTCGTTTGGCTAGTTTTCAATCTACGCGTTAGCGTGCATGACGCTTACGCGTCGATGAGTTTTTGAGGCCATCCACGCGTGCGCGTGGAGTGCGCGTATGCGTGGACCTGTTTTCATCCCAAAGTTGATTTTTGAGTTTTAAAAGCCAAATTTCATACTTCTAAGCCTCCGATCTCACCATTTATGTCTTAAATCATTATGACATTCCTAGCTATTACAAAGGGGCTAGTGAATGAGGTAACTTGCGAGTGAAGCAAGGGAAAAATGAATGGTCATTGAGGATCAAGATGATTATGTGAGGTGCGGAGGATGGTGGTGGAAGTGCTTGTTATGCCATGGGCCGAAAGGCTGTAATTGTTAATGAAGCGGCTGGTTATGGATTTAACCGTGAACCGGGTGGCTGGTTATGGATTTAACCGTGAGCCGGAATGGCTGTGTATGATATGAATATTGGCTGGTTCTGGACTGAACCGTGAGCCGGATGGCTGATATGGATGTTGATCCATGGATGGGAATTCATGCATGTTTATGCTGAATTATTGATAATTGTGATTTGCACTTCCACTATCTGAGATACGAGTTTCCCTGGGTAGTAGCAGTGGCTAGCCACCACGTGCTCCAGGTTGAGACTTGATACTCTGTTGACCCTATGTCGTAAGTGTGGCCGGGCACTGTGAAAGACCCGGATGAGCTCGCCCCCGTAAATATTCACCAGTGAGGGTGATGGATATAGATCATGATTATGATCAAGTTTATAACGAGTATAAAATGAGTATCACTCGAGTTGGGGATGCGTGACAGAGGGACAGTCCAATGGTTAGCGACCAGGACTTGTCGGGTTGGCTCTATAACCGACAAGATGATATCATCAGCCACTAGG
>NC_029776.3:71587872-71588986 GCF_000817695.3 Arachis duranensis | reverse complement strand
ATTATACTCCTGCTGGTGGTTGGGAGGTTTGAAGGAATTGGAAAGGGAAGTATTAGTTAGACTGAAGTATCATTAGTCAGATGCCCCTTTATGGTTTAGCTTGTTTATAAGCTTTGATATTATTTGGAGGAAGTTCTAGGATTGCCGTTGGCTTTCCTCCATTATTATGTATTATATATGTGGAAGATGTTACCATGCTGGGGACCTCTGGTTCTCACCCATGCAGATTTTGTGGTTTTCAGATGTAGGACGTGAGGTTTCCCGCTGAGGCATGCTGGAGACTTCTAGATTTGCGAAGATCCTTTGTTCTCGGGACTATGTTTTGGTTTATATGTTTTGCTTAGATACTTTTATCTCCATTAAATAATACAACTGTGATGACTCCTGACGAATGGATTTTCGACTGTTTAGAATTTCTCAAATAAAATCTCGTTGAAGTATAGTTTCTAAACCAAGCAATAATCCTTTCATACAAAAAGTTGTTTGTCACTAAAACAAACCCCTAAATTTATAAACCGAAGTATTGAACCTCGGGTTGTTCTCCCTAGGAATTACAATAGAGTGTCTTGTTATTGGTTGTGAGTTATTTTGGGGTTTTGGATAAGAAGCATGAAAAGTAAATGGCAATGAAAATAAACTAACAACTATAAAAGGCTCTTGGCAATGTATGAAAATTAGAAGTCCTATCCTAGTTATCCTTCTCAATTGTGATGAGAATTGTTCATTGCTACCACTTAGTTAACCCTTACTAAATAAAGGAAAGTCAAGTGGATGAATTGACTTGAGCCACAAGTCCTAGCCAACTCCCAAGGAAAGACTAGCTTTAGAGGTATTCAAATCAATTAGCAACTTCTAATTATCAATCAACAAGGGAATTAGATAACTCAAGAGTCACTAATTACTCTACCTAGGCCAAGAGGAACAAAATCTAGCTAATAGCTATAAGAGACATTTCAACAAACACATAGAGTGCAATAGAAGTAATCATTATTAAATGCAAGAATTAAAGGAATCTACAACTACAAAGGCAAGAGATCAACAATAGAAAAGCAAAGAAAACAAATTTATTATGAATTACCTCTTATTGAATTGAAAGAAAATGGAAGGAACAATA
>NC_029776.3:71584581-71585707 GCF_000817695.3 Arachis duranensis | reverse complement strand
GAGAAGATATAAAAGCAAGGAAGCATACTTTGTTGGAATGAGGTAAATCACTAGAAATGAGTGAGTGAATTAGTGTGACATTAAGAAATATTAGGCGTGTGAATTCTAAATTGCGCGGTTTAGAACACACATTAGCATAAAAAACTATGTCACAAAAGAAGCATGCACTTCACTTATCCTAGTGTGCTTGAAATGCTTTAAGTAAACTTGTAAGGTAAAACAAGCATTAAAGAAGCATGAAAGCATTCAAGTCAAAGCCTATGGATGCATATGATTATGAAACACAATGCATTAAGGTAAATGCACAACATCATCTATCAAGAGGTTGCCTAATCAAGGAAAAAGATTCAAATTACATGGTGGCCAAATCATGTAATTCAAGAAGAGTTACAAGCTCGAAGGCAGTTCTCATCACTTGGTATTTTTCAAACGGTAAGCATGAAGAACTCAAAAGCAAGTAGCAAAATATAACCTCAATAATAGAGTCCAACAAAGATTATAGACATAATGATGTTAAGATAACATCCCTTTTTAATACTCAGCAGCAAGTAATGGTAAACAAGAATAACAATCCAACACTTATAATGAAAAAGAGAAAATAGAATGAAAACTAACTAAAACTAACTAACTAACTAATTAACTAACCAACTAACTAATTAACTAACTAAAATAAATGGTTATCCATGGTGTTTGGAAGTGTTGGATGAGGGGTAGAAGAAGGAAAGAAGAAAGGAGAAGGAAAGAAATGGAAAAATGAGAAGAAAAGAAATGTAGTGAAGGAAGGGCATCCACGCGTACGCGCACATGGCGCGCCCGGGTCAATGGCTTATTTCGAGAGTGGCGCGTACGCGTCATGTGCACGTACGCGCAAGTGGGGTTGTGCTAAAGGCACGACGCGCGCACAGTGTGGGCCTAACTCTCGGGTTAATGCATGGAAGGTGGAACTTCTCAGTCCACGCGTACGCGTGCATGGCGCGCTCGCGTGGATGGTCCAAAACGCTTGATGCACGCGTACGCACGCAGTGCGCGTACGCGTGGATGGTGCTCTGTTTTTTCAAAAATTTTTGCTATGTTTTTGCACCAATCTAAGCATTCCAAACCTCCAAACAGCTACCAAAACACCATA
>NC_029776.3:71583383-71583991 GCF_000817695.3 Arachis duranensis | reverse complement strand
CCATATTCAAGTGGGATAATAAAGCTAATAGAAATGAATTTCACCTACTCAAATGAAGGTGTAGATGGCAACCTAGGCAAAGATGCTTCCAAAGATCTTGACAAAGCATAACCAACCCTCGTTCTTCTATTTCTAGGGACTTTCACCTCTTCACAAGATCTCTTAATCTCAATCCTTTGTTTAAAAGTTTTATCTAAACCTTTCCCTTTACTCAAATCATAATAGGGAGGGTGAGAAAAATTTACCTCCTTAACGCTTTCAAATCCAACGAGAGAAGGTTCTTCATGCTCAAAGGATTCTTCACCACTAAGACTTGATGCTTGATCTTCATCACCAAGGGAACTCAATCCTTGCTCTATCCCATCCAAGTCTTCATATGGAGTATGCCTTGGAAGGTGTGCACTTTCCTCCCTAGCATCAATTTCAATCATCTTGGAGGAGTTTTCTTCAAATCTATGTTCCCATGGAAGCTCCGCATCTCCTAAGTCTTCTACCACTTCTTCCTTGTCTTCAACAATTAAAGCTTCCTTCAATTGTTCCAATACAAAGCAACTTCCCTCATTTCCCACCGGAATTTCCAATCTCTCCTTCATGCTATGTTCTTCATT
>NC_029776.3:71582902-71583279 GCF_000817695.3 Arachis duranensis | reverse complement strand
CAAGGCGGCCATGAAATTTTGCACATCCCTTTTCATCTCTTCTTGCCCTTGAACAAGAACACCAAGGGTTTCATCCATTAGAGATTGGGGTGGGTGGAAGGGTTCATCATTTTGGGGAAATGGTTCATAATAGGAAGGTGGTTCTTCTTGGTAGAGTTGTGGTGGTTCAATGTTTTCCATTCTTTCCACTTGTTGCACAACACACTCCATGGTTGCTTGAAATTGATCCAATGCTTCCTTGAGATGATCCCTTGACTCTTGTTCCTCTTGGATATCATGAGTAGGACCATAAGGCTCTTGGATTGAAAGACATGAATATTCTTCCATGGGAGGTTGTGGTGAAAGGTAGAATTCATCTTGTGGTTGAAAATTTTCAT
>NC_029776.3:71581633-71582379 GCF_000817695.3 Arachis duranensis | reverse complement strand
TTATTGGTTAGAAATGTGTTTTGGGGTTTTGGATAAGAAGCATGAAAGTAAATGGCAATGAAAATAAACTAACAACTATAAAAGGCTCTTGGCAAGGTATGAAAATTAGAAGTCCTATCCTAGTTATCCTTCTCAATTGTGATGAGAATTGTTCATTGCTACCACTTAGTTAACCCTTACTAAATAAAGGAAAGTCAAGTGGATGAATTGACTTGAGCCACAAGTCCTAGCCAACTCCCAAGGAAAGACTAGCTTTAGTGCACTCCAAACCAATTAGCAATCTCTCCAATTACCAATCAACAAAGGAATTAGATAACTCAAGTGTCACTAATTACTCTACCTAGGCCAAGAGGAACAAAATCTACACTATATCTAGAAGAGGCATTTCAACAAACACATACAAGGCAATAAAAGTAAACAACATAAATTGCAATAATTAAAGGAATCTACAACTACAAAGGCAAGAGATCAACAATAGAAAAGCAAAGAAGAACAATTATTATGAATTACCTCTTATTGTATTGAAAGAGAATGGAAGGAACAATAGTAGATCTACAATAAAGCATAAGAACAACATAAAGGAAATTACAACAAAAGAGTAGAAGAAGATGAATGTAACAACAAGGAATTGAGATATAGAAGTAGAAGAAAGCAAAGATTAAAATCTAGATCTAAGAACTAATCCTAATCCTAATTCTAGAGAGAAGAGAGAGCTTCTCTCTCTAGAAACTACTTCTAACTACTAA
>NC_029776.3:71578690-71580468 GCF_000817695.3 Arachis duranensis | reverse complement strand
ATATATAAGCACAAGGGCAAAAGGTATTAACAACCATGCCAAACCACAATTGAATTGGGCTATTAAATATTTTTACAAACTTGCATGAAAATTATGATCATAGGTGAAAACATATAATTGAGCATCAAACCCTCACCGGATGTGTTTGCACTCTATTCGCTCAAGTGTTTAGGGTTGATTCTCTCAATTCTCTCCTAATCATGCTTTTCAAGATTTGTTTTTCTTCTAACAATCGACATATATTTCATGCATGCATACAAGTATCATGAGGTCTTTTCTTTAGGTTGTAATGGGGCTAGGGCAAGGTAGGATGCATATTTGGTTAAGTGAGTTTGAAATTTGAATCTTTGATAAGCTTAAACTTTCCACCTAACCTATGACATCTTATACAATTAAGTTCTAATCTAACTACCCATTCCTCACTTTTTCACATACTCATGTATTCCTTTTTTAATTTCACACACATATGCATTGATTTTATTAAGCTACACTTTGCTTTGGGGCATTTTGTCCCCTTTTTATTGCTTTTTCTTTTTCTTTTGTTTTTCTTAATTTTTTTTCTTTTTCCATATTATTTTTCTTTTCTTTTTCTTTTGTTTTTCTCATTTTTTTTCTTTCAAGAATATCAATGCATAAGGTCTTACATTTAATTAACGCATGAGTATGTACCCAATTCCCAATATTTCCAATAATAATACAAAATACACCCTTTTATTCACCCAATGTCCCAAGATTCCCACACTTGAATGATACTCACACACACTAGCCTAAGCTAATCAAAGATCCAAATAAGGACTTTTATTGTTTTCCGCGTTAGGCTTGTAATGTGCTAAAATAAGAACAAAGTGGGTTAAGCGTAGGCTTAAATTGGCTAACAATGGAAGATCAAAGGTAAGGCTATTTGGGTAATTGAGCTAAATGAAATGATGGCCTCAATCATATAAATGCATGAATACACAAAATAATGGACATAAAAAATCAAACAAATCAAAGATTACAATCATAAAAAGAGAATAATACACACAAGAATGGAAAATAAGTGGTTATAAGGTGTAACCACACCATTAGGCTCAAAACTCACAAGCTTGTGTTCTTAGAAATCCTTGAAAATTTTCATTATTTTGACTATGCTTATTGTGTATACATATGCAAAAATTAAGAAAACAAGTAAAAATCCTAAAATCTTAAAATGAAATGCAAAAGTGTTGGAATTAGAAACTCGTCACCCCAAAATCGCCGAATGGTCGGACGACCTCCCCACACTTAAAAGTTGCACCGTCCTCGGTGCACTCAAAGATGAGCAAGGGGGTACGGCGACTCTCCGGATTGCTACGTGTTCTTAGTCTTACTTCCATTATTACTTGTGGTGCATTCGTCATGAAAAACAAAAATATAACACCATAAGATGAGACAATACAAAATCAAGGAAGCATACTTTGTTGGAGTGAGGTAAATCACTAGAATTGAGTGAGTGAATTAGTGTGACATGAAGAAATATTAGGTGTGTGAATTCTAAATTGCGCGGTTTAGAACACACATTAGCATAAAAGTTATGTCACAAAAGAAGCATGCACTTTACTCATTCTAGTGTGCTTGAGATGCTTTAAGTAAACTTGTAAGTAAAACAAGCATTAAAGAAGCATGGAAGCATTCAAGCTAAAGTATATGGATGCATATGATCATTAAATACCATGCATTAAAGTAAATGCACATCATCATCCATCATCAAGAGGTTGCCTAATCACAAAATAAGGCTCAAATCACATGGTGGCTAGCTA
>NC_029776.3:71574195-71575015 GCF_000817695.3 Arachis duranensis | reverse complement strand
ACTAATCCTAATCCTAATTCTAGAGAGAAGAGAGAGCTTCTCTCTCTAGAAACTACTTCTAACTACTAAACTAAACTAATGTAACTAGATTCTAAAGTGTGTAAAGTATGTTCATTCCCCCTTCAATCCTTGGCTTAAATAGCATCAGAAATGAGTTGGATTGGGCCCACAAGGCTTCTAAAATCGCTGACCACGTTTTGCTTTAAGTGAACTAGGTGGCAGCAACGGCGCGTGCGCGTACTATGCGCGTGCGCGCCACCATACTTGTAGCAACTATGGCAAATCTTATATGGTTTCGAAGCCCCGGATGTTAGCTTTCTAACCCAACTGGAACCGCATCATTTGGACCTCTGTAGCTCAAGTTATGGTCGTTTAAGTGCAAAGAGGTCGGCTTGACAGCTTTCCGGTTCTTTCATTTCTTCATGAGTTCTCCAACTTTTCATGCTTCTTTCTTCATTCTCTTGATCCAATCTTTGCCTCCTAAACCTTAAATCACTTAACAAACATATCAATGCATCTAATGGAATCAAGGTGAATTAGATTTAGCTATTTTAAGGCCTAAAAAGCATGTTTTCACTCTTAAGCACAATTAAAGGAGAAGTTATAAAACCATGCTATTTCATTGAATAAATGTGAGTAAAAGGTTATAAAATCCCCTAAAATCAATACAAGATAAACAGTCAAAATGGGGTTTGTCAACCTCCCCACACTTAAACCAAGCATGTCCTCATGCTTAAACCAAGAATGAAGTAAGGGTATGACATTTATTCAATGGGAACTAACTAAATGCGCGATGCAATCTACCTATATGCAACTATCT
>NC_029776.3:71562793-71568564 GCF_000817695.3 Arachis duranensis | reverse complement strand
GATTCAAAATTTTCGGAACTATTTTTGGTAAATATTTTGGAACTATTCAAATTTTTTTTTGGTTCATATTCTCATCATTCTTATTTCACGCTCTTAACAAGAATCTGTGTTATGTGTAAAAATTAAGAAACTTCTTGTGTTATGGTAAAAAAAAATTGGTGTTATTTTTTGATAAATTCTATATAACTCAAAATTCTTTCTCTTTATTATTATTATCATTTTATATTTTTTATTCATTCTTTTTCGTCATTTTTTTATAATTATTTTTGTTTTATTCTCTTAATAAAAATATAAAAAATAATAAAAAAATATAATGTTACAAAATCATAAAAAAAGAAACAAAATGGTAATAGCAACCGCAATAAAAAAATAATGATAAGAAAAAATAGCACACCAAAAAAAAGAAAGGCATGTTCATATTAAAAAGCGTTGGATAAGGAATATTTACATCATTTCATATAGAGGAAGTATAACTAATGGAATATTTGTACAATATATACAATAGAGGTTTACACTATGTTTGTTTGAGGTGAAAATAGGAGGAAAAAAAAGGAGGGAAAGAAATTGGAAGGAAAATAGTTATTTTTCCTTATTTGGTTGAGGAGAGAAATAGGAGAGAAAAGAAAATGGGTGAAAAAATATTGGTGGGATCCACCAATTTTTTTCTTTCCAACAATGGAGAGAAAATGAAGAGAAAACTAAATCTATTTCTCTACTTCTAATATTATCATTTTACTTTTTTTAATATATTTTATAATATAAGGGTAAAATTATCTTTTTATAACATTTCTTTCCTTCTTATTTTCCTTTCATCCAAACATATCTAAGGAAAATAAAAATCCACTCAATTTCTTTCCTTTCCTTTCTTTCCTTTCTATTTCTTTCTTCTCTATTTCTTTCCTTCCAACCAAATAGAGATGTCCGATTCAATATTAGAGATATAACCATTAGTGTTACCTTTTTCCATCAGCTTAAGTTTTTGGAATGAGCGGTATCATGATATGATATCAGAACTCTAGATTCAAAATAGTATGAGTGATATTTATTTTTTAACTCAATAACTCATTATATACATTGTACATATATTTCATTGACTACCTGATAGGACTCACTAACTAATAAAACTAATTTTTATTTGATTTAGACCACTTTAATTAATATTTTTACTAAAAAAAGTCTAGAGGCCAACAACTTATAAAATTTTGGCCAATATATATCCAGCAAAGAAAAATAAGCTATTGGATAAAATCTTACATCAATCTCACACCATTAAAATTATTATTGATGATTATTTAATAGTTACAAATCATAAAAATTACTGGCTTTTTAACATTTTTTTTATTATACGAGGTGGCAACGTGATTGTGGATATGATTTCTCTCTCATATAACGGCTTATCGACAAACATTCATTGCATAGCCTCCCCTTATTAGTTTCACATATCTCAGAAGTCAGAACCAAATTCACCCTTCCTACTTCAAATTCAAATCCCAAAAACCTAATAAAAAACACAAAGGTACCTACCATTTTTTGTTTTCAATTCAGCCATGGACGACGGCACAATCAATAATGACCAATGGCTAACCCTCTCTCTCTCCCTCCCTTCACCACCCACACCCCCGCACTCATCACAAGAAGACCAAAAGCCCGCTCAGCCACTTATGCTGCCGGCGGCGATGACCAGACGAACGAAGAAAGCCACCGCCAAAACAAAGACCATAGATCCACCGCCATTCCCATGGGCCACAACGAAACTCGCCACCGTTCATACTCTTGAACACTTACTGGCAAACAAAATTAGCTCAATCTCCGGAACCGTTAAATGCAGATCGTGTCAGAAGCAATACGAAATGGATTTCGATCTGGAAGGGAAGTTTCGCGAAGTTGCGCGGTTCGTTATCAAGAAAAACCGGGACACGCACGACCGGGCACCGAGCTCTTGGATGGCTCCGGTTCTTCCAAACTGTGAGTTCTGCAACGGAAAGAATACGGCGGTTCCGGTGATCGCCGCAAAGAAGAGGAATATCAATTGGTTGTTCTTGTTTTTGGGACAAATGATTGGGTGTTGTAAGCTTCCGCAATTGAAGTATTTCTGCAAGCATGCAGATATTCACTTAACTGGAGCCAAAGATCGGTTAGTTTATTATATTTATCTGGGTTTATGCAAACAATTGAAGCCACAGGGACCTTTTGATCTTTTTAAAAAAGTTTAGACCTTTTTTATTTTCTAATGTTAGTCAGGTTCTCATGTAGCTAGCCATTTTGCTTCGCATTTCTAATTTTAGGGTTTAGTTTGTACAAATTAAACTCATCTAAGACAATAATTTAAATTCGTATATTTGTCAATTTTGTACTTCTTCGTCTCTGTTGGCGCTATTATAATGGCACATTCGTTGTTTTCTCATTATCTTTAAGGTGTGGATTAATTTATTTATTTTTGTTGTATACTTATGATGATGAGAGATCAATAACTCAGTTTATAGTTTATACCATTGCACGGTCTTACGTTGTAAGTCAAAGTACTTCAAATGAAATTAACTGAACAGTGCGATGATTTTCTTCCCCTTCGTCTAGTCTCCACGTTCTGATTTTTCTCCAATAATTAACTAACAGTCATATGGACGTTCCAATTTCTGCGGGGGTGTGTACTGTGTATCGCTATTTCTATCTTTTTTAATAAATAGAATTTACCCTTTTTTTTTTTTAACTCTACTTTTATTTCCTCTAAATCGGCCCCTTACCACGCAAATGCTCCATCAGAAACTGATATACGTGATTGGGGTTGCTGAATAGTTTTTAATAATTTTCGGCTCTTTTTTTTTTTTCTCAAAGTTAATGCATTCATATAAAAATGAGGAGGAATTACTCAAATTCAAAATAAACTTTGGTAGCTTTTGTTTTCAATTATTGTCTTTGAGAAAATTAATTCTCTCAATTATCCTTTTTTATCTTACCTTTATACATATACAATCATCTTCATTTTATTTACAACGATCTTTCTTTATTTTTGTTATTTTTTTTATATGCAAAGTCATTTTCATTTTATTTTTCAACTATCTTTTTTCATCTTCTATCTTCATTTTATTTCATTTTATTATTTTTTGTTTAATTTTTGCTAAATCAAACACACACTTAATTTTCGTAGCAGCTTAATTTTTGATTAACTTATTTAAAAAGGTGATTATCCTCTTTGCTCCTTTATTTTGTTGTATATTGTACACAATGATTATAATCAGAAAAATAATAATTTCGATGACCCTGTAAGCAGTTACTTTGACAATGACCAGTTGAGATAAATTCTGATTCTAAGACTAGCAGCGGTTTATGTTAATTTTAAATTCTCTGGTAACAATAACGGTTTTGGTTTGTATAGATATAAAAAAAATTGTAATTACATTTTTAACTTAAAAAGATTGTAGTCTAATAATTTTAAGTTTTAATTATTTTATTTAAATAATTTACCCTAAAAATAAGCAATGATAAAATGGATCTTCATATAACGAATTTTTCATTTTTAGTATTAGAATTATAATAGTATTTTTTTAAAATGTAGACTATTAGGGTATTATTCTTAAATATAAAATTATTAATTTGTTAAAAGTATAGAAATTAGACTGTTCGATTTATAGAAATTGAACCATCCAATTTATAGAAGTATAAAAGTCGAACTGTTTGAATTATGTTAAAAAAATTAAAAAATTTGAGGTCCGAGTACTCCACCGAGTCATATACTCATATTCTATCAATTATTCACCTTTTTTTAATAAACAATGATGCTTATAAAACACTACTGCACCGCATTTGTTTCTCCCTCTTTTATTAGTGTCCCTTTGGGTTTCCTTTGGGGTTTTCCTTATTTTTATCATATGTATATATTGCTATGCTCGGACCGGTTATCTTCGCAGCCAGATTTTGAGTCTTGATATTCCTGTTTTTGACACTCCTTTGTATATATATAATCACGCGTTGGTTATTCTTGTTCGTTACGTTATCGATCGGAGTGTTGCGCTTTTGAGTTGCGATTTTTGTGTACCCCTTTTTTCTACAAAGGCTCCTAGTTATAATCAATCATTCATTCTACTATACGTACTAAATTTTTATTTTAGAGGTCGTAATACCTTGCCATCTCTGAATTATGACTTAAGCATAAGACTCTGTATGGTAGGGTGTTACAATCACACTCATAGCCAACATGAGAATTCATGATAGTAAGAGAGGGCAAAAACAAAAAAATAGGAACAAATAAATAGAACAAACTAAAAGCCAACAAAGAAGCAAAAAGCAAACATATTCACAATATTCACATATATAAAATAACCAATAACACAACACCATTGCAATTCCCCGGCAACGGCGCCATTTTGATGATTGGATTTTTTACGGTTTAGAATTTCACTAATGAAATCTCGTTGTAAAGTATAGTTTCTAAACCAACAATAATCCTTTCATACAAAAGATTGTTTGTCACTAAAACAAACCCCTAAATTTATAAACCGAAGTATTGAACCTCGGGTCATTCTCCCTAGGAATTACAATAAAGTGTCTTGTTATTGGTTATGAATTATTTTTGGGGTTTTGATAAGAGGCATGAAAGATAAATGGCAAGAAAGTAAACTAATGGCTAAAAAGGTCTTGGCAAGAGTTAGTGGTCAAGGATCTCTATCCTAATCACTAACCACAATATGAGAATTGGCAAAGATTAATCTCATTAAATCATCCTCTAACTAGTAGTAAAGGAAAGTCAAATGAGCTATATCAATCCTAGTCCATAAGTCCTAACTCTCCACTAATTAAATTAGTGAGAACTAGAGCCAATGGATCCCAATCATCAATTACTTGGACATTAGTAACTCAAGAGTTCCTAAGTTACCTTTCCAAGCCAAGAACATAAAACTCTACTCTAAAATCCAACCAAGCATTTTCTCAAACACTTGGAAGGCACAAAAGAAAAGCATAGTAAATTGATGAGCAGATAATTTATACGCTTTTTGGCATTGTTTTTAGGTAATTTTTAGTAAATTCAAGCTACTTTTAGGGATGTTTTCATTAGTTTTTATGTTAAATTCACATTTCTGGACTTTACTATGAGTTTGTGTGTTTTTCTGTGATTTCAGGTAATTTCTGGCTGAAATTGAGGGACTTGAGCAAAATTCTGAAAAAGGCTGACAAAAGGACTGCTGATGCTGTTGGAATCTGACCTCCCTGCACTCAAAATAGATTTTCTAGAGTTACAGAACTCCAATTGGCGTGCTCTTAACGGCGTTGGAAAGTAGACATCCAGAGCTTTCCAGCAATATATAATAATTCATACTTTATTCGGAAATTGATGACATAACTTGGCGTTGAACGCCGAGTACATGCTGCTGTCTAGAGTTAAACGCCAGAAACACGTCATGATCCGGAGTTGAACGCCCAAAACACGCTATAACTTGGAGTTCAACTCCAAGAAAAGCCTCAGCTCATGGATAGATCAAGCTCAGCCCAAGCATACACCAAGTGGGCCCCGGAAGTGGATTTATGCATCAATTACTTACTCATGTAAACCCTAGTAGCTAGTCTAGTATAAATAGGATAATTTACTATTGTATTAGACATCTTTTGATCACTTTAGATCAAAGAAACATCTTGGGACGTTGAGTTCTCAGATTATGGGGGCTGGCCATTCGGCCATCCCTGAACCTTTCACTTATGTATTTTCAACAGTGGAGTTTCTGCACACCATAGATTAAGGGTGTGGAGCTCTGCTGTACCTCAAGTTTCAATACAATTAC
>NC_029776.3:71562067-71562735 GCF_000817695.3 Arachis duranensis | reverse complement strand
ATTATCTTTTATTCTTATTCCAACATATTCGTTGCACTTCAACTGGATGAATGTGATGATCCGTGACACTCATCATCATTCTCACCTATGAACGCGCGTGATTGACAACCACTTCCGTTCTACTTTAGGCCGGGCGCATATCTCTTAGATTCCCCAACAGAATCTTCGTGGTATAAGCTAGATAGATAGCGGCATTCATGGGGATCCGGAAAGTCTAACCTTGTCTGTGGTATTCCGAGTAGGATCCCGGGAATCCGGAAAGTCTAACCTTGTCCGTGGTATTCCGAGTAGGATTCCGGTATTGAATGACTGTGACGAGCTTCAAACTCCTGAAGGCTGGGTGTGATGACAAATGCAAAAGAATCAAGGGATTCTACTCCAACCTGATTGAGAACCGACAGATGATTAGCCGTGCTGTGACAGAGCATTTGGACCATTTTCACTGAGAGGATGGGATGTAGCTATCAACAAGGGTGATGCCTCCAGACGATTAGCCGTGCAGTGACAGCGCATAGGACCATTTTCCCGAGAGGATTAAAAGTAGCCATTGATGATGGTGATGCCCTACATACAGCTTGCCATCAGTATTGGATGAAAGCAATAAGAAAGTAGAGATTCGAAAGGATTCTAGCATCTCCACACGCCTATCTGAAATTCCCACTATTGAT
>NC_029776.3:71560577-71561767 GCF_000817695.3 Arachis duranensis | reverse complement strand
ATCACAATTTCGTCCACCAAGTTTTTGGCGCCGTTGCCGGGGATTGTTCGAGTATGGACAACTGACGGTTCATCCTGTTGCTCAGATTAGGTAATTTTCTTTTCGAAAATCTTTTTCAAAATTTTCTTTTCTTTTTCGTTTTTCCAAAAATATTTTCGAAAAAAATTTAATAAAAATCCAAAAAAATTAATAAAATCATAAAATTCAAAAATATTTTGTGTTTCTTGTTTGAGTCTTGAGTCAATTTTTAAGTTTGGTGTCAATTGCATGCTTTAAAAATTTTTCTTGCATTTTTTTTCGAAAATTTATGCATTCATAGTGTTCTTCATGATCTTCAAGTTGTTCTTGATAAGTCCTCTTGTTTGATCTTGATATTTTCTTGTTTTGTGTTGTTTGTTGTTTTTCATGTGCATTTTTCGTTTGTTAGAGTCCATGCATTAAAGATTTCTAATTTTGGTGTCTTGCATGTTTTCTTTGCATCAAAAATTTTTCAAAAATATGTTCTTGATGTTCATCATGATCTTCAAAGTGTTCTTGGTGTTCATCTTGACATTCATAGTGTTCTTGCATGCATCTTGTGTTTTGATTCAAAATTTTCATGTTTTGGGTCATGTTTGTGTTTTTCTCTCTCATAATTAAAATATTCAAAAATAAAAAAATATCTTTTCCTTATTTTTCTCATAATTTTCGAAAATTTGAGTTGACTTAGTCAAAAATTTTCAAAATTAGTTGTTTCTTACAAGTCAAGTCAAATTTTCAATTTTAAAAATCTTATCTTTTCAAAATCTTTTTCAAAAATTATATCTTTTTCAGTTTTTTTTTATTTTTCGAAAATTTCAAAAATCTTTTTCAAAATATTTTCAAAACCTTTTTCTTATCTTTATATCATATTTTCGAAAATTCACTAATAATTAATGTGATTGATTAAAAAATTTGAAGTTTGTTACTTTCTTGTTAAGAAAGGTTCAATCTTTAAGTTCTAGAATCTTATCTTGAAATTTCTTGTTAGTGAAGTAAGTAATTTTAAATTTAAAAATTAAATCTTTTTATCTTTTATCTTATCTTTTTCAAAAATTTTATCTTTTTCAAAATTTGATTTCAAAATATCTTATCTAACCTCCTATCTTCTTATCTTTTTAAATTTTGATTTTAATATCTTTTTCAACTAACTTTTTGACTTTTTGTTTGTT
>NC_029776.3:71559340-71560533 GCF_000817695.3 Arachis duranensis | reverse complement strand
TATCTTTTTCAAAACCAACTAACTACCTATCCCTCTCTAATTTTCGAAAATACTTAATCTCTTTTTCAAAAATTCTTTTTGTTTTAAATTTTAATTTTAATCTTATCTTATTTCTAATTTTCGAAAATTACTAACCCTTTTTTTTAAAATTATTTTTGAATTTTCTATCTCTTCTCTCTTATTCTATTTAATTATTTAATTACTAACACTTCTCTTCACCTCTCTCCATCTAAATATCCGAACCCGCTCTTCTTCATTCTTCTCCTCTTTCTTCTTCTACTTTCATAAAGGAATCTCTATACTGTGAGATAGAGGATTCCTCTTTCTTTTCTTGTTTTCTTCTCTTTCATATGAGCAGGAACAATGATAAAGGCACTCTTGTTGAAATTGATCCAGAAAAGAACAAGGAAAAAGGCACTCTTGTTGAAATTGATCCAGAACCTGAAAGGACTCTGAAGAGAAAATTAAGAGAAGCTAAGTTACAACAATCTAAAGGTAACCTTTCAGAAACATTAGAACAAGAGAAGGAGATGACAGCCGAAAAAATAATAATGCAAGGAGAATGCTTGGAGACTTCACAAAGCCAACATCCAAATTTGATGGAAGAAGCATCTCCATTCCTGCCATTGGAGCTAATCATTTTGAGCTGAAATCTCAGCTAGTTGCCTTAATGCAACAAAACTGCAAGTTTTATGGACTTCCATTTGAAAATCCTTACCAGTTTTTAACTGAGTTCTTGCAGATTTGTGAGACTGTAAAGACGAATGGAGTTGATCCTAAAGTCTACAGACTCATGCTTTTCCCTTTTGCTGTAAGAGACAGAGCTAGAATATGGTTAGATTCACAACCCAAGGATAGCCTGGACTCCTGGGATAAGCTGGTCACTGCCTTCTTGGATAAATTCTTTCCTCCTCAAAAGCTGAGCAAGCTGAGAGTGGAGAGTTCTTGAAATTGATGCTCTGAATGCCATATTGGCTCAGAACAAAGTGTTGACTCAGCAAGTCAACATGATTTCTCAAAGTCTGAATGGATGGCAAAATGCATCCAACAGTACTAAAGAGGCAGCTTCTGAAGAAGCTTATGATCTTGAGAACCCTACAATGGCAGAGGTCAATTACATGGGTGAACCTTATGGAAACACCTATAATTCATCATGGAGAAATCATCCAAATTTCTCATGGAAAGATCAACAA
>NC_029776.3:71553065-71559334 GCF_000817695.3 Arachis duranensis | reverse complement strand
ATCATCCAAATTTCTCATGGAAGGATCAACAAAAGCCTCAACAAGGCTTTAACAATGTGGACGCAATAGGCTGAGCAATAGCAAGCCTTTTCCATCATCTTCTCAGCAACAGACAGAGAATTCTGAACAAAACACTTCTAATTTAGCCAATCTAATCTCTGATCTGTCAAATGCCACTTTTAGTTTCATGAGTGAAATAAGATCCTCCATCAGAAATCTGGAGGCAGAAGTGGGCCAGCTGAGTAAGAAAGTCATTGAAACTGCTCCCATTATTTTCTCAAGTAATACAGAAGAGAATCCAAAAGGAGAGTGCAAGGCCATTGATATAATCAATATGGCCGAATGCACAAGGGAGGGGGAGGACGAAAATCCTAGTGAGGAAGACCTCCTGGGACGTCCTTCAAGCAAGAAGGAGTTTCCTATTAAGGATCCAAAGGAATATGAGGCTCATACAGAGACCATAGAGATTCCATTAAATTTCCTTCTGCCATTCATGAGCTCTGAAGACTATTCTTCCTCAGAAGAGGATGAAGATGTGACTGGAGAGCAGGTTGCTCAATATTTAGGAGCAATCATGAAGCTGAATGCCAAGTTGTTTGGTAATGAGACTTGGGAAAGTGAACCTCCCTTGCTCATTAATGAACTAGACACCTAGATTCAGCAAACTCTACCTCAAAAGAAACAAGATCCTGGCAAGTTCTTAATACCTTGTACCATAGGCACCATGACCTTTGAAAAAGCTCTATGTGATCTAGGGTCAGGGATAAATCTTATGCCACTCTCTGTAATGGAGAAGCTGGGGATCATTGAGGTACAACCTGCCTTGTTCTCATTGCAATTGGCCTCAGTTCAGAGTCAAGAAGAGCCCCCACAGTCAAACTCTAAGTTTGGTGTTGGGAGGCCACAACCAAACTCTAAGTTTGGTGTTAAGACCCCATATCCAAACTCTAAGTTTGGTGTTGGGACTATACAACATTGACCTGATCACCTTTGTGGCACATGAGAGCCCACTGTCAAGCTATTGACATTAAAGAAGCGCTTGTTGGGATGCAACCCAATTTTATTTATCTAATTTTTATTTTATTTTATTCTATTGTTATTTTGTGTTTTATTAGGTACATGATCATGTGGAGTCACGAAAAAAATATAAAAATTAAAAACAGAATCAAAAACAGCAGAAGAAAAATCACACCCTGGAGAAAGCACAGACTGGCGTTCAATGCCAGTAAGGAGCATTTGGCTAGCGTTCAACGCCAGAACAGAGCATGAAACTGGCATTGAACGCCAGAAACAAGCAACATTCTGGCGCTGAACGCCAGGAATGTGCCTAGAGGAAAAGCTGGCGCTGAACGCCAGTAACAAGCATGAAACTGGCGTTCAACGCCTGAAACATGTTACATGTGGGCGTTGAACGCCCAGAATGTGCACCACTCGGCGTTTAAATGCCAGAATGGTGTGCAAAGGAATTTTACATGCTTATTTGGTGCAGGGATGGAATTCCTTGACACCTCAGGATCTGTGGACCCCACAGGATCCCCACCTACTATATTCCCACCCTAAATTTATACAAAGGAATCACAATTTCGACCACCATAAATCAACAACAAGAATTAATACTAACAACAATCAAATGTAAAGAATTAACAACAACAATTAAAGGAAACAAGATCTACATGAATTACCTCTTATTGAATTGAAAGAAAATGGAAGGAACAATAGTAGATCTACAACAAAACATAAGAACAACATAAAGAAAATTACAACAAAAGAATGGAAGAATGGTGAATCTAACAACAAGAAATTGAGAAGATAGAAGTAGAAGAAGGTGAATTAAAGTCTAGATTCAAGAAATAAGCCTAATCCTAATCCTAATCCTAGAGAGAAGTGAGAGCTTCTCTCTCTAGAAACTAACTCTAACTACTAAACTAAGCTAAACTAAACTAATGGTAACTAACTTCTCAAGTATGAAAGTGTGTGAAGTATATTGATTCCCCCTTCACTCCTTGGGTTAAATAGCATCAGAAATGAGTTAGATTGGGCCCACAAGGCTTTAGAATTCACTGGCCACGTTTTGCTTTAAGTGAACCAGGTGGCAGCAATGGCGCGTGCGCGTACTATGCGCGTACGCATCACCATGCGCGATTCAACCATAGCAAATCTTATATCGTTTCGAAGCCCCAGATGTTAGCTTTCCAACCCAACTGGAACTGCATCATTTGGATCTCTGTAGCTCAAGTTATGGTCGATTAAGTGCGAAGAGGTAGGCTTGACAGCTTTTGCGATTCCTTCATTTCTTCATGAGTTCTCCATTTTTACATGCTTTTCCTTCATTCCCTTGGTCCAATCCTTGCATCCTAAATCTGAAATCACTTAACAAACATATCAAGGCATCTAATGGAATCAAGGTGAATTATATTTAGCTATTTAAGTCCTAAAAAGCATGTTTTCACTCTTAAGCACAATTAAAGGAGAAGTTATAAAACCATGCTATTTCAATGGATAAATGTGGGTAAAAGGTTATAAAATCCCCTAAATCAAGCACAAGATAAACCTTACAAATGGGGTTTATCAGGCATCACCGTTGTCAATGGCTACATCCCATCCTTTTAGTGAAAATGGTCCAAATGCTCTGTCACAGCACGGCTAATCATCTGTCGGTTCTCAATCAGGTTGGAGTAGAATCCAGTGATTCTTTTGCGTCTGTCACTAACGCCCAGCCTTCAGGAGTTTGAAGCTCATCACAGTCATTCAATTTCAGAATCCTACTCGGAATACCACAGACAAGGTTAGACTTTCTGGATTCCCATGAATGCTGCCATCAATTCTAGCTTATACCACGAAGATTCTAATTAAGGAATCCAAGAGATATGCGCCCGGCCTAAGGTAGAACGGAAGTGGTTGTCAGTCACGTGCGTTCATAGGTGAGAATGATGATGAGTGTCACGGATCATCACATTCATCAAGTTGAAGTGCAACGAATATCTTATAACAGGAATAAATCGAATTGGATAGAAAATAATAGTAATTGCATTGAAACTTGAGGTACAGCAGAGCTTCACACCCTTAATCTATGGTGTGTAGAAACCCCACCGTTGAAAATACATAAGTGAAAGGTCCAGGCATGGCCGAATGGCCAGCCCCCATGATCTGAGAACTAAACGTCCCAAGATTGAATAATACAATCCCTAGATGTCTAATACAATAGTAAACTATCCTATTTATACTAAACTAGCTACTAGGGTTTACAAGAGTAAGTAATTGATGCATAAATCCACTTCCAAGGCCCACTTGGTGTATGTTTGGGCTGAGCTTGATCTATCCACGAGCTGAGGCTTCTTTTGGAGTTGAACGCCAAGTTGTAACGTGTTTTGGGAGTTCAACTCCGGTTCGTGACGTGTTTCTGGCATTTGATTCCAGATAGCAACATGGAGCTGGCATTGAGCGCCAGTTTACATTATCTAATCACGAATAAAGTATGGAATATTATATATTTCTGGAAATCTCTGGATGTCTACTTTCCAACGCCATTAAGAGTGCACCATTTAGAGTTCTGTAGCTCCAGAAAATCCATTTCGAGTGTAGGGAGGTCAGATTCCGACAGCATCAACAGTCCTTTGTCAGCCTTCTTATCAGAGTTTTGCTCAGGTCCCTCAATTTCAGCCAAAAATTACTTGAAATCACAGAAAAACACACAAACTCATAGTAGAGTCCAGAAATGTGAATTTAGCATAAAAACTAATGAAAACATCCCTAAAAGTAACTAGATTATACTAAAAACTACCTAAAAATAATGCCAAAAAGCGTATAAATTATCCGCTCATCAGAGGCCACAACCAAACTTTATGTTTGGTGTTGAGAATACCCCATATTCAAACCCTAAGTTTGGTGTTGGGAGACCTTCATCATGCTCTGAACTTCTCTAAGGCTCTATGAGAGCCCACTGTCAAGCTAGTGACATTAAAAGAGTGCTTGTTGGGAGGCAACCTAATTTTTATTTATCTAATTTTATTTTTATTTTAATGTTATTTTGTGTTTTAGTAGGTTCATGATCGTGAGGAGTCATAAAAAAATTATTAAAATTAAAAACAGAATCAAAAACAGCAGAAGAAAAATCACACCCTGGAGGAAGGACTTACTGGCGTTTAAACGCCAATAAGGAGCATCTGGCTGGTGTTCAATGCCAGAACAGAGCATGGATCTGGCGCTGAACGCCAGAAACAAGCAACATCCTGGCGTTTGAATGCCAGGAATATGCCTTGAGGAAAGCTGGCGCTGAACGCCAGTAACAAGCATGGAACTGGCGTTCAACGCCCGAAACATGCTACACATGGGCGTTGAACGCCCAGAATGAGCATCACTTTGGCGTCTAAACGCCAGAATTGCATTTAAAGGCATTTTACATGCCTAATTGGTGCAGGGATGTAAATCCTTGACACCTCAGGATTTGTGGACCCCACAGGATCCCCACCTACCATATTCTCACCTTACCTCCTAATAATCCTATAACACACTTTCCCAAAAACCCTTCACCAATCACCTCAATCTCTCTTCCCAATTACCCCCTTCACCACTCACATCCATCCACTCTTCCCTATAAACCGCACCTACCTTCAAAATTCAAATTTCTTTCCCACCCAAACCCACCCTAAATGGCCGAACCTACCCCCTCTCCTCTCCCAATATAAACCCCTCCATTCTCCTTAATTTTCACACAACACAAACTCTCTTCTCCTTCTTGGCCGAATACACCTGTCTCCCTCTCCTCCATCTCTTCTTCTTCTTCTTCTTCTTCTTCTTTTCTTTCTTCTCTTGCTCGAGGGCGAGCAATATTTTAAGTTTGGTGTGGTAAAAGCATAAGCTTTTTGTTTTTCCATTACCATTGATGGCACCTAAGGCCGGAGAAACCTCTAGAAAAGGGAAAGGGAGGACAAAAGCTTCCACCTCCGAGTCATGGGAGATGGAAAGATTCATCTCCAAAGCCCATCAAGACCACTTCTATGATGTTGTGGCTAAGAAGAAGGTGATCCCCGAGGTCCCTTTCAAACTCAAGAAAAATGAGTATCCGGAGATCCGATATGAGGTCCAAAGAAGAGGTTGGGAAGTTCTAACCAACCCCATCCAACAAGTCGGAATCTTAATAGTTCAAGAGTTCTATGCCAATGCATGGATCATTAGGAACCATGATCAAAGTAAGAACCCGAACCCAAAGAATTATCTTCCAATGGTTCGGGGGAAATACTTAGATTTTACTCCAGAAAATGTGAGGTTGGCGTTCAACTTGCCCATGATGCAAGGAGATGCACGCCCCTACACTAGAAGGGTCAACTTTAATCAAAGGTTGGACCAAGTCCTCATGGACATATGTGTGGAAGGAGCTCAATGGAAAAGAGATTCCAAAGGCAAGCCGGTTCAACTAAGAAGGTTGGACCTCAAGCTTGTGGCTAGAGGATGGTTGGAGTTCATCCAACGCTCCCTCATCCCCACTAGCAACCGATCTGAAGTTACTGTGGATTGAGCCATCATGATTCATAGCATCATGAATGGAGAGGAAGTAGAAGTTCATGAAGTCATCTCCCATGAATTCTACAAAATAGCCAATAAGCCCTCTACTTTGGCAAGGCTAGCTTTTCCTCATCTTATTTGCCATCTATGTTACTCAGCTAGAGTTATCATAGAAGAAGACATCCTCATTGAGGAGGACAAGCCCATTATTAAGAAAAGGATGGAGCAAACAAGAGAGCCCACTCTTGGAACCCAAGAGACGCATGAGGAAGCTCATCACTAAGAAATCCCGGAGATGCCTCAAGGGATGCACTTTCTTCCCAACAACTATTGGGAACAACTCAACACTTCCTTAGAAGATTTGAGTTACAATGTGGATCAATTAAGGGTGGAACATCAAGAGCACTCCATCATTCTCCATGAAATTAGAGAAGATCAAAGAGCAATGAGGGAGGAGCAACAAAGGCAAGGAAGGGACATAGAAGAGCTTAAGGACATCATTGGTCCTTCAAGAAGAAGATGCCACTAAGGTGTATTCATTCCTTGTTCTTAATTTTTCTATTTTTTGTTTTTATCTATATTTTGTGTCTCTACTTCATGATCATTAGTATGTACTAACTATGTCTTAAAGCTATGAATGAATTCCATAAATCCTTCACCTCTCTTAAATGAAAAATGTTTTTAACTCAAAAGAACAAGAAGTACATAAATTTCGAAAATTGTCCTTGAAATTAGTTTAATTATATTGATGTGGTGACAATACTTTT
>NC_029776.3:71541447-71553027 GCF_000817695.3 Arachis duranensis | reverse complement strand
TTGTTGGCTCTTGAAAGAATGATGAACAAAGAGAAATGTTATTGATGATCTGAAAAATCATGAAATTGATTCTTAAAGCAAGAAAAAGCAGTGAAAAACAAAAGCTTGTGAAAAAAGAAAAAAAAAGAGAAAGAAAAAGAAAAAGCAAGTAGAAAAAGCCAATAGCCCTTAAAACCAAAAGGCAAGGGTGAAAAGGATCCAAGGCTTTGAGCATCAATGGATAGGAGGGCCCAAGAAAATAATATCCAGGCCTAAGCGGCTAAATCAAGCTATCCCTAACCATGTGCTTGTGTCATGAATGCCCAAGTGAAAAGCTTGAGACTGAGTGGTTAAAGTCATGATCCAAAACAAAAAGAGTGTGCTTAAGAGCTCTGGACACCTCTAACTGGGGACTCTAGCAAAGCTAAGTCACAATCTGAAAGGGTTCACCCAGTCATGTGTCTGTGGCATTTATGTATTCGGTGGTAATACTGGAAAATAAAATGCTTAGGGCCACAGCCAAGACTCATAATAGTAGCTGTGTTCAAGAATCAACAAACTTAACTAGGAGAATCAATAACACTATCTGAAATTCTAAGTTCCAATAGATGCCAATCATTCTAAACTTCAAAGGAGAAAGTGAGATGCCAAAACTGTTCAGAAGCAAAAAGCTACAAGTCCCGCTCATCTAATTAGAATTAATATTCATTGATATTTTGGGATTTATAGTATATTCTCTTCTTTTTATCCTAATTGATTTTCAGTTGCTTGGGGACAAGCAACGATTTAAGTTTTGTGTTGTGATGAGCGGATAATTTATACGCTTTTTGGCATTGTTTTTAGGTAGTTTTTAGTATGATCTAGTTACTTTTAGGGATGTTTTCATTAGTTTTTATGCTAAATTCACATTTCTGGACTTTACTATGAGTTTGTGTGTTTTTCTATGATTTCAGGTATTTTCTGGCTGAAATTGAAGGACCTAAGCAAAACTCTGATAGGAGGCTGACAAAGGACTGCTGATGCTGTTGGAATCTGACCTCCCTGCACTCGAAATAGATTTTCTGGAGCTACAGAACTCCAAATGGCACGCTCTTAATGGTTTTGGAAAGTAGACATCCAGAACTTTCCAGAAATATATAATAGTTTATACTTTATTCGAGATTTGATGATGTAAACTGGCGCTCAACACCAGTTCCACGCTGCATTCTGGAGTCAAACGCCAGAAACACGTCACGAACCAGAGTTGAACGCCCAAAACACGTTACAACTTGGCGTTCAACTCCAAGAGAAGCCTCAGCTCGTGGATAGATCAAGCTTAGCCCAAGCACACACCAAGTGGGCCCCGGAAGTGAATTTATGCATCAATTACTTACTTCTGTGAACCCTAGTAGCTAGTTTAGTATAAATAGAACTTTTTACTAGTTTATTAGATATCCTTGATTGTATTATTCAATCTTTGGACGTTTAGTTCTGAGATCTTGGGGGCTGCCCATTCGGCTATGCCTGGATCTTCATCACTTATGTATTTTCAATGGTGGAGTTTCTACACACCATAGATTAAGGGTGTAGAGCTCTGCTGTACCTCAAAGTTTTAATTGCAATTACTACTATTTTCTATTCAATTCGATTTATTCCTGTTCTAAGATATTCGTTGCACTTCAACTTGATGAATGTGATGATCCGTGACACTCATCATCATTCTCACATATGAACGCGCGTGACTGATAACCACTTTTGTTATACCTTAGACCGGGCACATATCTCTTGGATTCCTTAATCAGAATCTTCGTGGTATAAGCTAGAGTTGATGGTGGCATTCATGGGAATCCGGAAAGTCTAACCTTGTCTGTGGTATTCCAAGTAGGATTCCGGGATTGAATGACTGTGACGAACTTCAAACTCGCGATTGCTGGGCGTGATGACAAACGCAAAAGAATCAAGGGATTCTATTCCAACATGATCGAGAACCGACAGATGATTAGCCGTGCTGTGACAGAGCATTTGGACCATTTTCACTGAGAGGATGGGATGTAGCCATTGACAACGGTGATGCCCTAGATACAGCTTGTCATAGAAAGGAGTGACAAAGATTGGATAAAGACAGTAGAAAAGCAGAGATTCAGAAGGAACACAACACCTCCACACACCTATCTGAAATTCCCACCATTGGATTACATGAGTAACTTTATCTTTATTTTCTATTTAATTTATTATTATTATTTGAAAAACCAATAATCTCTTAAATTAGTTAAATCCGTCTGACTGAGATTTACAAGATGACCATAGCTTGCTTCATACCAACAATCTCTGTGGGATCGACCCTTACTCACGTAAGGTATTACTTGGTCGACCAAGTACACTTGCTGGTTAGTTGTGCGGAGTTGTGACAAAGTGTGATTTATGTTTGAGAGCACCAAGTCTTTGGAGCCATTGTTGATGATCACAATTTCGTGCACCAGTAAGACACTCCTGAGTCAGGATACTAGCCATTGTCAATGCTTTTTATGGTGAGTAGTGCTTGAGGGGGACGAGGATTGCTTGAGCTTGCATGTTGACTTGGCTGGTAAGGAGGTTGAGCATGTAGAGTTTGTTGATGAAAGAGGCCATTTAGTGGTGGAGGGCCACTGTTGGAGTTGTAAAGCTGAGGATTCTGATAGTTTTGGTTGAATCTATGAAAGCACTGCTAAACTGTGTGGCTAATTCTTGCACAAAATTGACACTGGGGCTTGCTTTCTTGCCACCAAGATCTGCCTCTCCTAGAGTTTCTTTCTCTGCCTCTCCTACCAGATTGTCCTCTTGCATAATAGCTTCCATAGGATTCCTTTCCTGTAAATTCGTTGTTCACCTTGCTAGTGTCTGATTCTTTTTGGGCTTGGTTTGCATGAACTATAGTCAGATCTTTTTTTCTGAATCTTTTATTTACATCTTCTTGTGTAAGAAGTTGCGATTCAAGCTTGCTGATGGTCATTGAGTCTATCCTTGAGTTTACCATAGCGATGAAAGCATTGAATTCTTTATCTAAACCTCCTAGGGCACAATCAAAATATTCTTCCATGGAGAATAGAGCACCAAGAGCTGACAATGAGTTAGCTACCTAGTTGATTTTGGCTATGTACTCGATCACTGTTGTGCCGTGTTTCTTTATTGTTTTCAGTTGTGCCTTCAAGATTTGTATTCTTGATTTTAGTCTGGCGGTAAAGTGTTCTTCCAATGAATCCCAAATTTTATGCGCCAATCATATTCAGCAACCTTGTTTACAAAGGCTTCATTCATGGCGTAGAGCATCCATGCTACTAAGCATTCATCTCATTGTTCCCATCGACTCGATCCTGCTCCGAATTGAATCTTCTCAGAATTGATATCACTTTGATGTGATTATGGAGTTTGTTGGCTTTAATACACGCAAGAGTTTGACATTTCCACACTTTGAAGTTGACTTCGTTGAGTTTAATTGTGGCTGGAAAATTTGCAATTGACGTCATTGAAGTTTGTTGTGCATCTTGAGCTGGTGTTGCGGAAAGAACGTGGTCGTCCATGGATAAGAACTGCAGCTCTGATACCATGTGAGATACCAAAAGCTTGTAGAAGAATATAGAAGAATTTAGAAGAAAGAAGCTAAGATTATTATGAAAAATTGAATTGAGTTTGCTACAATGTAGATATTTATAGGTGATAAGTAAATAAGTGATTGTGACTTCAGGTTGGTTAAGGAGTAACAGATTCTAACGAAATTGGGCCTAGTAAGCATAACTGTCTTGACAGCAAGCTGAAGAGGGAAGAGTTCATATCAGCTACACTAACAAAGATAACCTATAAATATTAGAGAGTAGTGTTGCAAAGTCACCTCTCTACTTCACATTTCTCACAAAATGGTTATTGAACGTATAATTGTTGCTGTCTATTCAGATGCAATAATTAGAGAAAACAACGATGATATATTTTTTAAATGCAATGATCTAACTATAATGCATACTTAGCAGTTGCAATCATTAACTGATCTTAACAATTTTATTATTGTGAATTGGGGTTTATTAGGAAGGATACACTTACGAAAAGTTGGGTATCAATTTCAATGTTTGGACGACAATCGAATTGTCGAAAAAAAATATTTTGGCTAAAACATGACGAGCAAGTTTGTGCTATTCCCGATTTCCAGGGGAATATTGAAGTACAACAAATGATATAGCTTTACATTAAGTTCGTGGATATTGGTAGTAGTTCTTTATCTTCTTGTTCAGCTACGTCGAGTCTTTGGGCAGGAGTAAGGCACAATTAAAGAACCGATTTCGGTGGCCTGAGGGTCGCATCATTAGAACACAGTTTTGTACTAGTGGGTGCTGGGTTTTAGAAGACTTAATGATAGACGATGAGTACATTCAAACTGGTTCTGATAATGACAACAATGATGAGATAGAGTGTGCTCTAGAAATTTAATTTTCTAGGTTTCCGCCGCCATCACCTCCCCTTCCTAGTCGTTTACAACAACAAAAATCCTAAACATACCTTGTTGCGAGTGAAAAAGCTACAATGTCTCTATCAGGGGGCGCCAACATGGGAATTTACGAGTCTGCCTTTGTTTTTGAGAACAAGACATAGAGGACAAAGACACATAATTTAGTGTTCTTGTATTTTGTTTGGTGATAAAGTAGAACAAATTATGAAAATCTAATTTTTCTCATTTTTTTCATTAAAAAAATTTTAGAAGAAAAATATAATTGTAAAAATATAATTATGAAAAATTAACAAGATTAATAAAAGAAAAAAATAAGTTGTGTCCCTTATTAGTGTCTTTATATCTTTCCTATCAGGCTGAATACAAAATACACTAATTTAGTGTCTTTGGACACAATGTTTCTGTCCATGTCTCATTTGTCAAACACAATTTTGTGTCTCTATGCTCCTGTCTCGGTGTTTTGTCCTTGCAAACAAATGCAGTCTAATATATCCACGACAAAATAAATGGGATGCAGCCAACTAAGTCTCCCACATGGTAGTTAATTGCCATGCAAAATGAGTGGTATATCCACGCAAGCACAGCCGATCCCCAGGAGTATTATTAGCACCTTCCTAAGTCAATGAGGGAACGGACTCATTGGACATGGGTAATGGAGCTAGATTTATCCGTCATCAATAGACCACCAATCATCGAAAGATGTAATATAGTTCATAATGTCTCAACACTTTGGTTGATACATCAACTAGCATGTTCCTCAACTGTGTCTTTAGCCATGTCATTTTAATACTGTATGGCTAGAACAATAAATGCCCTTCCTGAACCTCTTGCCATAGAAGCATTTCTTCAACTGCGTCTGCTATCAACTCCTAATGATTGTGCCCACACCATATCTAAAAATTCCTAGTGCATCTGCAAACTAGTTCTCCATCTGTGCATGTAAGCCGAGATGAAATGTGACATTCTAAAAGGTGATCGTGCGCTCACCTCATTGTTAGATCTAGAACTTTTAAAATTTTTTATTATAAACTAATTTCAAATTCACTTATTTATTTATAGCTTTAATTTCAGAAATTACCTTATTAAAGATGATTAAAGCATATTTTGATTAATTGAATTTGAAATAAATTAAGGTTCTTATCCAAACTCTATAATTATGAATTATTTTTCAATTTACAATTTAAGGTTTTAGAAATTCAAAAATAATGAGGTTTGGTTATTTAAATTAGAATTTTATCTAATTTTATAATTATTGAGTTATTCCCTATATTTAAATTATAAAGTTAGTAATTGTCAAATAATAAGAATTTTATATGATTTGATTTAAATAATTTATATTTTTATAATTTAATACTTTAAGTTTTAAGGATAAAAAAAATTAATTTTTACCATGTATTTTCAATTAGAATAATTGATTTAGAATCGATTAGTATTTTAATACCACATATAATATTTTAAAGTAATTTTTAGAAATTAAATTAGATTTTAAGTTAATATCTTATGCCCTAATTTTATTAAAATTACCTTACTCAAACTACACCCAAAATCCCCCAAATCAAAATTCTAATTTTTGACCTAACCGTAACCCACTCACACAACACACACAGTACACACTCAGACAACACGCATAACACACACTCACAACACACACACACAACACACACTCAACGCCGCCAGTAGAAGGAGGGAGGAGTTTCTGCCTCGCCGCCGCTGTCCAGCTCGCGCAGCCACTGCGCCATGCTCTACCGCCAAGCTTGCCTCGCCATCACGTCTGTGCCACCAGCTTCGTCGCCCGTAGTTGTCGCGCAAGGAAATGAGAGGGAGGGATATGAGTTCACAAGGGAGAAGAGGAAGCTGAGCCTCCTAGCCACCGCTGTGGCTGAGAAGGGGAGCGCAACGTGAGAGGAACAACGTGCGAAGGAGAGGGAGAGAGGTCTGAGGCTGAGCTGGTCTCTATCACCGTCGTTCTGCCCAGCCACCGTCGCATGCTCCGTTGTTTCCACTGGTGATTAGTGATCGAAACTCTAGCCACCGGGAACAGTTCAGTGGTCGTAGGGACCTCTGCTGAAGCTTCTGTCATTTGGTTTAGCCAGTGTTCCTTAGTTATAGTAAGTATCTCTGTGTCGGAGCCTTTGCCGTTCATATCCCGTTATGTGTTTTAAGGTTTTTGCGATATTAATGTTTTAGGATTAAGTTATCGGGGCTTCATGTTGAGAGTAAGGGCTCATTTAAAGCTCTATAGCTCAAGTTATGATCACTTAAGTACGAAGAGGTTAGGAGTGATAGCTCTACAAATCCTTCACTTCTTTATGAATTTTTCACTTTTGCATGCTTTTCCTTCATCCTTCCAAGCCATCCTCTTGCCTTCTAAAATTTCAATCAGTTAAACAAACACATCAAGGTATCAAATGGAATAGAGGTGAAATTAAAATTAGCAATTTTAAGCATAAAAAGCATGATTTTCATCACTAAGAACAATTAGGAGAGATTCACAAAACTATGTTATTTCAATGAATAAATGCAAGAGAAGTCAATAAAATCCACCTAAATAAAGCAAATAAATACCATAAATGTAGACTTATCACTAGTCAAGTAATACATCAGAGATTTATAAAAGGCTTACTCCTATCTCTCAAAGTTTTAAACAAAAGCCTCTAGGGCAACAAAGTTATACTTATACAAAAGATGGGAGAATAACTACAACAAAAGTAAAATAGAAACAAAATAAAGTGAAGCCGTCCTCTGCTCTGTCACTAATCTACAACTCACATAGGTGTGTTGCGACCTGCATCTAAAAACAACAACAACAACATATGGTATGAGAACCAGAGGTTCTCAGTATGATAATGATAAAGCACTATTTTATGGTTTATCTTGTGCTCAATTGAGTGGTTTTTATCAACTCTTTACCCACTTATTCATATGATTTGCATGAGTTACGTTTTCCTTCCGGATTTTGTGCTATGATTAAAAACATGCTTCTTTGGCTTTTATTTTCTTTTAATTATCCTCTCTTATTACCGTTAGATACCGTGATACGTGTGTTAAGTGTTTTTAGAGATTACAGGGCAGGAATGACTTAGAGGATGGAAAGGAAGCATGCAAAAGTGGAAGGAATACAAGAAGTTGAAGAAATTGCTAAGCTGTCCAGCCTGACCTCTTTGCACTCAAACGGTCATAACTTGAGCTACAGAGATCCAAATGACGCGGTTCCAGTTGCATTGGAAAGCTAACGTCCGAGGCTTCGATTTGATATATAATTTCTCATAGTGGCCATACAGGTAGGCAACGCGAACGTGCACTCTACGCAGACGCATCGCATCTACGAAAATCAGCATGACAGATTTCATAACCAGCGAATTCTGGGCTATTTCCGGCCCAGTTTCAAGCCCAGATAACACAGATTAAAGGCTGCAAAATGGAGGAATGAAGGAGATGACTCATAACACACTTTTTATAATTTAGATGTAGTTTTTAGAGAGAGGTCTCTCTCCTCTCTCTTAGGCTTTAGGATTAGGATTTTTAGAAATAAGGAATATTACTTCTTCATCTGAGGTTCAATGTTCTTTAATTTATGTTTCTCTTCTATTTTTGTTTACTCTGAAGCTTTTATTTGTGTTTGATTTATGTTGCCCAATTGGCTCATGAATATTGTCCATGTTAGAATTGACATCTCTATTCAATATAATTTGAGGTATTCCAGACTCATGATTGCTTTTCTTTATTTTTAATTTAGATTATTTACTATTGGCTTTGGTTGATTAATTGGTAACTCTTGAGTTATCAAACTCATCGTGATTGATAATTGCTATTTTTGCTAATTGAATTGAATTCTAATAACTCTAGTCCTTTCTTAGGAATTGACTAGGACCTGAGGATCAAACTAATTAGTCCACTTGACTTTCCATTGCTTTAGTAAAGGTTAACTAAGTGGAATTAAAACTCAATTCTCATCACCATCGATAAGGAGAACTAGGATAGGACTTCCAATTTCTCATATCTTGCCAAGAGTTTATTTTACAGTTATTTATTTATTTTACTTGTCATTCAACATACTTCTTCCTTACTTTCAAAACCCCCAATTTACAAGACTCATAACCGATAATAAGAACATACCTCCCTGCAATTCCTTGAGAAGACGACCCGAGGTTTGAATGCTTCGGTTATCAATTTATTTAGGGGTTTGTTACTTGTGACAACCACAACGTTTATAAGAAAGGTTGATTGCTTGGTTTAGAAACTATACTTGCACCGCGAATTTATCATAAATTCTAAACCATCAATCTCCGTTCTTCAAAAAATGGCGCCGTTGCCGGGGAATTGCAAATGTGTGCCTTATTATTGGTTATTGTAAATATTTTTCAAAAAAAAAATTCAGATTTTTATTTTAAATTTTTTTATCTTATCTTATCTTATTTTTCAAAATTCAAATCATTTTCAAAAAAATAAAATCATATCTTTTTCAAAATTTTTCCTATCTTTTTCAAAAATTATATCTTTTTCAAAGTCTTATCTTATCCTTTTTCAAAAATCAAATCTTTTTCAAAATATTTTCTTTTTGTTAGTTTTTGTTTCTATTTTCTCCTACTACTATGAACTCTCACCCCTTTGGCTATGAGTATGGTTACAATTATGTTGTAGGAAGAGGAGATTATAATGAGAACAGGCATCAAGGTTGGAACAATCAAAGATGGGAGGAGGCACAAGGATTTAATCAACCCTCATGGCAACAACCACCTCCAATGGACTATCAACAACCGTTCTGTGATGCATATCAAGGTAATGGCTATGGTGAGCACTCTTTTGATTATCAACAACCACCACCATACACCTATGAACCCCCTCATCAACATCATTTTGGACCACCATACTCACAAGCCCCTTACCACCAAACAGCCTCATATGATCCTAACCCTCAACCACCATACCAACCATCTTATGAGCCAAATGAACCATATATAGAACCACCACAATTCCACCCCAATTACTCCCAAGAACCACCACCTCAATATACACCATCTCCATATCCATCAATCCAAGAGCACTATGGTCTTACTTATGATACCCAAGCGAAACAAGAATCAACGGATCATCTCAAGGAAACAGTAGATTAATTTCACGCAACCCTTCATCAATTGAATCAAGTGATAAATCAATTAGCTTCCCGACGTTCGGACACTCAAGGAACCCCCATGGCTTCATGTGGACAATCTAATGAAGAACGTAGCATGAAGGAGACATTAGAAACTCCGGTGGACAGTGAACAGCACGATTTTATACTGGAACAATTGGAAGAAGCTACGCCCGCCATTGAATAGGAAGAAGTGGTTGAAGACTTAGGAGATGCAGAACCTCCATGGGAAATTCAAGTCATAAAGCCTCCTTCCAAGGTGTTTGAAATTGATGTTGAGGAGGGTGTACAACCTCCAAGGCATGTCATGATAGAAGACTTGGAAGAGGATAATCAAGAGATAGAGATTCAAGAAAAAGAGGCACAACCTCCCATGCCCTTGGTGAAACAATGAAGAAGAAATTGAATCAGAAGAAAGCTACCAAGAGGAAGAGGTTGATATTGAAGAAGCTTGCAAAGAGGTGGAAGATGTCAAGGAAGAGCACAAGGGAATGGAGCTTGCACGTTCAATAGAAACACCTCCCCTAAGTTGCCATCATCCTTCACAACATTCAAGTGGGTAAAATTCATATCCCTTAGCTTTCTAATTCCACTTGAATATGGGCTACTGGAGATGGATGGTCAACTTAGAGCTCTTTGTGGCATTAAGAGTAAGAGAAAGATGGTCAGTGGTAAGAATTGTCCTGCAAGGTTCATTATGGTTGGAAGCTTTATGTTTAAACACAAAGGTTGGTGTAGAGCTCAATTGAATGGGTCTAGGAAGTTGTTTGGACGCTTCAGTGAGAATTCTAAAGCTGAACCACCCGGATGGAATCATGATAATCAACTTGAAGACGGGTGTAGAAACAAGATTTGGGATCCCGGAGGATATTGGATTTGCAAACATTGGTGGAGATTCCTGGATGAGTTCAAGCACAAGCCACCATAACAGGGAGCTCACCAAATGTCCAACTTAAGGACTTTAACTAAAAGTGCTAGGTGGGAGACAACCCACCATGGTATGATCGTCCCTCTTCAGTTTTAATTCTAGTTTGTTTTGTTTGTTTTTGAGTTCTGATTGAACTTGGAATTTTGCATAACATTCATTGCATTTTACATTCTGCATACTGCATAAAAAAAACACGCACGTGACGTGTAAGCGTCGCCGACGCGTCCGCGTCATATGTGCGTTAGGAAGAAAACTAAATCGAACAGAGAGTCATGCGAAAGCATGGTGGAGGCGTGCCTTTGGCACAAATTGATCCACGCGACCGCGTTGCTGACGCATCCACGTCATGTGGGACAAATGCCTCCCACGCGTCCGCGTCACCCACGTGAACGCGTGGCCCTGTAAAATCGACGTAAAAAGGGTGTATGGCAGTAAGTTGAGCTGGAGTTGGGCTAAACTCGTGCTAGACGCACAAGCCCCACCACACGTACGCGTGCCTGGTGTCGCGAAATTGTGAACAATACTTTTTCACAACTCTCATAATCCCCGGTAATGGCTCCAAAAACGTGGTAGCTCAATACCATGGCATTACACAACTTCGCACAACTAACCAGCAAGTGCACTGGGTCGTCCAAGTAATAAACCTTACGTGAGTAAGGGTCGATCCCACGGAGATTGTTAGTATTGAAGCAAGCTATGGTCATCTTGTAAATCTTAGTCAGGCAAACTCAAATGGTAATGGTGATGAACGAAAATAACATAAAAGATAAAGATAGTGATACTTATGTAATTCATTGGTAGGAACTTCAGATAAGCGTATGAAGATGCTTTCCCTTCCGTCTCTCTGCTTTCCTGCTGTCTTCATCCAATCCTTCTTACTCCTTTCCATGGCAAGCTTAAGCAAGGGTTTCACCGTTGTCAGTGGCTACCTCCCATCCTCTCAGTGAAAGCGATAGCATATGCTCTGTCACAGCATAGCGGAATTCATCTGTCGGTTCTCAATCAGGCCGGAATAGAATCCATCGATTCTTTTGCGCCTGTCACTAACGCCCCGCCCCTCAGGAGTTTGAAGCACGTCACAGTCATTCA
>NC_029776.3:71536083-71537052 GCF_000817695.3 Arachis duranensis | reverse complement strand
GTAGAAAACTTCCCAGGATCCTGCCTCTTTTGAGGCAATTGCTGCCTAGACAAGTTATCCAGTTCTTTGGTGAGCAAAGGGGGTTCATCCTCCCAAGTCTCATTTCCAAATAACTTGTCATTTAGCTTCATGATTGCTCCAAGGTATTTAGCAACTTGCTCCTCATTGATATACTCATCCTCTTCAGAGGAGGAATACTCATCAGAGCTCATGAATGGCAGAAGTAAGTCCAATGGAATCTCTATGGTCTCATTTTGAGCCTCAGATTCCCATGGTTCTTCATTGGGGAACTCATTGGGGGCCAGTGCACGCCCATTGAGGTCTTCCTCAGTGGCGTTCACTGCCTCTTCTTCCTCCCAGAATTCGGCCATATTGATGGCCTTGCACTCTCCTTTTGGATTTTCTTCTGTATTGCTTGGAAGAGTACTTGGAGGGAGTTCAGTAATTTTCTTGCTCAGCTGACCCACTTGTCCTTCTAAATTCCTAATGGAGGACCTAGTTTCAGTCATGAAACTTTGAGTGGTTTTGATCAGATCAGAGACCATGGTTGCTAAGTCAGAGGTATTCTGCTTAGAGCTCTCTGTCTGTTGCTGAGAAGATGATGAAAAAGGCTTGCTATTGCTAAACCTGTTTCTTCCACCATTATTGTTATTGAAACCTTGTTGAGGTCTCTGTTGATCCTTCCATGAAAGATTTGGATGATTCCTCCATGAAGGATTGTAGGTGTTTCCATAGGGTTCTCCCATGTAATTCACCTCTTCTATTGAAGGGTTCTCAGGACCATAAGCTTCTTCCTCAGATGAAGCTTCCTTAGTACTGCTTGGTGCATTTTGCATTCCAGACAGACTTTGAGAAATCAAATTGACTTGTTGAGTCAATATTTTATTCTGAGCCAATATGGCATTCAGAGTATCAATCTCAAGAACTCCTTTCTTCTGAATAGTCCCATTGTTCACAGGATTTCTTTCA
>NC_029776.3:71515192-71532457 GCF_000817695.3 Arachis duranensis | reverse complement strand
ATGGACTATCATATATTGCTGGAAAGCCCAGGATGTCTACTTTCCAACGCCGTTGAGAGCGCGCCAATTGGGCTTCTGTAGCTCCAGAAAATCCACTTAGAGTGCAGGGAGGTCAGAATCCAACAGCATCTGCAGTCCTTTTTGGTCTCAGAATCAGATTTTTGCTCAGGTCCCTCAATTTCAGCCAGAAAATACCTAAAATCACAGAAAAACACACAAACTCATAGTAAAGTCCAGAAAAGTGAATTTTAACTAAAAACTAATAAAAATATACTAAAAACTAACTAGATCCTACTAAAAACATACTAAAAACAATGCCAAAAAGTATACAAATTATCCGCTCATCAGTGCCCCATGCGTCCGTGCCGTTTTCAAAGTTTAGCCATTCAAGCGATCGCTTCCACCCCGCTAACGCGTCACCTTGAAATTTGGCAAAATGAGTTTTTACATAGAGAGTTGTGCGAGCGTGAGGCTGCCCTCGCGCCACTAGCATGAACCATGTCACGCGTCTGCGTGACCGACGCGTCCGCGTCACCTTATTTAAGCGCTATCCACGCAAATGCGTGACCCACGCGTCCGCGTCGACTGCGCCGCACCACTTATCTTAATTTGCCAAAATATCTTCTCTTTTTCTTCCCCAAACCCTACTATTTCTTCTCCTTTCTTATTTCTTCCTTCCCCATTCCTCCTTATTCCTTCTTTCTTCCTCCTTCTTTCTCCTTTCTTTTTTATTTTCATGCATTTTTATGTTGGTGTTGGAGCTTTATTTGGATTCTACTTTATTATAACTGAGCTTGTGGATATTATAAGGATTGGTTTGACAATTGGTATTTTAAATTTGGCTCTCATATATATTTGGATTTATTACTTTCATTCCTCTTTTAACTCACAATACTTGTAATCCACCTGTATTTGAGATTATCATTCACAATTGTCATCATACAAGTGCTCTTTAATCCAACTTATTTTAACAATTGATGCTTGACCTATGCTTCTCATGCCTTTGCCTGCTTACTTTTACACATCTTGCATCTAATTGATTTAATATGTCTTGCTATATTTCCATTGATGTCCTAATTGCATGTAGTCGCGACGATGTATTTAACACATTATCCCTTACCTTGGCATTGATTATCACTTGATCCTTCCTCCTCCCGGTTCTAGCTATTTGAATTACATGTCCCTTTCCTTTCTCCCTTTTTCAGGATGGCCACCAAAAAGGGTAACAAGAAATCCTCTAACAAGCCATCGGCGAAGAGCAGAACACATAGAGGACCTGCTAAAGAACCACAACCCCCATCCACTTGTACATCTTAGCATGCACCGAGGACGGTGCAATCTTTAAGTGTGGGGAGGTCGATACCGATCTCCACGGGTTAGTTATTCTCTTCTCAACACCAATATTCTATTTTCTTTGTTTGTTCATTGTTGCATTGCATAATAGATTGCATGTGTAGTTGATTGTTTGCATTTAGTTACTACTTGGTTGAAAAATAATAAGTTTCTTCTAAAGACCCTATTTTTGAAAAAATTTTACTAATTTAAAATTAAAACTTTTTGTGTTAAATTTGTTTGAAGTTGTATTTGGAACATGGTTTTTGAGCCAAAGAACACACAACCTATGAGATTTTGAGCTTATTTACATGGTTACATTATTTAACCATAATATTTTATTCTTGTGTGTTTTCTTCTCTATGATTGCAATCTTTACTTTGTTTCAGTCTATATGTCCATTATTTAGTATATTTACATTCTTGCATATGATTGAGGCCATAGTTGATTATTAACTCACTTATCCCGAATAAGCATACCCTTTTATGTCACCCTTGTTAGCCACTTTGAGCTTTTTAACCCCCTTCTATTTCATAACCACATTACTAGCCTTAAGCAAAAAAACAAAATAAAAAAATCCCAAGTTGAATCCTTGGTTAGCTTAAGATAGATATTGTGTATAATTTAAGTGTGGGAAATTTTACGGGAACATGGGATGATAGAAAAAAAAAAGTAGGGAATTAAATTGAATAAGTTATTTGAAAATTTGGGAAGCATGCTCATGTGAAATTAAAATAATTAAATTACCATGTGCATTGAGAAAAAAAAAAGAGGAAAAAAATATTAAGTAATTAAATAAGGGGATACAAAAAAAAATATTACCCCAAATGCAAAATAAAAAGAACCAATGCACATGGGACAAAATTCAAAAATAAATTTGTTGCATGAGCATGTAATACAAAAGTGAGAAAATTTGGGTAGCTAGGTAATGAACTTTGAAGTTATATAAAGTATGTATGCTAAGTGAGATCTTAGACTAATCAAGGATTCACTTTGTTAGCTCACTTAGCCTTATATATACATCCTTACCTTTACCTTAGCCCCATTACAACGCTGAAAAGACCTCATGATGTTTGCATTGGTACATTAAATATTTGTTTATTGGTTAGATGAAGAACAAAGTTTTAGAAAGCATAATTAGAGAAGAATAGAGTGATTGACCCTAGACACTTGAGAGTTAGAGTGATATACACTACCAGTAAGGGTTCAGTGCTTAATTCTATGTTCCCTGCTTTCATGAGCTATCTTCTTACAAGTTTACTTGTCTTTTATTGTGTAATTTGAATTAGCAAAAATTGATTCATATTTGTCTTGGAGAACTTATTTACTTTTAACCAAGTAGGTAGAAACATTTTGCATGTAGTTGCATTCACATAGATAGGTTGCATTGCACACTCTCTATCATTCCCATTCACTTCTTTATAGCTTCTCTTGAGCTTAGCATGAGGACATGCTAATATTTAAGTGTGGGGAGGTTGATAAATCATTATTTTATGGTTTATCTTGTGCACAATTGAGTGGTTTTTATCAACTCTTTACCCACTTATTCATATGATTTGCATGAGTTATGTTTTCCTTCCGGATTTTGTGCTATGATTAAAAACATGCTTGTTTGGCTTTTATTTTCTTTTAATTAAATCCTCTCTTATTACCATTAGATGCTGTGATATGTGTGTTAAGTGTTTTCAGAGATTACAGGGCAGGAATGGCTTAGAGGATGGAAAGGAAGCATGCAAAAGTGGAAGGAATACAAGAAGTTGAAGAAATTGCTAAGCTGTCCAGCCTGACCTCTTCGCACTCAAAGAATCATAACTTGAGCTACAAAGATCCAAATGATGCGGTTCTAGTTGAGTTGGAAAGCTAACATCAGGGGCTTTGATTTGATAGATAATTTACCATAGTGGCCGTACAGGTAGGTGACGCGAATGCGCGCTCCACGCGGACGCGTCGCATGTGCAAAAATCAGCGTGGCAGATTTTATAACTAGCGAATTCTGGGCTATTTCCAACCCAGTTTCAAGCCCAGAAAACACAAATTAAAGGCTGCAAAGTGGAGGAATGAAGGAGATGACTCATAACACACTTTTTATAATTTAGATGTAGTTTTTAGAGAGAGAGGCTCTCTCCTCTCTCTTAGGATTTTTAGAAATTAGGAATATTACTTCTTCATCTCAGGTTCAATGTTCTTTAATTTATGTTTCTCTTCTATTTTTGTTTACTTTGAAGCTTTTATTTGTGTTTGATTTATGTTTCCCAATTGGCTTATGAATATTGTCTATGTTAGAATTGACATCTCTATTCAATATAATTTGAGGTATTCCAGACTCATGATTGCTTTTCTTTATTTTTAATTTAGATTATTTACTATTGGCTTTGGTTGATTAATTGGTAACTCTTGAGTTATCAAACTCATCATGATTGATAATAGCTATTTTTGCTAATTGAATTGAATTCCAATAACTCTAGTCCTTTCTTAGGAATTGACTAGGACCTGAGGATCACACTAATTAGTCCACTTGACTTTCCATTGCTTTAGTAAAGGTTAACTAAGTGGGATTAGAACTCAATTCTCATCACCATCGATAAGGATAACTAGGATAGGACTTCCAATTTCTCATATCTTGCCAAGAGTTTATTTTACAGTTATTTATTTATTTTACTTGTCATTCAACATACTTCTTCCTTACTTTCAAAACCCCCAATTTACAAGACTCATAACCAATAATAAGAACATACCTCCCTGCAATTCCTTGAGAAGACGACCCGAGGTTTGAATACCTCGGTTTTCAATTTATTTAGGGGTTTGTTACTTGTGACAACCAAAACGTTTGTAAGAAAGATTGATTGCTTGGTTTAAAAACTATACTTGCAACGCGAATTTATCATAAATTCTAAACCATCAATCTTTCGTTCTTCAGGTAAGAATGCCCAATATATAAGATATAAGGTTCCGGGATGCCAAAGATAATCGTAGAACTTCACATCGAACATAAAATTCAAACTTAGAAAATATTTAAGTAAAACCATAAAAGGTCATCTAAATTCTATGGATTTTCTGACTAACAGTAAACACCACTGTCCCACAGCCCGCACCAGCCCATCCTCCATACGATCCCATCACCACCACCTACCGAGGCTCCTCAATCCCAGTAGAAAACACAAGTAAATGCAAATTAGTAAATGACAAGTAATGTTCATATACAGCAAGTAAACAAATAGCAAATAAGCATGTGAATCGTTTAGGCATAATCGAAATTAATCAAAGTAAACAAATATATAGAAGTTGCATATGATGAATACTTGTTCCTATTGGCTCGTGTATCACTTGTCGGTCCATAACTGCCAACCCGACACATTCCTTTGGATGTAGCCTTTCTGCCATGCCTAGGGATATAGTGCCCTGCTCACTATCAAGTGTACCTAGGGATATAGTCCCCTACTCACTATTGATCTGTGGATATAGTGCCCGACTTACTCGCATGCATAACCCAGGGATATAGTGCCCAGCTCATTGTTGCAGCAGAGGAGGTTATGTGAGCGGGATACCACCCCATCCCACATATCTAAACGTAAGCGGGATTAACCACTGATAAACCACTATTTTATGGTTTATATTGTTTTTAATTGAGTGGTTTTATCAAATTCTTACACACTTATTCATATGATTTGCATGACTTTACAATTCCTTCCTAGTTTAGTTCTATGGTTGAAAACTTGCTTCCTAGAGATCTTTTAATTATGTATTTTAATTCTTCTTTATACCATTCGATGCCGTGATCCGTGTGTTAAGTGTTTCAGGCTCCATAGGGAAGAAATGGCTTAGAGAATGGAGAGGAAGCTTGCAAAAATGGAAGGAACACAAGAAACTAAGGAGATGACTAGCGAACACCGACGCGGACGCATGGCTCACGCGACTGCGTGAATTGGAGAAAATTGCAGTGACGCGTTCGCGTGCCTGACGCGAACGCATGGATTGTAGTCTGCACGAATGACGGGAACGCGTGGAAAGAAAAAATGCTGAATGACGCTCACGCATGGAGAATGTGTACGCGTGACATGCGCGATCTGCAGAATTAACAGAACACGCTGAAGCGATTTCAGGCCGCATTTTTGACCCAGTTTTCGGCCTAGAAACACAGAATAAAACCAGGGAACATGCAGAGACTCATGGGATACTTAGCAGAAGCGGATAATTCACAATTTGAGGTTTTAGATGTTGTTTTTTAGAGAGAGAGGTTCTCTCCTCTCTCTTAGGATTAGGATTTAGGATTTTTATTATGTTCAGACTACTTCTCTTCATCATAGGTTCAATGTTCCTTTAATTTATTTTCTACTTTTATTTATTCTATTACTTTAATTTATAAACCCTTATGTCAGACTTGATTTTTCTTATTTATGCAATTTGAGGTAATTCATATTTATGACTTTAATTTAGCTTTTTACACCCTTTGGCCTTGGTTGAGTAATTAGTAACACTTGAGTTATCAAACTCAGCTGTTGATTGGAATTGGAATTCTTTGCTGATTAGTTTGTACTCCAATAACTCTAGTCTTTCAATAGAAGTTGACTAGGACTTGAGGATCAAATTAATTAGTCTGCTTGACTTTCCTTTATTTAGTAAGGGCTAACTAAAGTGGGAGCAGAGTCCAATTCTCATCACACCTGATAAGGATAACAAGGATAGGACTTCAATTTCTTATACCTTGCCAAGAGATTTTATAATTATTAATTTATTTTCCTTGCCATTTAAATTACCTGTTCCTTATTTTAAAAACCCAAAATTATACTGTTTCTTTAACCAATAATAAATCACACCTCCCTGCAATTCCTTGAGAAGATGACCCGAGGTTTGAATACTTCGGTTATTTATTTTTATTGGGTTTGCTTAAGTGACAACCAAAGCTTTTGCACGAAAGGATTCTCTGTTGGTTTAGCAACTATACTTACAATGCGATTATATTTGTGAATTTCTTTACTGATAGAAATTCGATCGTCAACCACCATCCTTACGCCGATGCACAGTGACTTACCAACATAATATATCATCATAATTTATTCCAGAGATATAGTGCCCTGGAATGTAGTTCTAAGGCTCATACATTAATACATATGGAAGGAAATAATAATACTATGAGCCCAATGAAGGAATAAAAGCTCAAAGTCGCATAAAGAAAAATTACAAAGTGCGAAGCTTTCACACACGATAACTAAACACGTAGGAAAGATAAGAACAGAACATATAAATATACAACCTTGCATTAAAGCCCTTAGATACAAAGGAGTAGCTAATAAATAAACGAACTATATATATATGATATACAAAAGAAACTAGTCACAACCTACAGAGTTTAGGCTGACTAGACAAGAAAAACACTATAGGTTTATAAAATGCTTAATCATGTCTCTCAAAGTTTTAAACAAAATCCTCTAAGGCAACATATTTATAATTATACAAAAGATGAGAGAATAACTACAACGAATGTAAAATAGACACAAAATAAAGTGAAGTCGTCCTCCGCTCTGTCACCAATCTACAACTCACATAGGTGGATTGTGACCTGCATCTGAAAAATAACAACAACATATGGTATGAGAACCGGAGGTTCTCAGTATGGTAATTGATGAGCAGATATTTTATATTCTTTTTGGCATCATTTTTCATATAGTTTTTAGTATTTTTTGTTTAGTTTTTATTAAGTTTTTATAGGTTTTAGTGTTAAATTCACATTTTTTGATTCTACTATGAGTTTTTGTGTTTTTGTACAATTTCAGGTATTTTCTAGCTGAAATTGAGGAGCTTGAGCAAAAGTCTGATTTAGAGACAGAGAAAGCACTCCAGATGTTGTCTGGATTTGACCTACTTACACTCGGAAGAGATTTTCTGGAGCTACAAAAGTCCAAATGGAGCGTTCTCAATGGCTATGGAAAGCAGAATTCCAAAGCTTTCCAGAAATGTATAGTAAGCCATACTTTGCTTCGAATTGGAAGGCCTAAAACTGGTATCCAATGCCAGCTTTCTGCCCCTTCCTAGCGTCCAGTGCCCAAGAGTAGAGCCCAGCGTCCAACCACCCAGAGAGGACCCCCTAGCCAGCATTTCACACCTTAGGAGCCTCATAGCACGTGGATCTCATCAAAACTCAGCCCAAACACTCACAAAGTGGGCCCCAGAAGTGGATTTTAGCACTAAATAGACTATTTTACCCTTACTAGTCATTAGTTTAGTATTTAAAGTAGAAGACCACACCTTGTTACAGATCTTCGCTCACCATACACGTTTTTGCTTTGTATTTTCCTTTCAGTATGAGTTTCTAAACCTCCTAGGTTGAGGGGAGGAGCCCTACTGAGTCCTATAAATTAATAAAAGTATTACTGTTTCTTCTTCGATCCGTTCATGATTAATTCTAAGATGTATATTCGTACTTCAACATGGTGAATAGGATGATCAGTGACAATCAGCTCTGTTCATCATACTAAGACGAACAAGCCTGACAAACACCTGGGTCTACTTGGGTTTGTATGAATACTTCAGTGGAAATCATGCACCACCAGCTTGAATCATACATCTATCTGATGGCTAATCCACGACTTCATTGGGGACTTCTCAAGACACCAGTTCAACCAATTTTGGGGAGATTAGGGTCTCTGTGGTAGAGGCTAGAACCCAATGATGCAGCATTCTCTGATCCGGAAGATCCGACCTTGTCTGTGGCGTTTTGAGTAGGATCATTAAGAAAAATGGACTGTACGTGCTTCACCCTCAAGTAGAGATGTATCCACACTAACTCTGGGGTTCAGATCCGGAGGAGTATTGACAACCTCTTAATAAAGGCGTTAATCACCTACAGCCTGGCATTGAAAAGATCACTCACAAGCAAAGAAGACAGTAATGCCATAGTTAATTTAGAAAGACAAAGCAACTCCAATCCCTCAACTATATTACTATTGCTGATTCCAAAAATCCTAAGCTCCGTAATCCAACAACCTTCTGATCTGTCTGACTAAGACCTGCAAGATAACCATAGCTTGCTTTAAACCACAATCCTCGTGGGATCGACCCAGACTCGCTCAGGTATTACTTGGACGACCCAGTGCACTTGCTGGTACAGCTGTACGAAAGTGTGGATATTCATGTACCAAGTTTTTGGCACCGTTACCGGGGATTGTTGAGTTTGGACAAACTGACGGATTGTCTTGCTACCTAGATCAGGTAATTTTTATTTTATTTGAGTCTTTTATTTTTACTTTCTTCTTCTTCTTCTTCAATTTTCGAAAAAAATAAAAAAGTTTTTCAATAATATTTTTCTTTTCTTTGTCTAATCTTTGTTTTATTCTTCCTTATTTTTTTCAAAAATTTTAAAACTTTTTCAAAAAGAGTAAAGTATCATTTTTGTTCCCAACATTTGGGGTGAATCCCAAAGTTGTCCCTAACGTTTCAATCGTGCTATTTAAGTCCCTAACGTTTCAAAATTGACTCAATGTTGTCCTACCGCTAGGAATCCATTAACAGAATTAATGGCGGGACAAAATTGAGACGATTTTGAAACGTTAGGGACTTAAATAGGACGAAAACATTAGGGACAAAAATGGTACATAAAAATAAATTTTAATTTAATTTTATCTTTCAATAATATGAATTTTTTACTGTACATGGTATTCAATTATTTCTTAATTACATCTAAATAAACTACAATTAATCACATTACTTTTATTTTCAATAAATTTATTTTTTATAATTTTAAAGAATTTTGATACATTAGAGACAAAATGTATAATTTATATAAAATGAAAATAATATGATTAAGTGTAATTTACTTAGATATGATTAAAAAATAATTGAATACTATGTATAGTAAAAAATTGATATTATTGAAGGATAAAATTAAAATTTATTTCTATGTATCATCTTTGTCCCTAACGTTTCGTCAAATTTAAGTCCCTAACGTTTCAAAATCGTCTCAATTTTGTCTCGCCGTCAATTCTGTTAACGGATCCCTAACGGCAGGACAACATTGAGTCAGTTTGAAACGTTAGGGACTTAAATAGAACGATTAAAACATTAGGGACAATTTTGGGACTTACCCAAAATATTGGGGATAAAAATGATACTTCACTCTAAAATGTTTTTATTTTCTTTGTTTAATTTTTGTTCTTGGTTTGAGTATTTTTTTTTATCCTTGATTAAATTTCCATTCTCTTTGAGTCTTTCTTTCTAAATTTTTTTTTCAAAAATAGTTTCTTTGTTTGAGTCTTTGTTTGTGTTCTTGTTGAGTCAATTTTCGAAAACCTTGAGTCCTTTTTCTAAAATTTTTAAATTCAGTGTCTTTTTGTTTGATCTTGTTTCAATTCTTTAAGTTTCGTGTCCTCTTGTTATTTTTCTTTCAATTTTCAAAATTTTATATTTGATTTTCTAAAAATCTTAAGTTTGGTGTCCTTTTCATGTTCTTGTGTTCTTTAAGTTTCTTTAGTCTTGTTCTTTGTGTTCATGTTAGTCTTCAAAGTGTTCTTGTGTTTCTTTGTGTTTTGATCTTAAAATTTTTAAGTTTGGTGTTTGTTTGTGTTATCCCTCCAAATTTTCGAAAATAAAGAGCATTAGATCTAAAAATTTTAAGTCTTGAAAACAAAATATCTTTTCTATTTTTATTTTTCATTAATTTTTGAAAATTTTAAAATAAAAATTCAAATTTTAATTTCAAAATTTTTATCGTATCTTAGTTGTTAATTTTCAAAAATCAAATCTTTTCAAAAAAAATCTTATCTTTTTCAAAATTGAAACTTTAAAATTAAATCTTTTTCAAAATCAATTTTCAAAATCTTATCTTTTTCATATCTTTTTCAAATCTTTTTTGTTTGTTATTTTATCTTTTCTAACTTCAAATTTTAAAATAAAATCTTTTTCAAAAGTTTTTAATTTCTTATCTTGTCTTTCTAATTTCAAATTTTAATTTCAAATCTTTTCTTATCTTATCTCTTATCTTATTTTAAATTCAAATCTTTCTTAATTAATTAACTATCTTCTCTCTCTTCTTTTTCGAAACTTCCTGACTAACTCTCATCTCTTCTTACTTTTCGAAAATTCCCTCCTGTTTCTCTCTTCTCTTTTTTGAAAATACACTAACTAATTTTCAATTCTTTTTAAATTATTAACTTAATTTTTGAAAACAATTATTTAATAAAATAAAAATAAAAATATTTTAATTCTTATTTATCTCTTTTATTTCTAATTCTCTTCTCTTTTACTTCTATTTATTCGAACACCCATCCCTTATTTTCAAAGTATCTTTCTTCTACTTCTTTTATTTTTATTCTATCTTCTTCTTCTCTCTTCACATCTAACCGGAAGCTCTTTGGTCCAAGTAGCACAAAAAGCTTTCTTCTTTTTTTTTCTTTTTTCTTTTCTTGTTTATGACCAGGAATAGGGATAAAGAACCCCTCTTGACTCTTGATACTGAACCAGAAAAGACTCTAAGGAGGCGTGATAAACCCATATTTTATGACATATTTTGTGCTAAATTTAAGTATTTATTCAATCCTTCACCCACTTATGCATGTGAAATTGCATGGTTCTACTTTCCCTTCTTATTATGTGATGTATGTGAAAAATATGTTTCCTAGGCTTTAAAAATATTAATTTTAATTACCTTGTATTGCCATTCGATGCCGTGATTTGTGTGTTAAGTATTTTCAGATCTTCTAAGGCAGGAATGATTTAAAGGATGGAAAGGAGACATACAAAAATGGAAGGAAAACATAAAATGGAGTTTTTGAAGAAACAGGCAGTGCATGCGGGCGCGTGGTTCGCACAAAAAGGGATCGACGCGAGCGCATGGATGAGGAGAATGTGTGACTCGCAAAATACAACTGACGCGGGCGCATGACTGACGCAACCGCGTGGAAGGGCCACACTCCAGATGACGCGACCGCGTGACCCACGCGGACGCGTGACGTGCGCGATCTGCGGAATTTGCAGAAGTTATCCTTAGTGATTTCTGGGCCTTTTTGGCCCAGATCCAAACCCAGAGAACACAGATTGAAGGATTATAAATGGAAGGATCCACCCATTCATGAGGGGGAAAAATACAAATTTTTAGGATTTAGATGTAGTTTTTAGTGAGAGAGGTTCCCTCCTCTCTCTTAGGATTAGGATTAGGATTTTTAGAACTTAGGAATATTTTTATCTCATCTTTATATCAGGATCAATATCTTTTTTATTTTGACTTCTCTTAATTGTTGATTCTTGATGATGCTTATTTGGCTTATGACTCTTCATATTTGGATTGATTTTATTTTATTAATGCAATTGAGGTATTTCAAACTTATATGTTATTGATGTTTGGGCTCTATCCAAATTATTTTCATTCAAGTAGATTTTATTCCCTTTTGGCTTTGGTTGATTAATTGGTTACTCTTGAGTTGTCAAACTCAGATGGTTGAAATTGGCAGATTCTAATTGATCTAGATCGCTCTAAAGCTAGTCTTCCCAAATGGATTGACTAGGAGTTGAGGATCAAACTAATTAGTCCACTTGACTTTCCTTTGCTTTAGTAAAGGTTAACTAAGTGGGATTAAAACCCAATTCTCATCACACCTGATAAGGATAACTAGGATAGGACTTCCAATTTCTCATATCTTGCAAAGAGTTTATTTTATAGTCATTTATTTATTTGTCTTGTCAATTAAATTACTTGTTCAGCCTTTTTAAAAAAAAACGCCAAAATATACCTTTGCATAACCAATAATAAGAACATACCTCCCTGAAATTCCTTGAGAAGACGACTCGAGGTTTAAATACTCGGTTATCAATTTTAAAGGTGTTTGTTACTTGTGACAACTAAAACGTTTGTGCGAATGGATTTTATGTTAGTTTAGAATCTATACTCACAACGCGCCTATATTTTTACGAAATTCTTTACTAGCAAAAATCCTAACGTCAAAATGGCGCCGTTGCCGGGGAATTGCAAACGTGTGCCTTATTATTGGTTATTGTAAATATTTTTCTTTTACTTGTTTATTTGTCCTTGTTTTCCCTTCTCATTTCTGATAACTACTATAAATTCTCACCCCTCTCGCTTTGAGTTTGGTTCTAATTTTGTTGAAAGGAATGGAAGCCATAACAGGACTATGCATCACGGTCTAAGCAATCAAAGATAGATGGAGCCAAGACTATCTGATCACCCCTTTAGGCAACAACACCCTCCTAGATATCATGGATAGAGACCATTCTACAATGCATACCAACCTGATAGATATGGTGGACCACCTTGTAGCAACCATCAAGCCCCACCCTATGCTCAGAGACCATCCTTTCAACACAACCTCAACCCACCATACTCACAAGCTTCTTTTCACTATTCGCCACCATATGATCCTTATCCGCCCCAACACCAATCCAATTACTCCCAAAAACCACCACTCTCCTACACACCGTGTCCATATACATCAAGCCAAGAATCACAGGTTCACTTCGAAGAATCAGTAAACCAGTTCAATGCAACCCTTCATCAATTGGAGCAAGCGATAAATCAATTATTTCCAGACGTTCGGACACTCAACAGACTCCCATGGCTTTATGTGGAGAATCTAATGAAGAATGTATTGTGAAGAAGACACAAGAAGCTCCACTGGACAGCATTGAGCATAACTTCGTACTGGAACAAGTAGAGGATGCTGTCATTGTAGAAGAAGAAGAGTTGGTTGAAGACTTAGGAGATGCTGAACCTCCGCAGGAAGCCAGAGTTGTGGAGAATTCCGTCAAGGACGTTACAATTAATGCTAAGGAGGATAGTGCACAATCCCCAAGGCAGGTATCTTATGAGGAACTGGATGGAAAGACCCAAGACTCAAGTTTTCTTGATGATGATAGTCACCACTCAAGTTCTCCTAGTAATGCTCTTGCATTCGCAAGTGAATTCTTTGAGACAAAAGAATCTTCCTCAAGTGAATACGAAGATGATGTAGAGGTCGCCTTCTCTCAACCTCCCAATTATGACTAGAGTGATGAAGAAGATATCGGTGACCTTGATCAAGACATGGTTGAAGTGGAACAAATTTGCCAAGAAGTAGAGGAATTCACAGAAGACCACAAGGGAATAGAGCTTGCAGAACCACCGGAAACACCTATCCCACGGCCATTACCACCCAATACGAACTTCAAGTGGGTAAAATCCTTGACTTTCATCTTTACTTTTCCACTTGAATATGGTTTGCTTGAGATAGATGGCCAGCTTCGAGCTCTTTACAGCTTTAAAAGCAAACGGGAAATGACTCGCACTCAGAGCTGGTATGCAAGATTTACTGAGGTTTCACACTTCCATTTGAGGTGCAAGGATTGATGTCAAGCTCAATTGAAAGGATCTCGGAAGCTGTTTGGTCACTACAGTGAGAATTCAGACTACTCACCACCCGGCTGGAAAAATATAGATCAAGACAAAGACGGGTGTAGAAGAAAAGTTTGGGATCCTGGAGTCTGTTCTGACATTCAACACCCCGGGAGCCTTAAAGCCTATTGGAACTCACCTAAGGGCTTTGCGTACCTTGTTTGGGACTCCGGAGGATGCTGGCATTCCAAAAACTGGTGGAGATTTCTGGACGAATTCAAGCACAAGCCACCATAGCAGGAAGCTCATCAAATGTCCAACTTAAGGACTTTAACTAAAAGTGCTAGGTGGGAGACAACCCACTATGGTATGATCATTCTCCCTCTGTTTTGCTCTATTTATGAATTTTGTTTGAACTTGAAGTTTTTGCAAGACATTCACTGCATTTTGCTTTCTGCATACTGCATAAAAAAAAAGAGAGAGCGCGCGACGCGACAGCGTCGCTAACGTGTCCGCGTCCCACGTGCAGTAAAAGAAAAGGAAAGTGAACAGAGAGTTATGCTGAAGCAAGGCTGGAAGTATGCCTGTGGCTCCAAATTGTTCCACGTGACCGCGTGCCCCACGCGACCGCGTGCCCCACGCGATCGCGTCATTTGCGAAAAATACCTCCCACGCGTCCACGTCACTCACGCGAACGCTTGATCTGGATATCGGCGTAAAGATCCAACGCCCAGAAAGTTGGGCTGGAATCGTGCGGCTAGTGTGCGTTTAGCACAAAACACCCACGCGTGCGCGTCACTGACGCGAACGCGTCACTTACACAACACCCATCCCATGCGAAAGCATGAGCGGCGCGATCGCGTCACGCAGATATTTTGACCCCCTATATCAAAGAGAGAGTTGCACTAAAACGATGCTGGAATCGTGTGTCTAGCACAAATTCCAGCAATGCGGTCGCGTGCTTCACGCGTCCGCGTCACCTATCTTACACTCAACCCACGCGATTGCGTCAACCACGCATCCGCATCAACCCCATTCCACACCAGCCACGCGACTGCATGCTCCACGCGATCGCGTAGATTGCAAATTATTAACCTCCTGTGGCACGAACTCTACCCATCTCGCGCCACCAACCCCTTTCTTCTTCCTCTTCCCTGCAACCAACCCCTCTCTCTGTCCTTCGCCGCCGCACCTCCGACGACCACCCAGACCCCACCGCAACCCCCCTTCTCTCTTTTCCGTCTCTTTCTTCTTCTCCCCTCCACCACTCTTAACCCCGCATCCGCGACCACCATGCCCACCGCGCCGCCCTCAACCACCGCGTCAGCCACCACCACCATCCCCCAGCCATCTCTCTGCCCCACTTTCTTTCCCATGCCTACCAGGTTCCACCGAACACCATTCTTCTTTCAATTCCTAGTTAATTGCATATTTTTCTGTTTATGGTCATCATTAGGCTAGTTAGATATGCATGTTGTAGTGGATTCTAGGTGGTTAGGTAGCTAGGATCTGGATAGTGAATTTAGGCCTGATAATTGCACCGTTCCGGTTATCTGTTTATCTATTCTGCAATTTATTCTGGCTATGATATTGATCCTGTTCATATGTTGCTCTTAACTGTTACTTGCTGCTCTTTCTTATTCTTGCTATTTGTGCAGCCCTATTTCAATTCATATGAACTTATTCTTGCTATTTGTTTTCCGGGAACATCCGATTTTAGCCGGAATGCTGCCCAATTTTCTGCAAACTGTTTCCTTTTTACATTCAAGTATTGGTTTTGGCAATTCTCATTTTTGAACTGCCCCACGCATACCATACCTATTCTTGAATGCCCGGGCCAGCATTCTTATTACTTTTGATCTCCTGGTTAATAAATCGCATTATTGATGATTAAATTCTGCTTTTTACTCATTCTCTATATATATGAATCATCATCAATACCCTGTTATCCCTGCTTGAATATGAGTTAACTGTTGCTTAAATTTGTGAAATTCTTGTTACTTAGGAACCAATCATCATGCCACTTACTTTGACTTCCTTTTTACTAATTCATTGATTTTTGCTTTCTAACCTCTTTTTCAATTTTACCCATTTTTAGCTTTCTAACTTCCCAATTCCCCTTTTCACTACCTCTTTAAATTAATTTCACTCATGGCATGATAATTGTTTTTCCTAATTTTAAATTTGTGAAATTCTTGTTACTTAGGAACCAATCATCATGCCACTTACTTTGACTTCCTTTTTACTAATTCATTGATTTTTGCTTTCTAACCTCTTATTCAATTTTACCCATTTTTAGCTTTCTAACTTCCCAATTCCCCTTTTCACTACCTCTTTAAATTAATTTCACTCATGGCATGATAATTGTTTTTCCTAATTAACAAGCTTTCCACTTCTAACATATTTTGGAATGTGATTTCTCATCTCAGCTTTTTAACTCCAACACAATCCAAAATATACATTTCCTTAACTCACTTCATTCTTCTACTGATCCTTTGCCACTTACTCCTTATCTTATTATTTGTCTACTTGTTTTCCTACTTTTATTCCTCAATTATATCTTGGAAATTCTGTTTTTCAGGATGTCTGAATCTCAAGGCAGGGGAAAGGGCAAAGTCACCACTGACAAACGGAAAAGAGGAGAATCCTCTGGTTCTATCCTTGGCATCTTACATGATAATTCCTGGCGGGAGAAGAACTTTACCCCGTAGGAAAAGGCTGATCAGTTGGTACCTTCAGCTGGCCCGGTAAAATTTGCAAACAAATACTGTGAGCTGAAATAGCCAACCTTTGCCACCGCCAAGAACCTACACATGGAACGGACCCTCAAAATTCTGGAAGAACTCCAGTAGTACACCTCAGATCAGATCAAACAGAGAGACTGGTTCTACCTGGAGAGGAACCTAATTGAGGTCAACTCATCCTGGGTTAGAGAATTCTACTGTAACTACTTTCTCTCTTCCCTGGATGCAGTACAGCTCAGAGGCAAACAGATTCTGGTTACCGAGGAAGTAATTGAAGAAATTCTCCATCTTCCACCTAAATCAGATCAGCCAGATGGTTACCAAAAAGTTGAGGAAGATATGAGATTTACGAGGTTTGATTGGGATGCAGTAAAGAAGGACATCACTCTTGATCCTACTATTCCTTGGGTCATGGGAACTAGCACATTGGTACTGGTGGACGAAATTGTGATAAAAGAGTTTCAGGCACTGGTAGAGAAGCTCACAACTCCGTTCAACTAACCAGCAAGTGTACTGGGTCGTCCAAGTAATAAACCTTACGTGAGTAAGGGTCGATCCCACAGAGATTGTTGGTATGAAGCAAGCTATGGTCACCTTGTAAATCTCAGTTAGGCAGATTAAATTGGTTTATGGGTTTCGAAAATAAAAATAAGAAAATAAATAATACAAGGGATAGAATACTTATGCAGACTCATTGGTGGGAATTTCAGATAAGCGAATAGAGATACTGCATGGCTTAAGGACGTCTGCTCTCCTACTGCTTCAACTCAATCCTTCTTACTCCTTTCCATGGCAAGCTGTGTATAGGGGTTCACCATCAGCGGTGGCTACTTTCAATCCTCTCGGGAAAATGATCCTATGCGGCTGTCACTCGCA
>NC_029776.3:71506673-71507373 GCF_000817695.3 Arachis duranensis | reverse complement strand
TTAAATCAAAACAATGAATGCATGCAAGAATGCTATGAATGTCAAGATGAACACCAAGAACACTTTGAAGATCATGATGAACATCAAGAACATAATTTTGAAAAATTTTTGATGCAAAGAAAATATGCAAGACACCAAACTTAGAATTCTTTAATGCATGGACACTATGAATGCAAAAATGCATATGAAAAATAACAAACAACACAAAACAAGAAATCATCAAGATCAAACAAGAAGACTTGTCAAGAACAACTTGAAGATCATGAAGAACACTATGAATGCATGAGATTTTCAAAAAATGCAAGAAAAATTTTAAAAGCATGCAATTGACACCAAACTTAAAAATTAACACAAGACTCAAACAAGAACACAAAATATTTTTGATTTTTATGATTTTCTAAATTTTTTTTTGTATTTTTATTTAATTTTTTCGAAAAAAACATTTTTGGAAAAACGAAAAAGAAAAGAAAAATTTTTGAAAAGATTTTTGAAAAGAAAATTACCCAATCTGAGCAACAAGATGAACCGTCAGTTGTCCATACTCGAACAATCCCCGACAACGGCGCCAAAAACTTGGTGGACGAAATTGTGATAAAAGAGTTTCAGGCACTGGTAGAGAAGCTCACAACTCCGTTCAACTAACCAGCAAGTGTACTAGGTCGTCCAAGTAATAAACCTTACGTGAGTAAGGGTCAATCCC
>NC_029776.3:71505991-71506529 GCF_000817695.3 Arachis duranensis | reverse complement strand
CAAGGGATAGAATACTTATGCAGACTCATTGGTGGGAATTTCAGATAAGCGAATAGAGATACTGCATGGCTTAAGGACGTCTGCTCTCCTACTGCTTCAACTCAATCCTTCTTACTCCTTTCCATGGCAAGCTGTGTAAAGGGGTTCACCATCAGCGGTGGCTACTTTCAATCCTCTCGGGAAAATGATCCTATGCGGCTGTCACTCGCATGGCTAATCGTCTGGAGGCATCACCCATGGTTGATGGCTAAATCCCATCCTCGCAGTGAAAACTACGCTCACGCACTCTGTCACAGCACGGCTAATCACTGGTTGGTTCCTGCGCCTACTGGAATAGAATCCCTTGATTCTTTTGCGTCTGTCACTAACGCCCAACACTTGCAAGTTTGAAGTACGTCACAGTCATTCATTACCGGAATCCTACTCGGAATACCACAGACAAGGTTAGACTTTCCGAATTCCCAGGATCCTACTCGGAATACCACAGACAAGGTTAGACTTTCCGGATCCTCATAAATGCCGCCATCTATCTAGCTTA
>NC_029776.3:71429068-71505891 GCF_000817695.3 Arachis duranensis | reverse complement strand
TGTCAAGGCGTTTACAATAAGCTAAAGCACAACACTCCAGAAGAAACCTCTTAGAAAACTTTGAACAAGAAAGAGAAGACATGGCTAAACCCCAAGAGGAAGCAAGAAAGGTCCTTGGTGACTACACTATGCCTACCTCTGACTTATATGGCAGAAGCATCTCTGTACTTGCCAGTGGAGCTAACAATTTTGTGCTTAAGCCTCAGTTAGTCTCTCTTCTGCAACATAATTGCAAGTTCCATGGCCTTCTAATGGAAGATCCACATCAGTTCTTAAATGAGTTCTTGCTAATCTGTGATACTGTAATAACAAATGGAGTAAATCCCGAGGTTTATAAGCTTATGCTCTTTCTCTTTGCTGTAAGAGAGAGAGCTAAGCTATGGTTAGATCTCCAATGATGAACGGATTTTTATATGGTCTAGAATTTTACAATAAACTCTCGTTGCAAGTATAGCTTCTAAACCAACAATAATCTTTTCATACAAAAGAATTGTTTGTCACAAGTACAAACTCCTAACAAAACTAATAACTGAAGTATTTAAACCTCGGGTCGTCTCTCAAGGAATTGCAGGGAGGTGTATTTATTATTGGTTATGAGATTTTCTGAGAAATTTGGGGTTTGGGGAATGGGTAAATAAATGATTATAAATTAGAGCAATGAAAATAAACGAGAGGTTTTATGTAATTAAATTAAAAAGCCTTGACCAGGAGAAGATTAATCAAAAGTTCCATCCTTGTTGGATTTCCCAAGATTAATAGTAATAAGTTGTTGTTTCTACTTAGTTAACCCTCAACGAATGAAGGAAAGTTAAGTATTTGAGCTAACACTTATTCACAAGTCCTAATCCTCTCCCTTGGGAAGGATTAGCGTTAGTGACTAGAGAGCCAGCCAACGACTTCCAATTACAATTTAACTCTTGAGTCTTCCAACTCAAGGGTCTCCAAATATTAATCTAACTCCAAAATCAAGTTGGGAACCTACTCCATTGACATGGATGCTAATTTCGCATACATTTAAAGGGAGTAGGAAGAAGACATGATAATAAAACTCAATTGAAAATAATCAAGAAATAATGAAATTAAATGGAAAAGTATCTTTGCATTAATTAATTCTAAAATCGAAGGTATCCATATAACTCTAAACAAAGTAAATACGAAATAAAAGAGTAAAAGAATAGGAAAGAAACTATAATGATAAAAACTTCAATGGAGGTAGTAACTTTGTAATATCCAACTCAAAGGCATAAAATTAGGAATCATAAAACCTTGAGAGAGGAGAGAGCCTCTCTCTCTAGAAAACTTCATCTAAAATCTAAAATTATGTGAATGAGAAGTGTATGAATCCCTCATGATTCCCCCACTCTGCAGCTTCTATTCTGTGTTTTCGAGCTTAGAACTGGGCCAAAATGGAGCCCAGAAATCACCCCAAGCATTTTCTGCGTTTTTTGCACGTGGCGCTAATAAACTACTATTTTATGGTTTATCTTATACTAAATTGAGTGGTTTTTATCAGCTTTTCACCCACTTATTCATATGAATTGCATGATTTTACAATTCCTTCCTAGTTTAGTTCTATGGTTGAAAACTTGCTTCCTAGAGATGTTTTAATTATGTATTTTAATTCTCCTTTATACCATTCGATGCCGTGATCCGTGTGATTAAGTGTTTTAGACTTCATAGGGTAGGAATGGCTTAGAGAATAGAGAGGAAGCTTGCAAAAACGGAAGGAGCACAAGAAATAAAGGAGACAACCAGCAAACAGCGACGCGCATGCATAGCTGATGCGTGCGCACGAATTGGACAAAATCACAGCGATGCGTACGCGTGCTTGACACGTACGCGTGGATTGGAGTTCACACAAACAACGCGAGCGCGTGCCTGACGCGCACGCGTGGAGAGAAAAATCGTCAAACGACGCATATGCGTGACATGCGCGATCTGCAGAAAATTCAAGAAACGCTGGAGACGATTTTGGGCCACGTTTTGACCCAGTTTTTGGCCCGGAAACACAGATTAAAGTCAGGAAACATGCAGAGGCTCAAGACATCAGATCATACACAAAATTTTAGGCTTAGATGTAGTTTTTAGGGAGAGAGATTCTCTCCTCTCTCTTAGGATTATGATTAGGATTAGGATTTATTATTATTTCAACTTACAATTTCTTCCGAGTTCCAGGTTCACTGTTCCTTTTATTTATTTTTCCAATTTGATTTATGAACTATTCATGTTAGGATTTTATTAATTAATATAATTTGAGGTATTTTAGACTTATGACTGCTTTCTTTAATTTATGTTATTGATGCTTTCGCTTTATCCAAATTATTTCCATTCGAGTAGATTTTCTTCCCTTTTGGCTTCGGTTGAGTAATTGGTAATGCTTAAGTTATCAAACTCAGTAGTGATTGAAATTGGGTAATTGCTGATTAATTTGGATCACTCTAAAGCTAGTCTCTCCACATGAGTTGACTAGGACTTGAGGATCAAATTGATTGGTCCACTTGACTTTCCTGTATTTAGTATGGGTTAACTAAGTGGGAGCAATAAATAATTCTCATCACACCTGATAAGGATAACTATGATAGGATTTCCAATTCTCATACCTTGCCAAGAGATTTTATTATCATTAATTTATTTTTCTTGTCATTCAAATTACTTGTTTCTTATTTCAAAAACCCAAAAATATTGTTTTTCATAACCAATAATAAATCATACTTCCTTGCAATTCCTTGAAAAGACGACCCGAGGTTTGAATACTTTGGTTAATAAATTTTATTGGGTTTGTTACTTGTGTCAACCAAAACTTTTGTAAGAAATGAATTCTTGTCGATCTAGAAGCTATACTTACAACGGGAATTTATTTGTGAAAATTCTAGACCGCGCGAGAGTTTCGTTCTTCAAAATGGCGCCGTTGCTGGGGAATTGCAAACGTGTGCCTTATTATTGGTTATTGTAAATATTTTTCAAAAAAAAAATTCAGATTTTTATTTTAGAATTTTTTTTCAAAAAATCATATCTTTTTCAAAATCTTATCTTATCTTTTTTCAAAAATCATATCTTTTTCAAAATATTTTCTTTTTATTAGTTTTTGTTTTTATTTTCTCTTATTACTTTAAACTCTCACCCCTTTGGCTATGAGTCTGGTTACAATTATGTTGCAGGAGGAGGAGATTATAATGACAACTTGCATCAAGGATGGAACAATCAAAGATGGAAGGAGCCACTAGGATTTGATCAACCCTCATGGCAACAACCACCTCCAATGGACTATCAACAACCATTCTGTGATGCATATCAAGGCAATGGCTATGGTGAGCACTCTTTTGATTATCAACAACCACCACCATATGCCTATGAACCCCCTCTTTAACATAACTTTAAACCACCATACTCACAAGCCCCCTACTGCCAAACACCTCCATATGACCCCAACCTCTATCCACCATAACAACCAGCTTATGAGTCATACTTAGAACCACCACCTCAATATACACCATGTCCATATCCATCAATCCAAGAGCACTATGATCCTATTTATGATAGCCGAGTGCAACAAGAATCAAAGGATCGTTTCAAGGAAATAGTGGAAAAATTTCATGCAACTCTTCGCCAACTGGATCAAGCGATCAATCGATTACCTTTCCGACGTTCGGATACTCAAGGAACCCCCATGGCTTCATGTGGAGAATCTACTGAAGAATGCAACATGAAGGAGAAACTAGAAACTCCAGTAGACAATGAGCAGCATGACTTTGTATTGGAACAATTGGAGGAAGCCGTAATCGTTAAAGAGGAAGAAGTGGTCGAAGACTTAGGAGATGCGGAACCTCCATGGGAAAGCTCAGTCATAGAGCCCCCTTCTAAAGAGTTTGAATTTGATGTTAAGGAGGGTGTACAACCTCCAAGGCATATCATGGTTGAAGACTTTGAAGGGGATGAATAAGAGATGGATTCAATCATTAATAAATTCTTATCTACATTTGAATCCTCTCCCATTGGACTTGACATGGAGATTAAAGAAGAAGAAGCACAACCTCCCATGCCCTTGGTGAACAATGAAGATGAGATTGAATTGGAAGACAGCTACCAAAAGGAAGAGGTTGATATTGAAGAAGCTTGCAAAGAGGTGGAAGTTGTCAAGGAAGAGCCCAAGGGAATGGAGCTGGAAATCACCTTGCCAAAGTTGTTGGAGACCTCTCCCCCAAGGCCATCACCGTCCATTCCTTCACTCAAGTGGGTAAATCTCTCATCTCTAAGCTTAATTAGCTCACTTGAATATGCTTTACTTGAGACAGATGGTCAGCTTAGAGCTCTCTGTGGCATTGAGAGTAAAAGGAAGATGGTTAGTGGTTGGAGTTGTTAAGCAAGGTTCAACATGGTTGTGTGCTCAAAGTTTAAATGCAAAGGTTGGTGTAGAGCTCAATTGAATGGGTCTAGGATGTTGTTTGGCCACTTCAGTGAGAATTCAGACTGCTTACGGCCCAGATAGAACAATATTGCTCAACAAGAAGACGGGTGCAAAAGCAAGGTTTGGGACCCCGGAATTCATTCTGGTAATCAACACTCCTGGGGCCTTGTCACTTGCTTTAACTTACTTGAAGGATTTCTGCACCTAGTTTGGGATCCCGGAGGCTACTGGAATTCCAAACATTGATGGAGCTTTTTGGATGAATTCAAGCACAAGCCACCATAACAGGGAGCTCACCAAATGTCCAACTTAAGGACTTTAACTAAAGGTGCTAGGTGGGAGACAACCCACCATGGTATGATCGTTCCTTTTTCAGTTTTAATTCTAGTATGTTTTGTTTGTTTTTGAATTTTGATTGAACCTAGAATTTTGCATAACATTCATTGCATTTTGCATACTGCATTATAAAAAAAATCGCACGCGACGCGACAGCATCGCCGACGCGTCCGCGTCACCAGTGCATTGGAAAGAAAAGAAAATTGAACAGAGAGTCACGCGAAAGTGTGGCTGGAGGTGTGCCTTTGGCACAAATTGATCCACACGACCGCATTGCTTACACGTCCGCTCTTGTGCGAAATAGCCTCCCTACGCGTCTGCGTCACCCATGCGAATGCGTGGCCCTGTAAAATCAACATAATAAGGTGTATGGCAGAAAGTTATGATGGAGTGGGGCTGGAACGGTGCTAGAAGCACAAGCCTTACCACGCGAATGCGTGCCCCATGCGTCCGCGTCGTTTTGCAAATATGGCCATTCACGTGATCGCGTGACCCACGCGACTGCGTCACCCAGATTTTTGGCAAAATGCATTTAAAACAGAGAGTTGTGCGAACGCGAGGCTGCACTCGCGCCAATTGCACAAATCAGACCACGTGATCGCATGACCCACGCATCCGCGTCACCTGATAATTATCACACACCACGCGATCGCGTGACCCACGCGTTCGTGTCACATGCGACGCACAACTTATCCAAATCAGCACCAATTATCTTATGTTTTCTTTTCTAATCCTAATTTCTTCTATCTTTTATTCTTTCTTCTTCCTTTTCTTACTTTCTTCTTCTTCATCTCTTTAACTTCTCATCCCTCTTCACTTCCATTCTTTTTTCATTTAATTTATTTGCATACTTTAATTCATTGCATTGTTTTCATTGGTGTTAGAAATTTATTTGGGACATTATTTTCTATATTTTGCTTGTAGATTGTTAAGGGATTGTTTGACAATTATATATTACTTTTTATAGGGTTGCTTGCATGTTCAATTTAATACTTTCAATAACTTATTTCCCATGCATGCTATGTGTTTGTGAAAAAGCCCGTATGGCATCATGCACTACTCTTATGTTATCCTACTACTTTAATGCATGTTTTTCACAAAACCCCTTTTATATTTTATTGATTAACATATAATTGTCAATACAAACAAATTGTTAGTTTAAAAGACTTGATAATCAAATTGGGTATTTAATGCTTGATCTATGCTACTCATGCCTTTGCCAGCATGCCAATAAATATCTTGCATTTAATTGTCATTACATGCACTTGCTATATTTCCATTGATGGACTTTTCACATGTAGTCTAGACCATGTGTTAACGACATCCTTCTTTATCGTGCATTGATTATCACCTATATCGTCTCCTCCCTTGCTCTAACCCTTAAATTTAAAAAGTTACATTCTTTTTTTCCTTTTTAGGATGGCCACCAAGAAAGGAAAAGAGAAAGCTACTCCCAAACCATCAGCAAGGAAAGGAACAAAAAGAGCACTAGCTGCGGAACCACCCGTCCACTTGTACAACTCTGCATGCACCGAGGACGGTGCAATCTTTAAGTGTGGGGAGGTAGATACTGATCTCCATGGGTTAGTTACCTTCTTCTCAACACCAATGTCTTATCTTATTTATTAGTTCATTGTTGAATTGCATAATAGATTGCATGTGTAGTATATTGTTTGCATTTAAATACTACTTGGTTGAAAATTAATAAGTTTCTTTCTAGGACCCTATTTTTGAAAAATTTCACTAATTTAAATTAAAATAATTAAAATTTTCTATATGTTAAATTTGTTTGAAGTTGTATTTGGAACATGGTTTTTGAGCCAAAGAATACACAACCTGTGAGATTTTGAGCCTATTTATATGGTTATATTATTTAACCATAAATATTTTATTCTTGTGTGTTTTCTCCTCTATGATTGTAATCTTTACTTTGTTCCATTCTATATGTCCACTATTTAGTGTATTTACATGCTTGCATGTGATTGAGGCCATTACTTGTTCGACGCGTACGCGTGCATGACGTGTACGCATGGTTGTGACTTACTTGAAGAAAGACACGGAAGCGTGGGCTGAGCGGCAGCGTGGAAATGGCACGTTTGAAGACCTACGCGTACGTGTAAGTGACACGTACGCGTGGAGAGCGCTCAATTGAAGAACGCTGCGCTCACTAAGTGAACACTGAAAAGGGAAGCGCACGCGTACATGACGCGCACGCATACATAATGCGCACACGTCAATTGGCCAGAAAAGCACATGCAAGCGTGATAGATGCGTACGTGTGGAAGGCCAAAAATGCAAAAGCACGCACAAGCGTGAGGGACGCGTACGCGTGGGTGCCCGAACGCTCCGTTCTCTAAATGAATGCTACGCTCTCCTGGAAGCTGCAACTCTGGCTCAATTAATTCCAATACAAGCCCATCGAAGCCCCAAAGCAAGCAGAGCCCAATTGACATCACTCAAAGGCACATGAAACAATTAGAATAGGAATTTCATTTGAGTTGTAATTTGTTTTCAATTTCAATTTTATTTGTAATTTAGGAATGCCTATAAAAAGGCGTTAGTTCACAGTAAAAGACATAGACGCACAGTAGGAGTAGGAATAGAATAGAAGGCTCAGGCTGGAGGATTAGAGACTCTAGATCTCTCTTAGAGGATTAGAGACTCCTGAGAGCTTAGCATAGTTTGATACACTTTTATCTTTCTGCAATTTCACAGATTCGTTCACATTGAGCTTGATTTATTTTCCTGCACATTTACATCTTCTGCAATTGTTCTGAGTTCTGATTTACCATCTTCTTTAATTTTCCAGCACCCAATTCCCTTTACATTTGATGCAATTTACTTTTCTTGCTCTTGAAGTTTCTGTTGATTTACATTCTGCACTTTACATTCTCTGCAATTTTACTTTCTCTCACCCAATTCCCAACTCTTAGCTTGACTAGACATATCATCCACTAAAGTTTCTTGATCCATCAATCTCTGTGGGATCGACCTCACTCTAAATGAGTTATTACTACTTGATGCGACCCGATACACTTGCCGGTGAGATTGTGTGAAAATCTAATTTTCACCCATCATCAGGCAACGCCAATTCATAATGCTTCTCATCCTCCCTACTACTATAGATCCTATGAAACCTCCTAAGCTTCTCAAAGTACTCAGGGTCAGCAACAGCAACACACATCAACACTATAGAGTCTAACCAATCTGCCATACTAGCAGGGATCTTGGTGGACATCTCGACAATGTTCTTACGATAACACATAAAGCAACTACACCTACAACAAGAAAAATAAAAGGAGTCACTACCAAAACAACTCGGACAGCTACAGAAAATGAAGGAACAACTAACAGGTAACAAGTATGGTAGCAAAAGGGCCCCCAGGATTCATGCAAAATAAAGAAATCAAAAAACCCAAGGGCACCCTTTGGAGGCAATACAGATGCAGAAGAAACACATAGGAAGATCAAAACTACCCTAGCCCCATCACCAATAAGGAAAAAGGTTCACCTAAAGCACCTACATTCCCCCAAACCAAGAAACGAAGACCAAAAGGTTGCAACTTCAAAGAAGCATAATCACCAGAAAGCTCTCAAAAAGCTCAGGCAAAGATAAAAATTTTGTACAAAAAAAGCATTCAACAGTAAAGTACAGAGAAGCACGACGATCAAAAAGCATAATATAAAAAGGCGTGAAACGAGAGCACCAACCTGCAGAAGAATCTAAACGAGCAAGCAACATGCCACGAACAATCTTCACCCAAGGTAATGGAAGCTCCAAAAATTCACGAAAGGAACGATCTTGAGGATGAAGGAAAGGTAGCTTCTTTTGCTGGACAAAAGAAATCCAAAGAGGAAACATCAAGAAGAAAACCAGCTCAGGGGTAAGATTGAAGGACGAAACGAAATAGAAGGGAGAAGGAAATTGAAACTAAGAGCAAACCTCTTCTTTGATTTCAAACAAAGGTTTAAAGAGGGAAAAGAAATGGCAAAACAAAACTGAAAACCCTATTAATGAGGCATTTAAAGGCGCTCGAACGTTCCCAAAGAAGCTAAACACATCCCAAAAACACGCCACAAATTAAAAAGCTAGAAATGCTTCGCATTTAAGCAAAAGCAACGCTAAAGATTCGACCGAGGAGGAGATGCTCTAAACCCACCAAAACAAATGCTCGAGCACGACTTTCTCAAAGGGGTCGATGTCTAAAAACACGACCTCAAGAGGAAGATCGAAGCTCAAGCAGGGGCACTGTTCATACCCTGAACCGAGCTATACGGTTCGGGATTGGACGAGGACAAAGCGGCCGACCTCTTATAGCACTGTTGAAACTGACCTCTTCCAAAGAGCTTGGCCAAATCACCATAGAGGCCCAAACAGGCCCAAAGCAGAGGCTCGCAGCCCACTTGAAGGCGGCAAGTCAAAAGATAAGTGATCTCATCCACAAAAGATAAGATAAAGATAACTAACTTATCTCAAGGAAGGTCACTCTACACTACTATAAATACACTGGAGTACCCAGGTATAACTCACATCAGTAGATCTCATCCGAGATCGACCTTCAGTTTCAGGTAACCCTCGGAACACCAACTTTGGCCACCAGCGTTACTTTCACTTCTTCCTTCTATGGCCATTCTTCAACTTCTTTCCATGCCTTTCTTCACCTTTCATAAATCAATATATTCATCAAAGCCTTGCTATGTGTAACGGCCTAGTCTCAAAGAAACGACGTTTTATCAGGATCAAACGGAATTTTTATGGAATTTTTAGGAATTTTAGTGCATATAAGCACCTCCACTATACAGGTGTTGTGTCATCAAGCTGCTGAGTCAGCAGCTTGACTGCACCAGACACCTCTCCTAATCTAAGCAAGCACGTCACGAAAAGTTGCGTTTTTGAACCACTTCGAGTCCAAATTTCAAAATTCTGATTCCCGTGGTTAGTCTCTATGTGACGAGCCGGTCTCGAATTTTGAGAGAAAAATTATATTAATATAATATTCATATAATATTATTTTATTTGGAATATTATATTATTATTTCTTCTACTGTGGTTAATATTGATCTATGTTTAGTAATATAATAACTGAGTTAGAAATCTACCGGGAATGGATAATACTGGCATTCTTAGATGAACTTAGCAATGCTAATGCTTCATCATATATCTTTTATTCTCATGATTATCATGTTACTAGTATCATTTATACTAGTAAAGCTCATGCTTATCCTTTAGTAGTGTAATCTGATGTATATAGTTTTAGTAATTATCTCCAGAATGATATTTTATTATTAAACTCTGATGAGTCAGCACCCAGTGACACGTGGCTCTCCCAGAGTTAGCCACCACATGTTTCCTTTCTTTCTCTCCAAGCAAAGCTTTCTTAAGAAAAAAGTAAGAAACACTTGTATTCTAATACATCTATCTTTAGTAATTATCCTTTCTTGAGATATTTTTACACCAAACTTTAGGATAATGCTTATCCTAACCCCACAAATCCCTAGGCTCATCATTACCATCAAAGTTTCTTCCAAACAAGCTAGAATTTTCGAAATTCTTGAGAGAGAAATAGAAGAACTTCCATGAAAACTTCCATGAAAGCTTCAAGCTTCTTTATCTGTTCTTTCTCAAACTAAAACCCCTATCAAAAATCTAGTCAGACCAAAGTGTTCATCTCTTCCTCCTTTTCATTTCTATGACAACTTTCAAGTAGTAAATCAAGGTATGATGGCTGCTCTTCCTCCTTGAAGTTTCAGCCATGGTGGAGAAAGCAAACTAATGACGTTTTCTTCATGTTTTCTTTTAGGATCTCCTGTTCACTCACCATAAGCTCTAAGAAAACGTGATTTCTAGCTGCCTTGAGGCGAGGAAAACCTTCTTTTCATCATCATGAAGCTTCAGCCTTCATGGTTCATATGGTTCTAAAGTTGTTTTTAATGTTAAAATAGGCGTAAAAGTGCTTTTGGAAGCTTGTTTTTTGGTTCAACTTTTAGCAGCAGCAAAGGAGGTAAGGTTTGGTAAATTAATCAATGATTGGTTGTGTTCTTGAAGTGATAAATCAGATGTTATTTCTTGAGACTTGATTTTGAGTGTTCGTGTGATGGTTTGATCATGAAATCTTGTTGTTTAATGCTTAAAAATTAAGTTTATGATGGTTTTGAGGTTGCTATTGTTGCTTCTGGAAAACGTGACTTTCCAGCTATGAAATTTATGATATTTGATGTGTATTTGATGGCTGAAATGTTTCTCTTTGGTTTGGTAAAAATCAGGTACAAATCGGTTACCGAAAAGATTGAAAAACTAGCTGAAAATCAAGTGGAAATCTGATGAACTTTTGGAAAAAAAAATGTTTCTGGTCTTTGAAGGACAAGAAAAACGTTGGTTTTGATGGTTTTGGGGTCAAAATGTAATTATTAAAAAGTTGGGGTTGAAAATTAATTAATAAGAAGTTAAGGGGCTAAAGTGCAAATAGTAAAGTTAAGGGAGTTAAGATGCAATTTCCAAAAAGTTCAGGGATCAAACTGCAATTTTTGAAAGTTGAATAAAATATTATTATTTTCATATTAAAATATTATTTTATTGTAAATATTATTTTATTAACAATATTATTTTATTATTAATAATAAAATATTGATAAAAAGACAGTTTTTTCTAAAAGTCTCAGGATGGCAGTTTTGAGTCCAGAACTCCCTAATTCTCTTTATTAAACACCTAAGTGAAGGTATAAGATATCAAGGAATGTAAGGTAATAAAACAAGTTCTAAAAACTTGCAAACATGTTAGAAAGAAATGGAGTTAAAAATTATATAACAGTGTGCTTGACTTATGGTTGTGGAAAGATGAAAAAGATGATTTCTACGTGATGGAAAGTATGGTTATATGTGACTTATGAGCCTTCGGGTGATGCTTGAGAACGGTTATGTAAGAATCTGCTGCAGTGAGGCAGTCAGATAGATGGTGGTACGACCACTGAGACTGCTTTCCTGGAATACTTAGCTATAATGCTATTCTGTAAGTCAGAGGACTCTTACAGAGGTATCGAGAAAACACAACTAGCATATGCTCCTGTAAGTCAAAGGACTCTTACAGTGAGTGTGTTGGGCAGACTAGCTCCGTCCTGCAAGTCAAAGGACTCCTATAGTGGGTAGTTAGTGCCACTCAGCAAGTCAAAGGACTCTTGCGGTGGTTTGCCTCGCAAGTCAAAGGACTCTTACTGTAACGACCTAACTTCCAGAACGTCAAGATCATACCGAAAGTAAGATGTTACCAACCTGCTTTCCTTTATTAACTATTTACTATTGAGCCTTTAGTTCGATATCGCGATTTAGTTTTATAGAAAATTCCAGAAAAATTTTGTTTTTAATTACCAAAATCATATATCATATATTTCAAAGTAATAGTAATCACATAGTTATTAATAATAATATCTGTCATATAAAAGATTTCAAATAAAACTAAGATACAAATCCTATCCCTCTATATAAAATAAAAATCTTAAGCAATACGGGCGAGGGAACTCTATGAAAGAAAATCAATTCATACACTTAACTCATAAGTAAATTCTATAATCATCCGCAGCTTCAAACTGTGTCTTCGAACCTGTGTCACTGAAAGGGTGAAAATTTATGGGGTGAGAACAAACCACACATTCTCAATAGGGAATGGGAACGCCGTAAAAGTAATGATTAATATGCAAATAATTAACATACTCAAGGAAGCTATATTTATATCAACCCTTTTGGATATATTCTTAGCTTTACTTTAACTAATTGATCACCTCTTTTGAAGACTCTAAACTCAAAACAGATTTCAATGACAAGATTAATTATATCAATCATTTTTCAGCCACTTAATTAATTCCCAATCACAACGTCAATTATTAATCTATTTAAAATATTCAGAAACTAAAAGTACAAGCAAGAGATTTAATTCAACATATAAACAAATCACAAGACAAGCAGCACAATTACAAAAAAATAAAATAAGCAAACACAATCAAATGCAGATGCGCAAACAAGGATGATGCATGTCTAGTCCTAGTGCAGGTAATGAGCTCATCTGTCGGTTTCTACCCGCTCCCGACATAACCCAGCATTACTAGCCGGATATGGCTTTCCTGTTGGCTATACCCCTGTGTACAGGAAATAACCCCTCTGCCACCACAGGGTCCACTGCACGCAGGAAATAACACATCTGCCAGTGCAGGGATGTATGCCGACACACCTTCTGTATGCAGGAAATAACCCCTCTACCACTACAGAAATGGAACAGGTGGTCACGGTACTTATGTAGCAGGAAATAACCCCTCTGCCTTATAGAAATAAAATATGGATCTGTACCGTAGGAAAGTGTTCTCAGTGATCACACCATTATCTATCTGACTGCCTCACTGCAGCAGATGATCATACAAGTATATCTGGAGTTGCCTTAACGCAACAAATGAATAAACACATCTCTTGGGTTGCCTCAAGCAACAAATGACCTTTCAACAGGTCCTCTGCTTTTTATTCTCTTTTATAATCATAAATATGCAAGAGGGACAAAATCCACGTCCTTGCCAACAATTTCATAAACTGAATTCCTTTCCTCAAAAGAATCAGTGTAATTATCATCATAAGTTATCATTCTCGTTATTCCTCTCCAGTTACATATTCTTATACAATATCTCCCTCTTTTTTTTTTCAATCATGTTGTACAAACTTTACGACTTCCACTTTTGCAACCTCTTAACTCGAACCAATTCAAAAACTATTTTCTAGTTTAATTTTCTTTCAAAAAGACTCAAGAAAATCATTTATTTTAAATTCGCTAAATACTTTTCAAAATATCACCCTCTTACTAAAGTAACCAAATAAAACTCTTTTTCAAACTTACTAACTTCCCAAAGATAAAAAATAATCTCTCTATTTACTATTCAAATTCAAATATCATAAATTCATCAAACTTCTAAAAAGTAATCTTTTACTTCAAGCTTAAAACATAATTCTTTCATACTAAATCAATCTTGAAATATAGTTTCTTTCTTAAATAATTTAATTTTGAAACATAAGCCTTTCTTTAGTAAATCGAAATTAAAATAGAATAATTCTTTTCTTCACTAAATAAAACTTAAATAATATCATTTTCCAAATCTAAATCTTCTAAAATAACCTCTCAAATAAAACCTCAGATTTTACAAAATTCGGCAGTACCTCCCTTAAAACTCAGACTTAGCCACCCTTACGGGTTTCCTCTTTCTCAACAAATCTCCAGTTCTTTTATCAGCAGTTATCACAACAACAGAATCTCAATAATCAACTCATCATAAATCAGTTTGAAAACCAACATCCTAAAATTAATTAAAATTAGAGGTTCCATAAACCATTCTTTAAAAGTAAACCAGTCCACCTTCAAGAATTCATAACTAATATTCAAAACAACAACTTTTCATATTTCTAGTTATTTTTAAAGTTATTTAGTTATTAGCAAAGTTACCATTTCATTCAAAAGATCATATTTTAAGAAAATAGTTCATTGGTCAACCTTCAATTCTTTAACCATCCTCTAAATCAACTCTAATTAGACATAAATCAACAACAATAACCAACTTGGCATAATCCACTAAAATTGGAATTTCAAGCAATCCTAAAATAATCAGAAAACCAGTAACAATCACAGCCTCAAATCAAAGTAAATCTCATCAGTTAATTACTCACGACAACGAATTAATGGATTTCTTTTAAAAAGGTTTTGAATTTTCTTTATTGTAAAACCATCGATTTGCAAAAGATTTAGAAACTTGCAAACGGCCATTATAAATGAAGTTAACTAATAACCCCGACCCTACTCCATTATCTGTTTATATGTATATACTATGAGACCAGCCAACGTCTATACCCCGTTTATATGTGAACTTTAACCTAAATCCTGTGTATGAGAGTCCTATTATGTGGCTACTTGATAAGGTACCAGAGAGACGTCATATGGAAATGTCTGATCGTGTAGAGGAGTAGTAGATGATGTCCTTTTGATGATGTTATAGAGAAACTTCCCCCACCAACTAATGTGAAATCTGTTAGAAGTTTCTTGGGACATGCAGGATTTTATAGAAGGTTTATCAAGGATTTTTCTAAAATAGCTAAACCTTTGAGTAATCTGTTAATGATTGATAATCCTTTTGTTTTTGATGAATACTGCCAGCACGCCTTTGAAACTTTAAAACACAAACTCACAACAGCACCAATTATCACACCCCCAGATTGGGAATTACCTTTTGAACTCATGTGTGATGCAAGTGATATTGCAATTGGTGCTGTACTTGGACAATAAAGGGGAAACTTGCATCATGTCATATATTATGCAAGTAAGGTGTTGAATGAGGCTTAAAAAAATTACACCACAACAGAGAAGGAATTGTTAGCTGTAGTTTATGTGTTTGATAAGTTTAGATCATACTTGATAGGATCTAAAATCGTGGTTTATACTGACCATGCTGCCCTCAAGTATTTGATGTCAAAGCAGGATGCTAAACCAAGACTTATCAGGTGGATACTACTTCTACAGGAGTTTGACATTGAGGTAAGGGACAGGAAAAGTACTGAAAACCGAGTTGCTGACCATTTGTCAAGGTTGCCACAAGAAACAATTCAAGAAGCCTCACAACCTATGAATGAAAGCTTCCCAGATGAACACCTTCTGCTGGTTCAACAAATACCGTGGTTCGCTGACATAGCAAACTACAAAGTGGGGAGGAAGATGCCTCAAGAATTCACTAAGCAACAAGTGAAGAAGCTAATCAATGAAGCGAGGAAGTTCTTGTGGGATGAACCTTATCTATTCAAAAGATGTTCTGATGGAATAATTAGGAGATGTGTCCCTGAGAGTGAAATAAGAGATATATTGTGGCATTGCCATGGCTCAGCTTATGGTGGACATTTTGGTCCAAAAAGAATAGCTGCAAAGATATTACAAAGTGGTTTCTATTGGCCAACTATCTTCAAAGATGCCAGAGAGTTTGTCCACCAATGTAATGAATGCCAGAGAGCAGGAGGATTGACAAGAAGGAATGAGATGCCGCAAAATTTCATTTTGGAATTAGAATTATTTGATCTATGGGTCATTGATTTCATGGGACCCTTTCCCCCTTCCTATTCTTTCAGATATATCTTGGTAGCAGTGGAGTATGTTTCAAAGTGGGTGGAAGCCATAGCCACAACTACCTGTGATGCACAAATTGTCCTTCAATTCCTCAAGAAGCACATTTTCACTAGATATGGAGTACCCAAGGGTCTTATCAGTGATGGTGGTGGTCATTTTTGTAACAAACAAATGGAGAAACTTCTTCATAAATATGGAGTTATTCATAAAGTAGCCACACCATATCACCCTCAGACTAATGGGCAGGCTGAATTAGCAAACAGAGAATTGAAGAAAATCCTAGAGAAAACAGTAGGTAGCATAAGAAAGGATTGGGCTAGGAAGTTGGAAGATGCACTCTGGGCGTACAGGACAGCTTTCAAAACTCCCATTGGGAAGTCCCCCTTCCAGCTATTATATGGCAAATCTTGTCACCTCCTTATAGAGCTTGAACACAAAGCCTTTTGGGCTACTAAACTTCTAAACCTTGACTCTGAAGCAGCAGGGGAGAAAAGGTTGTTGCTGTTAAATGAGTTGGATGAATTTAGGCTAGAAGCCTATGAAAATACCAAGATATACAAGGAAAAGGCCAAGAGGTGGCATGACATGAAGATTTTGAAGAAAGAATTCAAACCTGGACAACAAGTACTCTTGTACAACTCACAACTCAAGATATTCCCTGGCAAGCTTAAGTCTAAGTGGACTGGTCCATATTTGGTAACTAAGGTCTTTCCTTATGGGAGTATTGAATTGCTAGACGAAGCAACAAAGAGTCGATTCACAGCAAATGGTCACAAAGCAAAGTTATACCTAGGAGGACAATGGGACAAGGAAAAAGAGGTTCAGAACCTAAATCCTTCTTGAAGTAAAAACAGAAGATGTCAAGCTAGTGACAATAAAGAAGCACTTGTTGGGAGGTAACCCAACCTGAGGTAGTTTTCTTTCATAGCTTTTTCAATAAAAATGTTGAATAATTGGTATGCATTACAAGGAGCTAAGTTTGGTGTTGCACACCAAAACAATTTAAGGGAGAATGAAAGATTCTAAGTTTGATGTTCTACCAAAAATCTCCTTTATAAACACATTCTCACCTCTTACAAAGTGCTAGCTCCAAGCAATCAAACGAATTATCCAACTATTTAATTGCTTTCTAGCTTTAATTTCATAACCTTTAGCAAGGACACAAGGTTTCACATATGGTTAACTTGTCGCATCAGAGGCAGTGGCAAACAACTAAGTTTGGTGTCCCCAACACCTAAATAAATCTGAAAGCCACACTCAATTTATGCATACTAACTGTAATTAAGGACTTGAAAAGCAAGCAACTTTGAAAATTATGCAGGACATGAGTCAACAATTGAAGATATTGTGCATCTTAACTCAAAGAAAACACAACAGAAGGAAGAATCAAAGGGCTGCAACTTCAAAGGTTGTATCTAAACTTAATCCTTGCTGCTGTGAATTGTTTTGAACATGGGAACCATTATGTATCCTGCTAAAGTGTTTATCTAGTTGCAAGTGAAGTTGCTTTATTAAGAATGCTAATCTGCATAATGCTCGTCATTCATCACCTAGCTGAATTTTGTTTTGTTTCCTATATGCTTGAATAAAAGAGAATTGTTTGAATTAGAAAGTAAATATCCAATGTTGCATAAGTTATAATGGAAATTAATGGTGGTGTATGTGTTTGATTAAATGCATAACTCATGGAATAATTGCTGCATAGTATCATTTTCATTGAAGTGTGAGCTAGCTTGCTGTTATAAAGGTTCTTATCAATAAAGAAAAAAAAACCCTTGAGAACAGAAGAAAATAAAACAGAAAGAAAAGGAAGAAGAAAAAGCCAATGTGGCAAGAAAAACAAAGAATAAAGGTTGGACACCAATAGCTTGGACCCTAGGACATATGCCTGTGGTGTTCTTGTACTAAGATATGCTTGGATAAGTAAATTCTAAGGGGTATTTTAAAACCCGGTCACTTAGATCAACTGATTTGGGATGACCAATTGAAAGTCCACAATAAAGAGCAACCTAGCTACAGAACATTTAGTTATCCAAAGAGGTGCTGGGCATCAATGATCCTAGGAGAAAATAGTGAGCCATGTGTCTGTGGTGGAAAGATGTTGAGTAAAAATAAAGCCAAAGGCTACTACTGCAACATTAGACACCAAGCCTTCAAAGAATAATAAGCTTGTTAAGCAAAATGAAAAAAGAAAAGTTAGCAAGGGAGCAAAGAAAGAATAAACCTTATAACAGCAAGTTTAGTAAGCCTTTGAGGAAAGATGTATATTATGTAACAGCAAACAATAACTTGGGTTGTCATTGTCTGCATAAAAGCTCCATAAACCAAGTTATGCTATATGCCTAATAAGGATATGTTTTCTCTTCTTGTTCATTTCATTTTCTCTTAGTTTTGATGCTTGCTTGGGGACAAGCAAGATTTAAGTTTGGTGTTGTGATGACAAGTCATCATATACCCATTTTTCAAGCTAATTTCACTTGTTTTATTAGTCTTTATGCACTTTCTTGCATCTTAAGTAAGTGATTTGGAATGAAAATGTATAACTTCTTTAAATCAAACAACCACCATTAAATGGATGCTAACTCATGAGGTTTAAGCTAAATTTAATTGATTTTTAATTGATTTATAAGCCTTGTGAATTTAGTGATACTTTGATTGGTTGTTTTGATTATTTGAAGGTGAAGAAAAGAAGAAAAGAGGAAGCGTGGCTTAAGAAAGCGTGGCCCAAGAGATAAGAAGTGTGGCGCATAGAAGGAGGAAGTAAACATTGCCCTCCACAAGGGCACACTGCCCTCCAGGAGAGCAACATAATGAATCAAGCCTTGAAAAGCAACATTGCCCTGGCCACAACAAGGGTGGAGCACAATTTGATGCTAAGGATCAAAGAGAGCAAAAACTCTGCCCTGCCCTCCTCAAGAGCAATATCGGGCTCCAATCAAGAATAATTCAAAGGAAATTGCTTCATAATGCTTCCTATGGGTTTCGAACCCAAGGACAAAGAGGAAAGGAGTAGCGCTCAAGCACAATAAAATCAAGCAAAAAGTGGCTTGCTTTCATTCTCCTTGAATCGAACACGGCACCATGAGGAAACAAGGAACTAAGCATGACTTTGGTGCCAAGAAAACCAAGGAAAAAGGAGCAACATGTGCCACCACCGAGTATCGAACGTGGGACTTCACCTTTGGTACATTGCCCTGCCCTCCACAAGGGCAGGGCAGCATTTTTGTGGTGCACGGCCAGCGCACAGGATTGGCACGCACCAGGGGACTCTCGGCCAGCAGCAGCACGCACGGGCAGCAGAATCTGGCGCACCAAGAAAACTCTGCCCTGCCCTCCACAAGGGCAGGGCAGCATCCTGCAGCACCACACACACCAAGCGCACGCAACAAGGGCCGCACGCACCATTTCCTGCCCTGCCCTCCACAAGGGCAGGGCAGCCTCCTGGAAGCCACTTTTCTCATGGGCTAAAAATTGGATTAAAAATCCAATTTAATTCATTTCTTCACCAAATCAAAAGCCCATCCAAATACCAAAATCCAAGAATAGAAAGTGTATAAATAGGAGATAGTTTGATGTAATTAGGAGTTTTTACTTTTACTTTTGACTTTTGAACCTTCTTTTGATATTTGAATTTTGAGACTTCATTGAGGGCTAGGAACTGAGATTTCAGAGAATTGGGGAGGAGAATTGATCTCTCTTCTTCCTCGTTCTTGCTTGAGCATTTTTTACTTTTCTTGTTTGAGTCTTGGGTGTGAAGAATTGAGGAAATTCTGTCTCAATCTCCATTCAAGATCTCTTTAATTCCTTTTCTGCATAATTGAGTTCAATTACATTTCCTATACTGCTTCTTCTTTAATTTCTTGTTAATTGCTGTGTGAACTTGGATCTGGGAAGGCAATTGAGATCTAGACTTTGCTCTCTAGTCTCTGGAGTCCTGAGATCCCATTTTTCTTTTGGTTCTTCTGTGAACCCCTGCTTGCAATTTAATTTCATTTCCTGTTTGAATTCTGGTTACTTCCAATTCATCTTCTGCTTTATTAATTGTTGCAATTAAATTTCCCTTGCTTAAATTCTGAATTCCCAGTCCTCAGCTCCCTTTTTTCCATTCAAGCAATTTATATTTCTTGCACTTTAAGTTACTGCAATTTACATTTCTTGCACTTTAAGTTTTAGTCATTTAATTTCTTATTCTTTAAGTTTCAGTTTCTTTTACTTTCCTGCTCTTTAATTTACTGCAATTCTCCCCTCCCCTTTACATTCTAAGCAATTTAGTTTCTGTTAATGATAAACCACTCAAACAATACTTGATTCGTTTGACTAAATCAACCACTAAATTAAAATTGCTCAATCCTTCAATCCCTGTGGGATCGACCTCACTCCCGTGAGTTTTATTACTTGATGCGACCCGGTACACTTGCCGGTGAGTTTTGTGTTGGATCGTTTTTCACACATCACCCCCACCCTCCGGGGACAAAGGAATCAGCACCACCACCAAGTCCAACAAGTCGGACACAACAGCTCTGGCCGTCTCCCACCAGCCAGACACGTTAGCACCGACCAGTACAGAAGATCTCACCCGAGATCGACCTCTAGTTTCAGATAACCCTCGGAACAATAAGTTAGTTATCTTATCTTATCTTATCTTATCTTATCTTATCTTATCTTTGAATGGGGTCATCTTATCTTCAGGGGAACCGCCTTTATCTTTCTGGGCTTTGGCTGCCTTTAGATTGGGCTGTGTTCCTTCGTTTTGGGCCTTCTTTGGCCTTTATCTTTGAGAAGAGGTTGGGCATTTGGCCGAGCTCTTTGAGAAGAGGTCAGATAGTCTGACCTGAAGAGGTCGGTCGACTTGTCGCTAAACATCCTGGGTCAGACAGCTTGACCCAGGGTATGAACAGTAATCCATCTTTAATCGGACCTTGTCAGGCCTCTTTCTATGGATTACTTTTTAAAACATTGTTGCTTTGATTGGTTTGGTCCGACTTCTTCTTGTTGGTCCTTCTTAAGTTATTTTAAGAATCCACTTTTAATTAGGCCTCGTCAGGCCTCTTTTTATGGATTACTTTTTATAACTTTGTCTCTTTGATTGATTTGGTCCGACTTCGTCTGGTCGGTCCTTCTTTAAGTTATTTTTAGTAATCCATTTTTAATCAGACCTCGTCAGGCCTCTTTCTATGGATTACTTTCTATAACTTCTTGCATTAATATGTTTTTATCGCTTTCATCTTGCCGATTTCTTTGTAATCGGGTGGTAAATTTGGTTTTAACCTTACCGACCCTATTGTAATCAGGCGATGAATTCTTGCGCTCAGATTAATGCGTCTTGGTAGGAAACTTTTTAGGGAATCTGAAAAACTTTATTCAAATAGAAAATAGGCATATAGACAAGAACATATACATGTGAGTGCTTCCCCTTCTAAGTCGGGCAATTTTGTAGATCTTGGCTAGGCGCCTCATTAAAAAACCTTTTCAGGAAAAAGAGTGCACCTTGACCTGAGATCTTTATTACCGTCTAACTATAGTACCTTCTTAGGTTGCAGGCATGCCATGACTTTGGAAGCTCTCGCACCTCGAGGTTGGATACCTTGTAGTAGCCTTTTCCTAGTACCTCTACAACTCGGTAAGGCCCTTTCCAGTTAGCTGCTAGCTTTCCTTCTCCTGATCGACGTGCTCTAATGTCATTTTGGATTAGGATGAGATCGTTGTTGGCAAAACTTCTCTGGACTACTTTCTGATTGTATCTTGAGGCTATTTGACGCTTCAATGCTTCCTCTTTAATCCGAGCACTTTCTCGGACTTTTGGAAGTAGGTCGAGTTCTTCCCTTTGAATTTGGGAGTTGGCCACTTCGTTATAGAGGATCATTCTAGGGGATCCTTCTTCGATCTCTACTGGGATCATTGCCTCCATTTCGTAAGCCAGTCGGAAGGCTGATTCTCCGGTGGTAGAGTGTGGGGTCCTCCGATATGCCCATAGGACTTGTGGGAGCTCTTCAACCCAAGCTCCCTTTGCATCCTGTAGTCTCGGGTGCATGAAATTGTGATCTCAAGGGCGCCAACAACTTGGTACACATAATTGTAGTCTCAACTCTTTTTCACAACTTTGCACAACTAACCAGCAAGTGCACTAGGTCGTCCAAGTAATAAACCTTACGTGAGTAAGGGTCGATCCCACGGAGATTGTCGGCTTGAAGCAAGCTATAGTCATCTTGTAAATCTCAGTCAGGCGGATTCAAATGGTTATAGAGTTCTGACAATTAAAAGATAAATAAAACATAAAATAAAGATAGAGATACTTATGTAATTCTTTGGTGGAAATTTCAGATAAGCGTATGGAGATGCATTGTTCCTTCTGAATCTCTGCTTTCTTATTGCCTTCATCCAATCCTTCATACTCCTTTCTATGGCAAGCTGTATGTTGGGTGTCACCGTTGTCAATGGCTACTTCCCGTCCTCTCAGTGAAAATGGTCCTCTACGATTTCTGTACGGCTAATCAACTGTCGGATTTCTCGTCTCGGATGAAAAATACCATGCACAGATATCGTATGGCTAATCAGATGTTGGTTCACAATCGTGTAGGAATAGGATTTACTATCCTTTTTCATCTGTCACTACGCCCTACAGTGGCGAGTTTGAAGCTCGTCAAGGTCATCCCATCCCAGATCCTACTCGGAATACCACAGACAAGGTTTAGACTTTCTGGATCTCAAGAATGCTGCCAATAGATTCTAGCCTATGCCACGAAGATTCTAATCTCGGATTCAGATGCCCCATTGTCAGAGGGGAGTCAATGTGAATCATTGATTAGAAACCCAAGAGATATACATTCAAGCTTGTTTTCATGTAGAACAGAAGTGGTTATCAATCACGCGTTCATAAGTGAGAATGGTGATGAGTGTCACATAATCATCTCTCCCATCATGTTCTTGTGTGCGAATGGATATCTTAGAATAAGAATAAGCATGAATTGAATAGAAGAACAATAGTACTTTGCATTAATACTCGAGGAACAGCAGAGCTCCACACCTTAATCTGTGGTGTGTAGAAACTCCACCATTGAAAATACATAAGTGATAATGGTGTTCATTGGCTTCGGCCCCAGAGGGGGAACCAGAATAACCAAGACGTCTAATACAATGAGAAAATGATGCAGAAATCCACTTCTGGGGCCCACTTGGTGTGTGCTTGGGATGAGCATTGAAGCTTTCACGTGTAGAGACTTCCCTTGGAGTTAAATGCCAGTTTGTAACTTGTTTCTGGTGTTTGACTCTAGCTTACAACTTGTTTCTGGCGTTTAACGCCAGAATAGGGCAGAAAGCTGGCGTTGAACACCAGTTTGTGTTGTCTAAACTCGGGCAAAGTATGGACTATTATATATTTCTGGAAAGCCCTGGATGTCGACTTTCCAACACATATAAGAGCGCGTTATTTGGGTTTCTGTAGCTCCAAAAAAGCTATTTCGAGTGCAGGGAGGTCAGAATCTAACAGCATCAGCAATCCTTTTTCAGCCTCTGAATCAGATTTTTGCTCAGGTCCCTTAATTTCAGCTAGAAAATACCTGAAATAACAGAAAAACAAACAAACTAATAGTAAAGTCCATAAATATGATTTTTGCATAAAAACTAATAAAAATATACTAAAAAGTGAATAAAACATACTAAAAACTATATAAAAACAATGCCAAAAAGCGTATAAATTATCCGCTCATCACATCACCAAACTTAAATTGTTGCTTGTCCCCAAGCAACTGAAAATAAAATAGGATAAAAAGAAGAGAACATACAATGAATCTCACAATATCAATAAAACTTAGTCCCAATTAGATAAGCAGGGTTAGTAGCTTTTTGCTTCTGAACAGTTTTGGCATCTCACTTTATCCTTTGAAATTCATAATGATTGGCATCTATAGGAACTCAGAATTTTAGATAGTGTTATTGATTCTACTAGTTCAGTATGTTGATTCTTGAACACAACTACTTTATGAGTCTTGGTCGTGACCCTAAGCACTTTGTTTTCCATTATCACCACCGGATACATAAATGCCACAAACACATAACTAGGTGAACCTTTTCAGATTGTGACTCAACTTTGCTAAAGTCCCCAATTAGAGGTGTCCAGAGTTCTTAAGCACACTCTTTTTGCTTTGGATAATGACTTTAACCACTCAGTCTCAAGCATTTCACTTGGACCTTCATGCCACAAACACATGGTTAGGGACAGCTTGATTTAGCTGCTTAGGCCTTGATTTTATTTCCTTGGGCCCTCCTATCCATTAATGCTCAAAGCCTTAGATCCTTTTTACCCTTGTCTTTTGGTTTAAAAGGCTATTGGCTTTTTCTACTTGCTTTCTCTTTCTTTTTTTTGCTATTTTTTTTCTTTTTTTCACTGCTTTTTCTTGCTTCAAGAATCAATTTCATGATTTTTCAGATTATCAATAACATTTCTCTTTGTTCATCATTCTTTCAAGAGCCAACAATTTTAACATTCATAAACTTCACTATCAAAAATATGCACTGTTCATGCATTCATTCAGAAAACAAAAAGTATTGCCACCACATCAAAATAATTAAACTAATTTCAAGATAAAATTTGAAATCCAAGTACTTCTTGTTCTTTTGTAATTAAGCACATTTTTCATTTAAGAGAGGTGAAGGATTCATGGAGTTATTCATAGCTTTAAGGCTTAGACACTTAGACACTAATGATCATGTAATAAGACACAAACATAGACAAAACATCAAGCATAAAAATCGAAAAACAAAAAAATAAGAAGAAGGAAATTAAAGAACGGGTCCACCTTAGTGATGGCGGCTAGTTCTTTCTCTTAAAGCTCCAATGGAACACCTAAGCTCCTCTATGTCTCTTCCTTACCTTTGTTGCTCCTCTCTTAAAGCTCTTTGATCTTCTCTAATCTAATGGAGAATAATGGAGTGCTCTTGGTGCTCCACCCTTAGTTGGTCCATAATGTAACTCAATTCTTCTAAAGAGGTGTTGAGTTACTCCCAATAGTTGTGTGGAGGAAAATTCATCCCTTGAGGCATCTCAGAGATTTCGTGAGGAAATTCCTCATGCTCTAGTTGAGGTCCATGAGTGGGCTCTCATGTTTGCTCCATCATTTTTCTAGTGATGTGCTTTTGAGATGAATCTCTCCATCTCCCATGGCTCGGAGTTGGAAGCAATTTCCTTCCCTTTCCTCTTTCTAGAGGTTTCTCTGGCCTTAGGTGCCATAAATGGTTATGGAAAAACAAAAAGTAAGGCTTTTACCACACCAAACAGAAAGAAAGAAGGGGAAGAGGAAGAAAATGGAGAAGATAGAGGGGGAGAGTGAATTCGGCCAAGGGGGTATAAGGTGATTGTGATGTGTGAAAATAAAGGAGGAATGAGGGGTTTTTGGGGAAGAGATATGGAGGTGATTGGTGAAGGGTGTTTGGGGAAGAGTGCTATGAAAAGGTGTGAGATAGAGAGAGAATGGGTTGAGGTTGGTGGGGAACCTGTGGAGTCCACAGATCCTGAGGGGTCAAGGACTTCTCAACCCTGCTCCATTTAGGCATGCAAAAAAGCCCTTAGAGTGCAATTCTGGCGTTTAACACCAGACTACTGCCTGTTTCTGGCGTTAAATGCCAGCTTTCATACCTTTCTTGGCGTTTAACGCCAAGCTGTAGCCTATTTCTGGCGTTTAACGCCAAAAAGTTAAACGCCAGTCTGGTGCTTCTTTTTGGCGTTAAATGCCCAGAATGGTGCCAGACTGGGCGTTTAACGCCCATCCTGCTACCCTTACTGGCGTTTAAACGTCAGTAAGTTCTTCCTCCAGCGTGTGCTATTTTTAAATTTTCTTTGATTTTTGCAGTTGTTTTTGTGACTCTACATGATCGTCAACCTAAAGAAAACATAAAATAATATAGATAAATAAAAATTGGGTTGCCTCCCAATAAGCGCTTCTTTAATGTCAATAGCTTGACAGTGGGCTCTTATGGAGCTTCACAGATGTTCAGAGCATTGTTGGGGCCTCCCAAAACCAAATTAGAGTTTGACTGTGGGGGCTTTGTTTGACTCTACATTGAGAGAAGCTCGTCTTGCTTCCTCTCCATGGTTACAGAGGGAGATTCTTGAGTTTTAAAGACATGGTAGTCCTCATTCAATTGAAGGATCAACTTTCCTCTGTCCGCATCAATCACAACTTTTGCTATGGTTAGGAAGGGTTTTCCAAGGATGATGGATTCATCCTCGTCCTTCCCAGTGTCTAGGATTATGAAATCAGCAGGGATGTAAAGGCCTTTGACCTTTACTAGCACGTCCTCTACCTGTCCATAAGCCTTTTTCATGGATTTGTTTGCCATCTCTAATGAGAATTTGGCAGCCTGTACCACAAAGATTCCCAATCTCTCCATTATAGAGAGTGGCATTAAGTTTATGCCTGACCCCAGGTCACACAGAGCCTTCTCAAAGGTCATGGTGCCTATGGTACAGGGAATTAAAAATTTACCAGGATCCTGTTTCTTTTGAGGTAATGTCTGCCTAACCAAGTCATTCAATTCATTGGTGAGCAAGGGGGTTCATCCACCCAAGTCTCATTACCAAATAACTTGGCATTCTGCTTCATGATTGCTCCAAGGTACTTTGCAACTTGCTCTTCAGTAATATCTTCATCCTCTTCAGAGGAGGAATAATCATCAGAGCTCATGAATGGCAGAAGTAGGTTCAATGGAATCTCTATGGTCTCTAGATGAGCCTCAGATTCCTTACGTTCCTTAATTGGGAACTCCTTTCTGTCCAGAGGACATCCCAGGAGGTCTTCCTCACTGGGATTCACATCCTTCTCCTCCTCTCCAGGTTCGGGCACACCAAGTAAGGTTATGGCCTTGCACTCTCTTTTTGGATTCTCTTCTGTATTGCTTGAGAGAGTACTAGGAGGAGTTTCCGTGACTCTTTTACTCAACTGGCCCACTTGTGTCTCCAAATTTCTAATGGAGGACCTTGTTTCATTCATGAAACTGAGAGTGGCCTTAGATAGAACAGAGACTATGTTTGCTAAGCTAGAGGGGTTCTTGATAAACCACTATTTTATGGTTTATATCGTGTTTAATTGTGTGATTTTATCATGACCCTTACCCACGTATTCATTGATTTAGCATGCATTTATATTTCCTTCCTGAAATTATTACATGATTGAAAACTGCTTCCTAAAGACTTTTAATTATGCATTTTAATTCTCCTTTATTCTATTTGATGCCGTAATCTGTGTGTTAAGTGTTTCAGGCTTTATAGGGCATGAATGAGTTGGAGATTGGAAAGGAAGCTAGCAAAAATGGAAGGAACACGTGAAATTGAGGAGATAACCAGCGAGAAGTGACGCGGCCGTATGGCTCACGCGTTTGCGCGAAAGAGGAGAAATCGCAGTGACGTGGCCGCATGGTTCATGCGACCGCGCGGATTGGAAAAGCACAATTGACGCGGAAGCGTCGACGACGCGAACGCGTGGCAGGAAAAAAATGCGAATGACGCATCCACATGGATGACGCGATCGCGTGACGTGCGCGATCTGCATAATCTGCAGAATTTGCTGGGGGGCGATTTTGGACCCTATTTTGACCCAGTTTTCGGCCCAGAACAGCAGACTAGAGCCAGAGAACATGCAGAAACTAGGGGGAACAATTCATTCTAGACAGTTTTAGTTTTAGATCTAATTTTTACTCCTCCTCTAGGTTTTTCTCTCTATACATTCGTAGTTCTTAGGATTTGATTTTTCTACCACTTTTTGCATTGGGATACTGAGAAGAGTTATTACCTCATCAAGACTTCATCATTCTAGTTCGTTTTCTTTGCATGGCTTTACTCTTCCATGTCCTTTTCTTTGCTTAATTTTACCATTGGAATATTTTTAGGATTATTTAATATAAGGATTACTTTTATTTTTAATTGATTACTTTGATTTTTATTTACAATGTCTTTTTTTAATTCCTTTTCATATGTTATGAATTTTACATTCACAATCAGCGAGTAGTTCCCTAACTTGATGGGGAGTTGATTGAAAGGAACCCTTGAGTTGGAAAGCCTAAAAGAAAGATTGTAATTGGGTTTATTGTTGGATTGCCCTCTAGTCACTAACACCAATCCCTTTTAATTAAGTGGGTTGCAACTTGTGAACGGACATAGCATTCCAACTTGTTTGACTTTTCCTTACCTAGTAAGAGATAACTAAACAGGATAACCTTTAATTATCAATTAATCTAGAGAGTAATCCAACAAACCTGGGATTCATACTCCTAGTATTTTAATTTTAAATTTCTGTGACACCTTTCTAAATTGATAAGTGGATTTCTGGCGAGTTAAGAACTATACTTGCAACATATATTTTAATAATTTTTAATTTGCCAATTTCTGCCCGCATCAATTTTTGGCGCCGTTGCCGGGGAGTTGCAACAGTGTGCTAATTTATTGATTGGTATTTATTTTAATTGCAATTTTTTTCTTTTCATTCTATCACTATGAGCTGTACGTCTCTTTCGTTAAATGACGCGTTCACTTCCTTATCCAAGCTTGCCAGTATTTGACCCTGAAATTGAAAGAACTCTTTCACGTATAAGGCAAGCTCGGCGTCGGCGACTCCCCTTTGAGGACGAACCTGAACCATCATCTAAGGAAGAAGCAAGCTCCCTCTCTACTGATCCAGTTCATTTACGTGCAGGTGACATGGCAGTGCCCAGAAGTGTAACTATCCAGGAGGAAGGAGCCCCTGATTTTACGCTCCAACCATTCCAGGCACACCACCCAGCAGTAGCTATAGATTTTAAAATAAAGTCTTCACTACTCAACTTGATGCCCAAGTTTCATGGCTTACCTGCTCAAGAGCCTATCAAGCATCTTAGGGATTTCTAGACTGCTTGTTCTAATATTAAGCGTGATGGCACTGATGAAATCTCCATTCTGTTAAAAGCCTTCCCGTTTTCTCTGGAGGGAAAGGCAAGAGAGTGGTACTACACTCAACCCCTAGCAAATGTATCCAACTGAGATACACTTAGAAAAGAATTTATGGAAAAATTCTTTCCATCTGAAGATACTGATAAATTGAGGAAAGACATTTCCACGATTGTTTAGGATGACAATGAGACTCTCTTTGAATACTGAGAGTGCTTCAATAATCTTCTGGAAGCATGCCCCCACCACAGGATTGACAAGATAGTGTTACTCAGTTATATCACACAGGGCATGAGACCCCAAGATAAGACCACATTGGAAAGTGCTAGCAATGGGTCTTTGAAGAAGTACAAGACCACTGATGAGGCATGGCAATTGATCAGCGACTTAGCTGAATCTACTAGGAACCACAGGCAGAAACAAGACCATTCAAAAGCCGTTGCAGAAGTATCCTCTAGCAGAGAGACTGTTGCTCTAGCTCAGAGTATTTGTGAAATGGCCAACTTAATGAAGCAGATGCAATTGAATCAACAACAAGTTCAGTAAGCTCAACCTCCTCCACCACAGCAAAGCCAACAGTTAGTCCCACAGAGAGTTTACGGAGTCTGTGCTAATTATAGCCATTATACCGATGAATGCCCACAGCTCCAACAGGAAGACAACACGGTGGCATCCACTCATAACTTCTATGACCGCCCCAACCAAGGGTACAATCAAGGTGGAAATCATAACCATGGATGGCAGGACAATTCTAACCAGAATTGGAGGGACAACAATAACAGAGGAGGCAGAGATAATCAGGGAAATCAGAGGTGGAATAATAACAACAACAGGCAGCAGAATCAACCTTACAGAGTACCTCACCTGAGGCAATTCCAAGGACCACATAATACCCAACAGCAGACCTCTCAATTTACTCATCCTTCTTCATCTCCTAATGAAGAGTTACTACAATCTTTTGAGTGGAGACAACAGACCATGGAAAATAACATTATGAATAGCATTAACGCCAGTCTGAATGGTCTGACCTCTACTTTGCAAGCTCTTGTTTCACATATTGGATCAATGCAAACTTCCAGTAACCAACCTTCAAGCTCCACTGGAATCCCCTCTCAATTATTACCCAATCCAAAGGGGGGCATTAATGCCATCACCCTAAGGTCTGGAACCACACTGTAGGAGAGGAATCAGGAGGAGCCAAGCCCACAGGACACGCCTCAGCTGAAGAGGTAGTAGAAATAGGAGATGTTGAAGAGGAAGAGGACATATAGGACATAGCTGAAGAAGAAGAAGCTCAACCACAGAAGGAAGCACCAAAAGGCGCAAGCACTGCAGAAAACACCACTCCCATTCCATTTCCACAACTTGCAAGGAAGCCCAGGAAGCAGCTGGAACCCGATCCCAAAATGGTAGAAATATTCAAAAAGGTTGAGGTAACTGTTCCTCTTTTTGATGTTATTCAACAGGTACCTAAATATGCAAAGTTTCTAAAAGATTTATGTATACATAAAGACAAAATTAATGAATTAGAAACTATTCCTTTAGGTAGTTCCATATCTGCTTTAATGGGAGGATTACCTGAAAATTGTAGTGACCCAGGTCCTTGTATAGTTAGTTGTACTATTGGTGGTGTAGTAATTTATGATTTCATGTGTGATTTAGGAGCATGTGTTAGTATAATGCCTTTGTCTATATATGATATTTTGAGGCTCCCTCCCTTAAAAAGGTCAGCAGCTCATTTTGTGTTAGCAGATAAAAGCATTATTACAGTGGCTGGAGTTGCTGAAGATGTTTTAGTGAATATTAAAGGGCTCACATTCCCCACTAATTTTTATATCTTGGAGATGTCCCATAATGACTCAGATAAGCCATCATCAATCTTACTTGAAAGACCATTCCTGAAGACATCAAAATTCAAATTGGATGCTTTTTCAGGAACGTACTCTTTTGAAATAGATGGCCGAATGGTAATCTTCAATCTAAATGGAGTCATAAACAACCCTCCAGAAGATCATTCTATCTTCCAGTGTGATGTCATAGATGAAACTGTCGCTGGGGAGCAATTTTAGACTCTATTTTGACCCAGTTTTCGGCCCAGAACAGCAGACTAGAGCCAGAGAACATGCAGAAACCAGGGGGAACAATTCATTCTAGACAGTTTTAGTTTTAGATCTAGTTTTTACTCCTCCTCTAGGTTTTTCTCTCTACACATTCATAGTTCTTAGGATTTTATTTTTCTACCACTTTTTGCATTGGGATACTGAGAAGAGTTATTACTTCATCAAGACTTCGTCATTCTAGTTCATTTTCTTTACTTGGCTTTACTCTTACATGTCCTTTGCTTTGTTTAATTTTACCATTGGAATATTTTTAGGATTATTTAATACAAGGATTACTTTTATTTTTAATTGATTACTTTGATTTTTAGTTACAATGTCTTTCTTTAATTCTTTTTCATATGTTATGAATTTTACATTCACAATGAGCGAGTAGTTCCCTAACTTGATGGGGAGTTGATTGAAATGAACCCTTGAGTTGGAAAGCTTAAAAGAAAGATTGTAATTGGGTTTATTGTTGGATTGTCCCCTAGTCACTAACACCAATCCCTTTTAATTAAGTGGGTTGCAACTTGTGAACGGACGTAGCATTCCAACTTGTTTGACTTTCCCTTACCTAGTAAGAGATAACTAAACAGGATAACCTTTAATTATCAATTAATCTAGAGAGTAATCCAACAATAATGGGGCTTCGAACTAATCAACTCCCAGTCAAGGCTTTTATTTATATTATTCAAATTCTCCAATTTAATTACCTGTTTACTCAACTCAAACCTTTTTGAAAACATCTGATTAATAAAATAGCACACTTTTCTACAACTCGTTGGGAGACGACCTGGGATTTATACTCCCAGTATTTTAATTTTAAATTTCTGTGACACCTTTCTAAATTGATAAGTGGATTTCTGGCGAGTTAAGAACTATACTTGCAACGTATATATTTTAATAATTTTTAATTCGCCAATTTCTGCCGCATCAGTTCTGCTCAAAATTCTCTGTCTGTGGCTGAGAGGATGATGGAAAAGGTTTGCTATTGATAAACCTGTTTCTTCCACCATTATTAAAGCCTTGTTGAGGCTTTTGTTGATCTTTTCATGAGAAATTTGGATGATTTCTCCGTGATGGATTATAGGTGTTTCCATAGGCTTCACCCATGTAATTCACCTCTGCCATTGTAGGATTCTCAAGATCATAAGCTTCTTCTTCAGAAGATGCTTCTTTAGTACTGTTGCATGCATTTTGCAATCCATTCAGACTCTGAGAAATCATATTGACTTGTTGAGTCAACATTTTGTTCTGAGCCAATATGGCATTCAGAGTATCAATTTCAAGGGAAAAGCATAAGCTTGTAGACCTCGGGATCAACTCCATTGGTCTTAACAATATCACAAATCTGCAAGAGTTCAGTTAAGAACTGAAAAGGATCTTTCGATGGAAGTTCATGAAACTTGAAATTCTGTTGCATCAGAGAAACTAATTGAGGCTTTAGCTCAAAGTTGTTTGCTCCTATGGTAGGGATTGAGATGCTTCTTCCATGGAAGTTGGAATTTGGTGCAGTAAAGTCACCAAGCATCTTCCTTGCATTGTTGTTAGGTTCGGCCATTACTTTCTTTTCGAGATTCTCTGTAAGGTTTTCTCTGGATTGTCGTGCTTTAGCTTCTCTTAGCTTCTTCTTTAGAGTCCGTTTAGGTTCAGGGTCAGCTTCAACAAGAATGTCCTTGTCCTTGCTCCTGCTCATATGAAGAAGAAGAGGATAGAAAATAATAGGGATCCTCTTTACCCAGATATAGAGGTTCCTTTATCTAATTAGAAGAAGAGAGGAGTAGAAGAAAAAAAAATTCGAACACAGAGAGGGAGAGAGGGTTCGAATATTTGATGAGTGGAGGAGAAGTGTTAGTAAGTAAATAAAATAAATAGAGGAGAGAGGGGGTTTTGAAAATAATTAAAAAGAAAAGGAAAATATTTTGTTTTTATTTTAAAATTTTGTTAAAATTCAAAAATTAAGAGAATAGGTAAAATAAAATTAAAATTTAAAACAATTAGTTAATTAAAAAGATTTTTGAAAAAGAGGAAGGTGATTTTCGAAAATTAAAGAGAGAAAAGTAGTTAGGTGGTTTTGAAAAAGATAAGAAATAGTAAAACAAACAAAAAGTCAATTCGTTAGTTGAAAAAGATTTAAAAATCAATTTTAACAAGATAAGAAGTTAGAAAAGATTTTGAAATTGATTTTGAAAAAGAGATGATTTGAAAAAGGATATGTTTGAAAAGATATGATTGAAAAGATATGATTAAAAAGATATGATTGAAATTTACTTTGAAAAAGATTTGAAAAAGAAATTTAGAAAGATTTGATTTTGAAAATTAAAGTTAATGACTTGACTAACAATAAACTAAAAGATATGATCCTAAAATTTAAAATTTGAATCTTTCTTAACAATAAAGTAACAAACTTGAAATTTTTTAATCAAAACATTAATTGTTAGTGTAATTTCAAAAATTATGAAAGAAAGATAAGAAAAAGATTCTGAAAATCAATTTTAAAAATTTTTCGAACATATAAAAGAAAAATGAAAAAGATTTGATTTTTGAAAAAGTTTTGAAAAGATAAGATTTTTAAGATTGAAATCTTGACTTGACTAACAAGACACAACTTATGTTAAAAAAATTTTGACTAAGTCAACCCAAAGATTTCGAAAATTATGAGTAAAATAAGGAAAAGATTGTTTTTATTTTTTGGAATTTAATGAGGAAAGAGAAAAACCACAAAATAACTCAACACATAAAAATTTTGGATTAAAACAAATGATGCATGCAAGAACACTATGAATGTCAAGATGAACACGAAGAACACTTTGAAGATCATGATGAACATCAAGAACTTATTTTTAAAAAAATTTCAAGAAGAGAAAAACATGCAAGACACCAAACTTAGAGATTTTTCATGTTTAGACACTATGAATGAAAAAAAGCATATGAAAAACAACAAAACACACAAAACAAGAACATATGAAGATCATACAAAGAAAATCCTCAAGAACAACTTGAAGATCATGAAAAATACAATGCATGAATTTTCAAAAATTAAAAAAAAATAAAACATGCAATTGACACCAAACTTAAAAATTGACACTAGACTCAAACAAGAAACACAAAATATTTTTGTTTTTTATGATTTTATAAAAATTTTTGGATTTTTCGAAAATAATTTTGGGAAACAAAAAAGAAGAAAAATTTTTGAAAGATTTTTGAAAACTTTTTGAAAATAAAATAATGGTTAAAACAAGAAGAAAATTACCTAATCTAAGCAACAAGATGAACCGTCAGTTGTCCAAACTCGAACAATCCCCGGCAACGGCGCCAAAAACTTGGTGCACGAAATTGTGATCTCAATGGCGCCAACAACTTGGTACGCACAATTGTAATCTCAATTCTTTTTCACAACTTTGCACAACTAACCAGCAAGTGCACCAGGTCGTCCAAGTAATAAACCTTATGTGAGTTAGGGTCGATCCCACGGAGATTGTCAGCTTGAAGCAAGCTATGGTCATCTTGTAAATCTAAGTCAGGCAGATTCAAATGGTTATAGAGTTTTGATAATTAAAAGATAAATAAAACATAAAATAAAGATAGAGATACTTATGTAATTCATTGGTGGGAATTTCAAATAAGCGTATGGAGATGCGTTGTTCCTTCTGAATCTCTGCTTTCCTATTGCCTTCATCCAATCCTTCATACTCCTTTCTATGGAAAGTTATATGTTGGGTGTCACCGTTGTCAATGGCTACTTCCCGTCCTCTCAGTGAAAATGGTCCGCTACGATTTTTGTACGGTTAATCAACTGTCAGATTTCTCATCTCGGATGAAAAATACCATGCACAGATATCGTATGGCTAATCAGCTGTTGGTTCTCGATCGTGTAGGAATAGGATTTACTATCCTTTTGTGTCTGTCACTATGCCCTATAGTGGCGAGTTTGAAGCTCATCACAGTCATCCCGTCCCAGATCCTACTCGGAATACCACGGACAAGGTTTAGACTTTTCGGATCTCAAGAATGCTGCCAATGGATTCTAGCCTATACCACGAAGATTCTAATATCATATTCAGATGCCCCATTGTCAGAGGGGAGTCGATGTGAATCGTTGATTAGAAACCCAAGAGATATACATTCAAGCTTGTTTTCATGTAGAATGGAAGTGGTTGTCAATCACGCGTTCATACGTGAGAATGGTGATGAGTGTCACATAATCATCACATCCATCATGTTCTTGTGTGTGAATGGATATCTTAGAATAAGAATAAGCATGAATTGAATAGAAGAACAATATTACTTTGCATTAATACTCGAGGAACAGCAGAGCTCCACACCTTAATCTATGGTGTGTAGAAACTCCACCGTTGAAAATACATAAGTGATAATGGTGTTCATTGGCTTCAGCCCCAGAGTGGGAACCAGAATAACCAAGACATCTAATACATCGAGAAAAAGTCCTATTTATAATGAACTAGTAACCTAGGGTTTACAGAAATAAGTAAATGATGCAGAAATTCACTTCCGGGGCCCACTTGGTGTGTTCTTGGACTGAGCATTGAAGCTTCCACGTGTAGAGACTTTTCTTGGAGTTAAACGCTAGTTTGTAACTTGTTTCTGGCATTTGACTCTAGCTTGCAACTTGTTTCTGGCGTTTAACGCCAGAATAGGGCAGAAAGCTGGCGTTGAATGCCAGTTTGCGTCATCTAAACTCAGACAAAGTATGGACTATTATATATTGCTGGAAAGCCCTGGTTGTCTAATTTTCAATGCAATTGAGAGCGTGCCATTTGGGTTTCTGTAGTTCCAAAAAATCCATTTCGAGTGTAGGGAGATCATAATCCAACAGCATCAGCAGTGCTTTTTCAGCCTCTGAATCAGATTTTTGCTCAGGTCCTTCAATTTCAACCAGAAAATACCTGAAATCTCAGAAAAATACACAAAGTCATAGTAAAGTCCAAAAATATAATTTTTGCATAAAAACTAATAAAAGTATACTAAAAAGTGAATAAAACATACTAAAAACTATATAAAAACAATGCCAAAAAGCGTATAAATTATCCGCTCATCTGTCTCCGTTTTAACCCAGCTAGTACGACTTTGTTGGCAGCTTCTACCTGTCCGTTGGCTTGTGGGTGTTCTACGGATGTGAATTGATGCTTTATTTTCAAGTCAGCTACCAAGTTCCTAAAACCTATGTCAGTGAATTGAGTGTCATTATCTGTGGTGACAGAGTTAGGGACCTCGAACCTTGCAAAAATGTTCCTGTACAGAAATTTCCGACTTCTTTGAGCGGTGGCGTTAGCTAGGGGCTCTACTTCAATCCATTTTATGAAATAGTCTACCCCTACAATGAGGAACTTGACTTGTCCCGATCCTTGAGGAAAGGGTCCGAGGAGGTCGAGCCCCCATTTTGCAAACGGCCAAGGTGACGTTACACAGATGAGCTCCTCGGGTGGAGCGATGTGGAAGCTAGCATGCTTCTGACATGATGGGCATGTCTTAACAAATTCGGTTGCTTCTTTTGGCAAAGTTGGCCAAAAGAATCCTGCTCGGAGTACCTTTTTGGCGGGAGCTCGTGCCCCGAGATGGTTCCCGCTATGTATTTTTTCAAGAACTTCCTTTGTATTGGAGGTCGGCACACATTTTAGGAGGGGTGTGGAAATTCCTCTCCTATACAGAATGTTTCCTACTATGGTGTAGTACTGTGCTTCTCGTAATAGCTTTTTTGCCTCCTTCTTATCTATGGGGAGTGTCTCTGACTTGAGGTAGTTGATTATGGGGGTCTTCCACCCTTGATCCTGACCCGATATGGTTAGGATCTTTTCTTCCTCCGATATTGATGGGCTTTGCAGTATTTCCTGTATGAGGCTTCTATTATTGTCCCCTGGTTTGGTGCTGGCTAGTTTTGAAAGTGCATCAGCTCGAGCATTCTGTTCCCGAGGTATATGGTGGACCTCATATTCCTCGAGTTGTCCATGCTGTTCTCTAGTTTTGTCCAGGTACTTTTTCATGGTAGGGTCCTTAGCTTGGTAGCTCCCTTCTAGAGGTGACTACTTGTGAATCACTAAAGATGATAAGCTTTTGAACCCCAACCTCCTTAGCCAGCCTCAAACCAGCTAGTAATGCCTCGTATTCAGTCTGATTATTCGAAGCAGGGAACTCAAATTTTAAGGAGAGTTCTATTTGGGTTCCCTGATCGCTTTCTATTATCACCCCTGCGCCACTACCGGTCTTATTTGAAGAGTCATCTATGTAGAGCTTCCATTTTGTAGGAGTTCCCGGGGTGTCAGTATACTCGGTAATAAAGTCGGCCAGACACTGTGATTTGATGGCTGTCTGATCTTCATATTGAAGATCGAACTCAGATAACTCGACTGCCCACTATAGAATCCTTCCAGCTAAGTTTGTCTTCTGTACAATGCCTTTTATGGGCTGGTTGGTTTGAACCTTAATGGTGTGAGCCTGGAAGTATGGGCGGAGGCATCGAGAAGTTAATATGAGGGCATAGGCGAACTGACGATCGGAATTTAGTGTGGTCTAGAATTCACAAATAAAGGCTCGTTGAAAGTATAGCTTCTAAACCAACTAAAATATTTTCGTACAAAAGATTGTTTGTCATAAGTACAAATCCCTAATAAATGATAACCGAAGTATTTAAACCTTGGGTCATCTCTCAAAGAATTGCAGGGAAGTGTGCTTATAATTGGTTATGGAAAAGTATCTTTTGGGGGTTTTTTGAGATAAGAAGCAAGAATAGTAAATGGTAATGAAAATCAAATGACTAGAAAAGCTCTTAGCAAGGTATGAGAACTAGAAATCCTATCCTAGTTATCCTTATCAATTGTGATGTGAATTGTTCATTGCTCCCACTTAGTTAACCCTCAACGAATGAAGGAAAGTCAAGTGGACTAATCAATTTGATTCCTCAAGTCCTAGTCAACTCCTAAGGAAAGACTAGCTTTAGTGGAATCCAAATCAATCAGCAACCCTCAATTATCAATCAACAAGGGAGTTTGATAACTCAAGTGTTAGCAATTACTCAACCAAGCCAACAACATAGAATCCTACTCTAACAACCTTCTAAGCATTTTATCCAGCACTTGGCAGGTATAAAATAAAAGCATAGAAAAGCAATAATAGAATATTAAATCTAATCAAATACGAAATACCTCAAATTGCCTTAAATGGAAAATCAAAGCTAACATAAGAGTAGATTAAAGGAACATCGAACCTGAATTTGATGAAGAAATAAACCTAAACTAAGATAAATCCTAAATCCTAAAACTTAGAGAGAGGAGAGAGCCTCTCTCTCTAAAAACTACATCTAAAACCTAAAATTGTGTGAATGAAAATTGTATGAATGATTCCTCCACTCGCCTCTAATCTCTATTTTCTGGGCCGAGAATTAGGCCAGGTGCGCGTGCGCACCGATGGACTTTTCGCCAATGTGCGCATGTGCATACAATGCACGTGTGCATCAGGTAGCTACAAGCCATTATGACAAATTAGGTATTATTTCGAAGCCCCGAACGTTAGCTTTCCAACACAACTAAAACCGCCTCATTTGGATCTCTGTAGCTCAAGTTAGGATCAATTGAGTGCGAAGAGGTCAGGGCTGACAGCTTTGCAGTTCCTTCAGCTTCTTGTATTCCTTCCACTTTTGCATGCTTCCTTTCCATCCTCTAAGCCATTCCTGCCCTGTAATCTCTGAAAACACTTAACACACATATCATGGCATAGAATGGTAATAAGAGAGGATTAAAATTAGCTAAATTAAGACCAAAGAAACATGTTTTCAATTATAGCACAAAATCAGGAAGGAAAATGTAAAACATGTAATTTACATGAATAAGTGTGAGATTAGTGGATAAAATCTACTCAATTAAGCACAAGATGTACCACAAAATAGTGGCGCATCAAATCTCTCGACACTTAAACATTAGCATGTCCTCATGCTAAGCACAAGAGAAACTATAAGAGTGAAGAGGAATGGTAGAAAGTATGAAATGCAATCTATCTATATGAATGCAACTACATGCAAAATGCTTTTACCTACTTGGTGAAAAGTAAATAAACCTTTCAAGAACAAATATGAACTAGATTTCACTTATTCAAACATAAAAATGAAGTACAGATAGACTTGCAAAAGAAAATAGCTCATGAAAGCTGGGAACAAGGAATCGAGCACCGAACTCTCACTTGAAGTGTATACACTCTAATCACTCAAGTGTTTCAGGTTTGATTCTCTCAATTCTCTACTAAACTTGCTTTCTTAGGCTTGCTCTTCTTCTACCAGTCAATAGAAATTTAATGCATCAATACACAAATCAAGAGGTCTTTTGAGGGTTGTAATGGGGTCAAGGTCAAAGTAGGATTGTATTTGGTCAAGTGGACTGAAATCTGAATCCTTAATTAACCTAAACTTCTCAACTAACTTAGGAAAATCCATATAATCATAATATAAAATCAATAACTACCCATTAACTGTGTTTACTACATATTCATGCATTCCAATTTTGAGTACAGTACATATGCATTGCTATCACCATTTACTTTGGGAGCATTTTGTCCCCTTTTTATTTTTTGCTCTTTTTTTTTCTTTTTCTCTTTCTTTTCTTTTCTATTTTTCTTTTCTTGATAATTTTTTTCTCAATGCATATGATTAAGGTATTGAATGCATAAACATGTTCTTAACATTCTTGTTTATATTTTCTCAAGAATACATGATGAGCGGAAAATTTATACGCTTTTTGGCATTATTTTTAGGTAGTTTTTAGTAGGATCTAGCTATTTTTAGGGATGTTTTCATTAGTTTTTATGCTAAATTCACATTTCTGGACTTTACTATGAGTTTGTGTGTTTTTCTGTGATTTCAGGTAATTTCTGGCTGAAATTGAGGGACCTGAGCAAAACTCTGATAAAAGGCTGACAAAGGACTGCTGATGCTGTTGGATTCTGACCTCCCTGCACTCGAAATGGATTTTCTGGAGCTACAAAACTCCAAATGGCGCGCTCTCAACGGCGTTGGAAAGTAGACATCTAGAGCTTTCCCGCAATATATAATGGTCCATACTTTATTCGTGATTAGACGATGTAAACTGGCGCTCAACGCCAGTTTCATGCTGCATTCTGGAGTCAAATGCCAGAAACACGTCAAGAACCAGAGCTGAACGCCAAAAACACGTTACAACTTGGTGTTCAACTCCAAGATAAGCCTCAGCTTGTGTAAAGATCAAGCTTATCCCAAACATACACCAAGTGGGCCCCAATGGTGGATTTATGCATCAATTACTTACTTCTGTAAACTCTAGTAACTAGTTTAGTATAAATAGAACTTTTTACTATTGTATTTTAATCTCTGGTCTCAGTTTTATTTTATTATTCATCTTAGGAGACTATTGATCACATTTGGGGGCTGGCCATTCAGCCATGCCTGAACCTTCATCACTTATGTATTTTCAACAGTGGAGTTTCTACACACCATAGATTAAGGGTGTGGAGCTCTGCTGTACCTCAAGTTTCAATGCAAGTACTACTATTTTCTATTCAATTTGACTTATTCTTATTCTAAGATATTTGTTGCACTTCAACATGATGAATGTGATGATCCGTGACACTCATCATCATTCTCACCTACGAACACGTGACTGACAACCACTTCCGTTCTACCTTAGATCGGGCGCATATCTCTTGGATTCCTTAATCAGAATCTTTGTGGTATAAGCTTAAATTGATGGCGGCATTCATAGGACTCCGAAAAGTCTAACCTTGTCTGTGGTATTCTGAGTAGGATTCCGGAATTGAATGACTGTGACGAGCTTCAAACTCGCGATTGCTGGGCGTGATGACAAACGCAAAGAATCAAGGGATTCTATTCCAACATGATCGAGAACCGACAGATGATTAGCCGTGCTGTGACAAAGCATTTGGACCATTTTTACTGAGAGGATGGGATGTAGCCATTGACAATGGTGATGCCCTACATACAGCTTGCCATAGAAAAGAGTAACAAAGATTGGATAAAAGCAGTAGGAAAGCAGAGATTCAGAAGGAACACAACATCTCCATGCACATACCTAAAATTTCCACCATTGAATTATGAGTAACTATTTTCTATTTATTTATTATTATTATCCAAAAAACTAATAATCTCTTAATACAGTTAAAATCCGCCTGACTGGGATTTACAAGATGACCATAGCTTGCTTCATACCAACAATCTCTATAGGATCGACCCTTACTCACGTAAGGTATTACTTGGACAACCCAGTACACTTGCTGGTTAGTTGTGCGGAGTTGTGACAAAGTGTGATTTATGTTTGAGAGCACCAAGTCTTTGGAGCCATTGTTGATGATCACAATTTTGTCCACCAATACACAACACCCAATTCTCAAACCAAATATTGGCAAACCCAATTTCCCCACACTTTATTTGTGAGCACTGTCACTAATCTAAGCTAACCAAGGATTCAAACTAAGGACATTATTATTTTGCGCTTAGAGTTAGTATGAGCTAAAGCAAAGAACAAATGGGGTAAATTAGGCTCAAATTGGGTTGCAAAGGATAATGAAAGGGTAAGGCCATATGGGCATGTAAGCTCAGTAAAACAAAGGCCTCAATCATATAAGTTCATACATACATCAAACAATGGAAATATAGAATTGAGCAAGACATAGATTACAATTATAGAAAGAACAACACACACCAAAAAAAAATATTGGTTGATAAGATGCAACCAATCGCATAGGCTCAAAATCTCACTGGTTTTGTGTGTTTGAGTTCTAAACCATGTTCCAAAATAAAATTTCTTCAAACAAGTTTAACCAAAATTTTAATTCAAACTAGTAAAATGCTATAAAAATTTTCTTGAAAAGGAAAATATTACTTCAGCCAATTAGTTGGTAAAGTATGCAATCAAACATGAAAATGCAACAACTAATTTAACAAAGAAAATTAAACATTGATGTTGAGACTGGAGAGTAACTAACCCATGGAGATCGGTATAGACTGGGGAGTCCCCACACTTAAAGATTGCACCATCTCGGCGTATGCAAAGTTGTGCAAGTAGAAGGGTTGCTCCAACTGATGTTTTTTCTCCAAAAATTATGTGGTAGACTTGTTTATTGTTCCAGTTAGAAACTTTTCCTTTTTCCTCTTGGTGGTCATCCTGAAAAGGGAGAAAGGAAAGGGACATGTAATTCAAATAGCTAGAACCGGGAGGAGAAAAGTCCAAGTGATAAACAATGCCAAGGTAAAAGATAATGTCTTAAATACATGGTCACACCTACATGCAAATAGGACATCAATTGAAGTCAATGAATGCATATTAGAGCAACTAGATGCAAGAGGTCAAAAAGCATGCAAGCAAAGGCATGAGAAACATAGATCAAGCATCAACAGCAAGAATGAATGTCACATGTAACAAAATAATAATCACGTTTATGTTGACAATTAAGCTCAATATGTAAAGGATTGCAAGGTGTTTGTGAAAGATAGGCATTAAAGTAGAAGAATAAAATAATTGAGAATTCGCAACGTCATAAAGGCTTTTTTCACAAACACTTGGTATGCATGTAAAACATGTGGGGTAAAGTAGTTGATCAAAGCATGTAGGCAACCCAAAATTAATAATGTCTATTGTCAAATCACTCCGCAAGATATCCACAAGCAAGTATAGAAGAGAGCAATCACCCAAATAAATGACTAACACCAATCAGAAGAATGCAAAAATAGATAATTAGTAAGAGAGAAAAAGAAAAAGAATCTTAAAGAAGAAGATGAAAATAGAGGGGTAAAGGAGAGTGTTAGTGAGAAAAGTAGGAAGAAAGGGGGAAGAAGAAGAAATTTGGAAGGAGAGAGAATTAGGATTGGGGGAGGGATAGAATTGAAATCTGGCAGTGGACTCTTTCAATTGCGCGTCGTATGCCATGCGTACGCGTACGGCACGCGTACGCGTGGGTTGCGTAAAATCCAAGTGACGCATAAGCGTCTGGCACGCGCACGCTTGACCTAGGTTATGCAATTCACACGAAGGCCACCTCGCTCACGCACAACTCTCTGTGTAGTACGCTATTTACGCCGATTTCCTGGGTCACGCGTATGCGTGAGGGACGCTTACGCATGGTCTGCTGAAAGCGCAAGCGACGCGCACGTGTGAAGGACGCGTATGTGTGGGCTTGCTTGTGCGCAAAGCACACTTCCAGCACTACTCCTGCCCAACTCTCTGTTTACTTCCTCGGTGTTGCGAATTTACGCATGATGCGTACGCGTCAATGACGCTTGCGCGTCGAACACCCTTTTTTTATGCAGAATGCGAATGATGATGCAAAATGTATGAAATAACACTGATATAAATAAAATAAAAAACTAGAAATAAAAAGGAACGATCATACCATGCTGGGTTGTCTCCCACCTAGCACTTTTAGTTATTGTCCTTAAGTTAGACATCTGGTGAGCTCCTTGTCATGGTGGCTTGTGCTTGAACTGATCTAATGTTTGTACTTCCAAAAGCCTCCGGGATCCCAAACTAGGCGTAAAGAGCCTTCAAGCAAGATAAAGCAAGTGACAAGGCCCCAGGAGTGTTGATTGCCGGAATGAATTCCAAGGTCCCAAACCTTGCCTTTCCACCCGTCTTCTTCTTGAGCGTCATTGTTCCAACCGAGTGGCAAGTAGTTTGAATTCTCACTGAAGCATGCAAACAACTTCCCAGACTCATGCAATTGAGCTCTACACCAACACTTGCATTTAAACTTGAAGCATGCAACCATATCAAACCTTGCCTGACAACTCCAACCACTAACCATCTTCCTCTTGCTCTTGACGCCACAAAGAGCTCTAAGTTGATCATCTGTCTCAAGTAAACCATATTCAAGTGGAATGAGAAAGTTAGGGGATTGATGATTAGATTTTTGACGGTTTAGAATTTCACAAATGAATTCTCGTTGCAAATATAGTTTCTAAACCAACAATAATCCTTTCATACAAAAGATTGTTTGTTACAAGTAACAAACCCCTAAAATTAATAACCGAAGTATTCAAACCTCGGGTTGTTCTCCCTAGGAATTACAATAAAGTGTCTTGTTATTGGTTATGAGTTATTTTGGGGTTTTTTTAGATTTTAGACAAGAAATAGAAATGGCAAAGAAAATAAACTAACAACTAACAAAGCTCTTGGCAAGATATGAGAACTAGAAGTCCTATCCTAGTTATCCTCCTCAATTGTGATAACAAATTGTCCATTACTCCCACTTAGTTAACCTCTTAACCATGGAGGAAAGTCAAGTGGATGAATCAATTTGATTCCTCAAATCCTAATCAACTCTTAAAGGAAAGACTAGCTTTAGAGGCATTCAAATCAATTAGCAACTTCTAATTATCAATCAACAAAGGAATTAGATAACTCAAGAGTCACTAATTACACTACCTAGGCCAAGAGGAACAGAATCTATACTAAAATCTAACCAAGCATTTCGTTAAACACTTGGAAGGCACAAAAGAAAAGCAAAGCAAATTGACAACAAGAATAGAATCTAACAACATTTATTGCAATAAATTAACAACAACAATTAAAAGAAACACATTTATTATGAATTACCTTTTATTGAATTAGAAGAAAGTAGAAGGAACAATACTAGGTCTACAACAAAATATAAGAACAACATAAAGGAAATTACAACAAAAGAATAGAAGAAGATGAATGTAGCAACAAAGAATTGAGAGATAGAAGTGGAAGAAAGCAAAGATTAAAACCTAGATCTAAGAACTAAACCTAATCCTAATCCTAATCCTAGAGAGAAGTGAGAGCTTTTCTCTCTAGAAACTACTTCTAAACTAATCCTAATGAGTGGGAATGAACTAATGTCCCTTTGCTTTTCAATCCTTGGCTTTAAATAGCATCTTTGGCGCCAAAGTTGGTTGGGATTGGGCCCCACAACCCTTGAGAATTCGTTGGCCACATTTTTATTAAAAATCATAAACCAACACCGACGCATACGCGCACATCACGTGTACGCGTCCATGGCGTAATTCGCAAGGTAAGCGCAAGCACCAGGTGCGCGCGCGCGCGTCCATGGGCGAGTTCAACTTCTTTGACTTTTCATGATTTCTCCACTTTGCATGCTTTCCTCTTCACTCCTTTGATCCATTCTTAGCCTTTTCAATCTGAAATCACTAACAAACATATCAAGGCATCTAGTGGAATCAAAGGTGAATTGAATTTAGCTACTTTAAGGTCTAGAAAGCATGTTTTCACATCTAAGCACAAATAAGGAGACAATCACAAAACTATGCTAATTCATTGAATAAATGAGGGTAAAAGGTATTAAAATCTCTTAAAATCAATACAAGACAAACCATCAAAACGGGGTTTATCAACCTCCCCATACTTAAACCAAGCATGTCCTCATGCTTAAACCAAGAATGAAGTAAGGGTATGGCGTTTATTCAAATGGAAACTAACTAAATGCAATCTACCTATATGCAACTATCTACATGAATGCAATTGCTTGGTCAAAATAAATCAATTCCCAAGAAGCATATATGCACAAGGGCTAAGGACTAGCAAGTCGAATCCACAATTGAATTGAGCTATTAAATATTTTTACAAACATGCATGAAAATTGATGATTGTAGGTGGAAACATGTAGTCGAGCATCGAACCCTCACCGGATGTGTTTACACTCTATTCGCTCAAGTGTTTAGGGTTGATTCACTCAATTCTCTCCTAATCATGCTTCCTAAGATTTGTTTTTCTTCTAACAATCAACATATATTTCATCTAATGAGGTCTTTTCTTTAGGTTGTAATGGGGTAAGGGTCAAGGTAGGATGCATATTTGGTCAAGTGAGTTTGAAGTTTGAATCTTTAATAAGCTTAAACTTCCCACCTAACCTATGACATCCTATATAATTAAACTCTAACCTAACTACCCATTTTGCACTCTTTCACATACTCATGCATTTTCTTTTTTATTTCACAACACTTATGCATTGATCTTTATTGAGCTTCACTTTGCTTTGGGGCATTTTGTCCCCTTTTTATTGCTTTTTCTTTTTCTTTTATTTTTCTATATACATGCTTTTTCTTTTTTCTTTTATTTTTCTATATACATTTTTTTTCTTTTGTTTTCTTTTTTTTACTTTTATTTCTTTTTCTTTTGTTTTTCTCATTTTTTTCTTTCTATATACAAGAGCATCAATGCATAAGGTTTTACACTTGAGCAATACATGAGTTTGTATCCAATTCCTAATATTCTTAATAGCAATACAAAATACACCCTTTTATTCACCCAATGTCCCAAGGTTCCCACACTTTAATGATACACACACACTAGCCTAAGCTAATCAAGATCCAAATAAGGACATTTATTGTTTTCTGCTTTAAAGCTTGTAATGTGCTAAAATTAAGAATAAAGTGGGTTAAGCGTAGGCTCAAAGTTGGCTAACAATGAAAGATAAAAGGCAAGGCTTTTTGGGAAAGTGAGCTAAATGAAATGATGGCCTCAATCATATAAATGCATGAATACACAAAATAATGGACATAAAGAATCAAACAAATCAAAGATTACAATCATAGAAAGAGAATAATGCACACAAGAAGGAAATAAGTGGTTATAAGATGTAACCACACCATTAAGCTCAAAACTCACTTGCTTGTGTTCTTAGCTCATAACACGCTCCACAATATATATAATTCAAGCAAGTTTTATGAAAAGTTTCCACTCAAATCAATTGGTGCCCTATAGATAGAAATCTTGAAAAATTTCATTATTTTGACTAAGCTTATTGTGTATACATATGCAAAAATAAGAAAATGCAAGTAAAAACCATAAAATCCTAGAATGAAATGTAAAAGTGTTGGGATTAGAAATTTGTCACCCAAAATCGCCGACCGGTCGGACGACCTCCCCACACTTAAAAGTTTGCACCGTCCTCGGTGCACTCAAAGTTGAGCAAGGGGGTACGGCGACTCTCCGGATTGCTACATGTTCTTAGTCTTGCTTCCGTTATTGCTTGTGGTAAATATAACACCATAAGATTAGAAGATATAAAAGTAGGGAAGCATACATTATTGGAATGAGGTAAATCACTAGAATGAGGTGAGTGAATTAATGTGACATTAATGACAAATAAGGAATGTGAGTTCTAAATTGTGTGGTTTAGAACCCACACTAGCATAAAAAGTGATGTCACAAAAGAAGCATGCACTTCACTTATCCTAGTGTACTTGAGATGCTTTAAGTAAGCTTGTAAGATAAAACAAGCATTAAAGAAGCATGAGAGTATTCAAGTCAAAGCTTATGGATGCATATGATCATAACATAAGGCATTAAGGTAAATGCACAACATCATCCATCAAGAGGTTGCCTAATCACAGAATAAGGCTCAAACCACATGGTGGCCAAATTATGTAATTCAAGAAGAGTTACAAGCTCGAAGGCAATTCTCATCACTTGGTATTCTTAAAAGGTAAGCATGAAGAACTCAAAACCAAGTAGCAAAATATAACCTCAACGATAGAATCCAACAAAGAATATTTAAAACAATTATGCTAAGATAGCATTCAATTAGTAATAAGCAGCAATATATGGTAAGCAAAATCCATAATCCAACATTTATAATGGAAAGAGAGAAAAATGAAATGAAAACTAAACTAAAACTAACTAATTAACTACCCAACTAACTAATTAACTAACTAAAATAAATGGTTATCAATGGTGTTTGGAAGTATTGGATGAGGGGTAGAAGAAGGGAAGAAGAAAGGAGAAGGAAAGAAATGGAAAGAGGGGAAGAAAAGAGAAGTGTTGAGAAAAGGGGATCCGCACGTACGCGCACATGGCGCGCGCGCGAGGGTTGTGGTGCAATGGACCCAACGCGTACGCGTACAGGGTGTGTCCACATCGAAGGATTATTCTGAGAGTGGCGCGCACGCGTCATGTGCGCGTGCGCGTGAATAGGTTTGTGCCAAAGGCACAACGTTGGCGCGGCGCAGGCACAATTCTCTGGAAAATGCATGGAGGGTGGAACTTCTCAATCCACGCGTATGCACGTATTGCGCGCGCACGTGGATGGTCCAAAACACTTGATGCACGCGTACGCACACAGTGCGCGTACGCATGGATGGTGCTCTGTTTTTCAAAAAATTTTGCTATGTTTTTGCACCAATCCAGGCATTCCAAACCTCCAAACAGCTACCAAAACACCATAAAACCTTATTTAACATATTATACTACCAAATATACTCAACTAACTAATCAAAACATGAATTTAAACTAATTCTATCAATATGTACAAAAGAGAAAATGAAAGGATTTTACCATGGTGGGGTGTCTCCCACCTAGCACTTTTGTTTCTTGTCCTTAAGTTGGACTTATGGGGAGCTCCTCTCAAGGTGGCTTGTGCTTGAAGCTATCCTTGAACATCCACCAATGCTTGAATCTCCAATAAGCTCCATTCTTCAATTTTAACATCTTCAAGCTTTGATGGAGTTTCACACAAGCTATGAGCTCCCAAATTTGATTTTCCTTGTGCGATCCGGGGTCCCACACTTTGTTTTGACACCCGTCCTTGAGTTGGTCATCATTATTCCATCCGGGTGGCATGGCCTTGGAATTCTCAAAGAGGCTTCCAAACAACTTCCTCGACCTATGCAATTTGGTTCTACACCAACCATTGCTGTTGAGTTTTGAGCTTACAACCGTCATGAGCTTAGAATGACGTTTCCAACCACTACACAACTCTTTCCTACTCTTAACTCCACAAAGAGCTCTAAGTTGACCATCATTTTCAATTAAACCATATTCAAGTGAGAAATTAAAGCTTAGGGATAAGAATTTTACCCACTTGGATGTTGTGTTGGATGGTGACTTGGGAAGGGAGACCTTCCCACACTTCGACAATGCAAGGTCTACTTCCTTGTGCTCTTCTTTGTGTATTTCCACCTCTTTGTGGGCTTCCTCAATTTCAACCTTTCCCTTTTTATCACATGGTTTGGTGTTGTCTTCAAGAACTTCGATTTCTTGCCCAATGGGAGGTGACTCAATTTTGGATAGGAATTCATTGATGAATAGATCCATCTCTTGATCAACCTCTTCATATTCTTCAATTTCAATATACACCATGCCAACTTTTTCCTCTTGGTAGCTCTCTTTCGATTCACTCTCTTTCGCATTGCTCACCAAGGGTATGGGAGGTTGTGCACACTCTTCTATAATTTCAACTCCACGTCCAATGGGAGAAGATTCCATTGTGGAGAGAAATTCATCCATGATTGAATCTATCTCTTGATAAGCCTCCTCCAAGTCTCCAACGATGAAATAAACCTCTTCCAAGTCTTCAACTATGACATGCCTTGGAGGTTGCGCACCTTCTTCAACATCAACATCAAGCTTCTTGGAAGAGTTCTCCATGATGCTACATTCCCATGGACTTTCAACATCTCCTAAATCTTTAACCACCTCTTCCTTCTCTTCAATGATCATAGGCTTCTCCAATTGTTCCAACACAAAATTTGACTCCTCCTTCTCCACCGAATTTTCCAATTTCTCCTTCATGCTTTGCTCTTCTTTTGACCTTTCACATGTGGTCACGGAAGTACCTTGAGTCTTCAAACATTGGTGGGCTAAAGTATGCACCACCTTGGTCAAATTGGTCACAAACTCAAGTGTATCCCGCTTCATGGCTTCTTATCCTTGAAGTAACAAAGTGAGAGGATCGTCTATTGGGGTTTGGGGTGAGTAAGAAGGTTCATTATTTTGGAGAGAGGGTTCATGGTAGGAAGGTGGTTCTTCTTCGTAGAATTGTGGAGATGGTGAGTATTGAGGTGGTTCTTGGTAATAATCATGATAGAGTTGTGGTGGTTCTATAGGTTTTTGCTCATAAAGGTCATAAGAATATGGTATGGGTGATTGGTCATATGGTGGATATGGATTATAAGAAGGTGCTTGGTATGGAGAGGCTTATGAGTCTGGTTGAGGTTCATGTTGAGGATAAGGTTCATAGGCAAATGGTGGTGTTTGATTATCATAAAAGGAGTCACCATAGGTATTGAATTGACATGCATTAGGATGAGAATTATACCTATAAGTGTCCGAAGGTTGTTGCCAATAGGAGTGATCAATTCCTTGAGGCTCCTCCCATCTTGGAGTGTTCCATCCACAATGAGCGTCATCATTGAAGTTCACATTTCCTACAACACAATTAGAACCAAACTCAAAGCCAAAGTGAGAATTCATTTAGAACCAAACTCATAGCCAAAGTGAGAATTCATAGTGGAAAAACAAAATAAAACTAACAAAAACTAGAAAACAAGCAAAAGACAATCCTATTCACACTATTCACATATGTACAATAACCAATAACATAACACCATTGCAACTCTCCGGCAATGGCGCCATTTTGATGATTAGATTTTTGACGGTTTAGAATTTCACAAATGAATTCTCGTTGCAAGTATAGTTTCTAAACCAACAATAATCCTTTCATACAAAAGATTATTTGTCACAAGTAACAAACCCCTAAAATTAATAACCGAAGTATTCAAACATTGGGTCGTTCTCCCTAAGAATTACAATAAAGTGTCTTGTTATTGGTTATGAGTTATTTTGGGGTTTTTTGAGATTTTAGACAAGAAATAGAAATGGCAAAGAAAATAAACTAACAACTAACAAAGCTCTTGGCAAGATATAAGAACTAGAAGTCCTATCCTAGTTATTCTCCTCAATTGTGATAACAAATTGTCCATTACTCCCACTTAGTTAACCTCTTAACCATGGAGGAAAGTCAAGTGGATGAATCAATTTGATTCCTCAAGTCCTAATCAACTCCTAAAGGAAAGACTAGCTTTAGAGGCATTCAAATCAATTAGCAACTTCTAATTATCAATCAACAAAGGAATTAGATAACTCAAGAGTCACTAATTACTCTATCTAGGCCAAGAGGAACAAAATCTATACTAAAATCCAACCAAGCATTTCATCAAACACTTGGAAGGCACAAAAGAAAAGCAAAGCAAATTGACAACAAGAATAGAATCTAACAACATTTATTGCGATGAATTAACAACAACAATTAAAAGAAACACATTTATTATGAATTACCTTTTATTGAATTGGAAGAAAGTAGAAGGAACAATACTAGATCTACAACAAAATATAAGAACAACGTAAAGGAAATTACAACAAAAGAATAGAAGAAGATGAATGTAGCAACAAAGAATTGAGAGATAGAAGTGGAAGAAAGCAAAGATTAAAACCTAGATCTAAGAACTAAACCTAATCCTAATCCTAATCCTAGAGAGAAGTGAGAGCTTCTCTCTCTAAATATAACTCTAAACTAATCCTAATGAGTGTGAATGATGGAATCCCCCTTTGCTCTTCAATTCTTGGAGCTTTAAATAGCATATTTGGCGCCAAAGTTGGTTGGGATTAGGCCCCACAACCCTTGAGAATTCGTTGGCCACGTTTTTATTAAAAATCATAAACCAACACCGACGTGTACGCGCACATCACGCGTACGCATCCATGGGGTAATTCGCAAGGTGCGCACGCGCGTCCATGGGCGAGTTCAACTTCTTTGACTTTTCATGATTTCTCCGCCTTGCATACTTTCCTCTTCACTCCTTTGATCCATTCCTAGCCTTTTCAATCTAAAATCAATAACAAACATATCAAGGCATCTAGTGGAATCAAAGGTGAATTGAATTTAGCTACTTTAAGGTCTAGAAAGCATGTTTTCACATCTAAGCACAAATAAGGAGACAATCACAAAACTATGCTAATTCATTGAATAAATGAGGGTAAAAGGTATTAAAATCTCTTAAAATCAACACAAGACAAACCGTCAAGACGGGGTTTATCAGGGATACGAATTTTACCCACTTGATTGTTGTCAAAGATGATGGCGACTTAGGGGGAGGGATCTCCAACAACTTTGGCAAGGTGATTTCAAGCTTCACTCCCATGTGTTCTTTCTTGATAACTTCCAACTCTTTGTATGCTTCTTCACTTTCAACCTCTTCCTCTTGGTAGCTTTCTTCCAATTCAATCTCTTCTTCATTACTTACCAAGGTCATGGGAGGTTGTCCTTCTTCTTCTTTAATCTCCATCTCTTAATCAACCTCTTCCAAGTCTTCAACCATGATACGCCTTGGAGGTTGTACACCCTCCTCAATATCAACATCAAACATCTTGGAAGGAGGCTCTGTGACTGGACTATCTCGTAGAGGTTCTACATCTCCTAAGTCTTCAACCACTTCCTCTTTAACTATTGCAGCTTCGTTCAGTTGTTTTAGTATAAAATCCTACTCCTCCTTGATGATTTCCTTTCCATGACAGCTCCCTTCAACTACTCCTCTTGCTCCTCTGGAAATAAGGCCGCATGTAACTGATCCATTGCGTCCCTAAGACGATCCCTTCTCTCTGGTTCCATGTCAATAGCATCATTCGGATCATGATGTTCTTGGATTGATGGATATGGGTATTCTTGCACGGAGGGTGGCGGTGCACTGAAACTTGAGGGTTGAATATTGGAGGTGGATATAAGATATTAGAGTTTAGAGGTGAGACCAATGAGGTTAGAGATGAGTGTGTTATTGTCCAATGGAGGTTGGGGTGGATAGGAGGGTTTATTTGTTGGGAGAAAGGGCTCATAATACGGAGGTGGTTCTTCTTGATAAGGATATAGAGATGGTGTATATTGAGGTGGTGGTTCTTGGGAGTAATTGTGTTGGGATTGGGGTGGTTCTAAGTATGGCTCATAAGGTTCTTGGTATGGTGGGTAAGGATTAGGATCAAAGAAAAGGTTTTTGGTAGTGGGTGGCTTGTGAGTATGGTGGTTCAAAGTTATATTGAGGAGGGGGCTCATAGGTATAGTGTGGTGGGGGTTGATTATCACGGAAGGGTCCACCATAACCATTGCCTTAATATGCATTACAGAATGGTTGTTACTTGTAACACATTGGAGGAGTTTGTTGCCAAGAGGGTTGATCAAATCTTTGTGGCGCCTCCCTTCTTTGGTCGTTCCAACCTTGATGCATGTTCTCATTGTAATCTCCTCTTCCTGCAACATAATGGTAACCAGACTCATAGCCAAAGGTGTGAAAGTTCAAAGTAGCTAAAGAAAATAAAAACAAAAACAAGTAAAAATAAGCAACTAAGTTCTAAACTAACAAAAATAGCAAACAAGCAAAAAGCAAATATTTACAATAACCAATAAAAAGGCACACGTTTGCAATTCCCCGGCAATGGCGCCATTTTGACGAATGGACTTTAGTATGGCTAGAATTCACAAATAAAGGCTCGTTGAAAGTATATCTTCTAAACCAACTAAAATCCTTTCGTACAAAAGATTTTTTGTCACAAGTACGAACCCCTAATAAATAATAACCGAAGTATTTAAACCTCGGGTCATCTCTCAAGGAATTGAAGGGATGTGTGCTTATAATCAGTTATGGAAAATTATCTTTTAGGGGTTTTTTAAGATAAGAAGCTAAAATAGTAAATGCTAATGAAAATCAAATGACTAGAAAAGCTCTTGGCAAGGTATGAAAACTGGAAATCCTATCCTAATTATCCTTATCAATTGTGATGTGAATTGTTCATTGCTCCCACTTAGTTAACCCTCAACAAATGAAGGAAAGTCAAGTGGACTAATCAATTTGATTCCTCAAGTCCTAGTCAACTCCTAAGGAAAGACTAGCTTTAGTGGAATCCAAATCAATCAGCAACCTTCAATTATCAATCAACAAGGGAGTTTGATAACTCAAGTGTTACCAATTACTCAACCAAGCCAAGAACATAGAATCCTACTATAACAACCTTCTAAGCATTTTGTCCAGCACTTGGCAGGTATAAAATAAAAGCATGAAAAAGTAATAATAGAATATTAAATCTATACAAATACAAAACTTTTGCATGCTTCCTTTCCATCCTCTAAGCCATTCCTACCCTGTAAACTCTGAAAACACTTAACACACATATCATGGCATCGAATGGTAATAAGAGAGGATTAAAATTAGTTAAATTAAGACCAAAGAAACATGTTTTCAATCATAGCACAAAATCAGGAAGGAAAATGTAAAACGTGCAATTTACATGACTAAGTGTGAGATTAGTGGATAAAATCCACTCAATTAAGCACAAGATGTACCATGAAATTGTGGTGCATCACGAACTTTTCTATCTTTTGATAGTTTAGTTCAGCCCCTTGTAGAGCCTTGCTGATGAAGTAGACGGGTTTTTGCTCACATTCGTCTTCTTTGACTAGTGCCGAGGCTATTGCCCGACTTCCTACTGCGAGGTATAATATGAGTGCTTCTCTTTCCCATGGTCGGGTAAGAATGGGTGGTTACCCCAAGAATTTTTTGAAATCTTGGAAGGCTTGCTCGCATTCTGTTGTCCATTCAAACCTCTTTCCTTCTGTTGAGCTGTTGGACCTCTTTGACACAGGTCAGACATTTCATGTTGAGTATAGCCTGGCATTTATCCGGGTTTACCTCAATTCCGCTTTGTGTGAGCATGAAGCCTAAGAATTTGCCAGCCTCTACTGCAAAGGTGCACTTTGCGGGATTAAGTTGCATACCATGCCTTTATATGGTATCGAACACTTTGGTGAGGTCAGACAATAATGGATCCTCACTTTGTATTCTTACCAACATGTCGTCTACATACACCTCTATTAATTTCCCAATATGATCTATAAAGACTTTGTTCATCAATCTTTGGTAGGTAGCTCCTGCATTTTTGAGTCCAAATGGCATGATGACATAACAGTAATTTGCTTTTGGGGTTAGGGATGAGGCATTTTCTTGATTGGGTGGGTACATTGGATTTTATTGTATCTTGAATAAGCATCCATGAAGGAGAGGTACTTGTATCCGGAAGAAGCATCCACTAGAGTGTCTATACTTGGGAGTGGTTAGGGATCTTTTGGGCAAGCTTTATTAAGATCGGTGTAGCCAGTGCACATCCGCCACTTCCCATTTGAATTTTTTACCAAGACAACATTGGCTAGCCATAGTGGGTACCTGACCTCTCTTATGAATCCTGCCTCTAGTAAGGCTTGTACCTATTCTTCCACAGCTTGGGACCTTTCCGGTCCGAGCTTCCTATGCTTCTGATGCACTGGCTGAGATCCTGGGTATACTGCCAATTTGTAGCATATTAGCTTGGGGTCTATGCCTGGCATGTCTATGGCCTTCCATGCAAAGAAGTTGGCGTTATCCTTTAGGAGCTATATCAGAGACTCCTTTATGTTCCCTTTTAAGGTTGTCCCAACATTTGTTGTTTTATCCAAGGCATCTCCGATCTAGACTTCTTCGATCTCGCCTTCAGGTTGTGGACAAAGTTCCTTGTGACCTCAAACTCCCCCAAATTCAATGGTGTTGATTTCTTCTCATTTGCCTTTGAGGTTCAGACTTTCATTGTAACAGCGTTCGCATATTTTTGGTCTCCTTTTATCGTGGCAATCCCTTCTGGAGTTGGGAACTTCATGCATAGATGTGGAGTTGAGACTACTGCGGCGAGCTAGTTCAGTGTTATCTGACCTATTAGGGCGTTGTAAGCTGAGTTCACGTCGACTACGATGTAGTCTATGTTGAGTGTCCTTGATCGGGTTCCCTTTCCAAAGGTCGTGTGTAGTGAGATATATCCAAGTGGTTGGATTGGACTGTCTCCTAGTCCGAACAAGCTGTTTGGATATGCTCTGAGCTCTTTATCTTGTAGGCCGAGCTTGTCGAAGGTGGATTTCAACAAGATATCCGCGGAGCTTTCTTTGTCTACCAGTGTTCGGTGGAGATTTGCATTGGCCAGTATGATAGTAATGACCATGAGATCATCATGTCCCGGGATGATGTCTGCTACGTCTTCTTGGGTAAAGGTAATAGTGGGGAGGTTGGATGACCTCTTTCCTTTTCCAACATGATATACTTCTTTAAGGTGTCTTTTGTGAGATGATTTGGAGATTCCTCCTCCTGAAAATCCTCCGTTTATCATATGATCATGTCTCTCCGGTGTGTGAGGTGGTCGTTCAGCTCATCCGATTTCCTCATCCCTTCATCTTTTTCTAGGTTCATATGCTTTGCGGGCTAAGTACCGATCTAGTTGCCCTTCTCTTGCCAATTTCTCTATGACATTTTTTAAGTTGAAACACTCGTTGGTGGGATGTCCATTGATTCGGTGGTATTCACAGTATTCTGTCTGACTTGCCCCTCCTTTTTAGCTTTTAATTGGGGGAGGTGGTGGGATTTTCTCAGTATGGCATATTTCTCGAAAGACATCCACAAGAGTCACCCGAAGAGGGGTGTAATTATGGTATTTCCTAGTTTTCTTGCCGGTTTGATCTTTTTTTTTTCTTGGACTCTTTGTCCTTGTCCCGAGATGAGTAGGAGAATTTGGGTTTTGAGGTCTCTCCTAATCGAGAGTTCTCCTCCATGTTAATATATTTTTCTGCCCGTTCTTGTACCTCTTTTGGAGATATTGGGTGCTTTTTTTATATGGAGTGACTAAAAGGTCTTTCTCGTAGGCCATTGATGAGACCCATGATAGCTGCTTCTGTTGGCAGACCTTGTATGTCCAAACACGCTTTGTTGAATCTTTTCATGTAATTGCAAAGACTCTCCCGATCTCCCTGCTTGATCCCCAATAGGCTCGGGACGTGTTTGGCTTTGTCCTTCTAGATGGAGAATCTAGCAAGAAATTTTTTGGCTAAGTCGTCAAAACTTGTAATAGATTTAGGAGGCAAAATGTCGAGCCGCTTAATTGCTGTCGTTACTAGGGTAGTCGGGAAGGCTTTGCGTCAAATAGCATCCAAGGCATCAGTGAGATACATTCTCCTTCTGAAATTGCTGAGATGATGGCTTGGATCGGAGGAACCGTCGTATGGGGTCATGTCGGGAGCTTTAAAATCCTTTGGGACTTTAGCTTTCATGATCTCTTTGGTGAAGGGATCTTGATCCTTGTGGGAGATGTCATCGTGACCAGATTGAATGGTTTTGGTTTTAAGGTCGGCTTCGAGTTTTAGGAGCTTGTCCTCTAACTCTTGACGTCGCCTAGTTTCTCTCCGGAGGTTTTTTTCAGCTTCGCGTTGGTGTTCAGCCTCCTGTTGGAGTTGTTTGAGACGATTCTGCTACTCTCAGAGGACATCTAAGATTTCTGCATTTTGAGAATGCTTGTCGCCGTTTGTTTGGGGTGTGTCTTTTGGGGTGGTGTCCACGTTCTTATGCGGCGTCCTATTTTCCAGATCAGAATCGTGGTCGTTGTTAAGGTTGTCCACCATGATGATGGAATGACTTCCAGGTTCCCCGACAACGGCGCCAATTTTCCGAGGGTTACCTGAAACTGTAGGTCGATCTCGGACGAGATCTGTGGCGATGGTCGGCACTGGCGTACCCGACTTGTTGGACTTGGAGGTGCTGCTGATCCTTCGTCACCAGAGGGTGGTGGTACTTGCAAGAGACTCCGATGCTTAAGTTAGCACGTGCTTTAGGCAAGTTTTTTAGTAGAATCAGAGTATGAGTTATACCTGGGTGCTCCAGTGTATTTATAATAGCGGAGAGTGACCTTCCTTTGAGATAAGTTAGTTATCTTATCTTATCTTTGAGTGAAGTCATCTTATCATTAAGGGGAACCTCATTTATCCTTCTAAGCCTTGGCTGCCTTTAGATTAGGCTGTGTTCCTTCGTTTGGGTCCGCTTTGGGCTCCTATGATGATTTGGCCGAGCTCTTTGAGAAGAGGTCGGTGGAGACCTAACCTGATGAGGTCGGTCACTTGTGTCTTTAATCAGCCCGGGTCGCATAGCTCAAACCTGGTATGAACACTTTGATTTTGGATTTTGCTTCTTTACTTGTAAGTACTATCAATTTCCTCTTTAATTACATTGTCTTTATTTTCATATCCTCTTGGTTCAAGCACTTTGTTTATATTTCCAATTTTGGGTTCTTGAAGTTTTGATCGATGGATTTACTATTTTATGCTTTCTTTATGCTTGATTGTTTGTTTATAGTTGATATTGTGAATAGTTTGGTTATAGTTTTCATTTTCTTTTACAATTTCTTATGTTTTGGTTTTATGCACACAAGGTGTTTGTGAAAATACCAATTCTAGATTTTGAGTAGATTTTCGCACCTTGGCTAGGGGTTTGAGTTCCTAGGATACTATAGTCATGATGTCTGACATTTAGTGGTAATTCTTGGGTAGTTAGTTGACTCTTGTTTCCATTGACGCTAGCTTTTTACCAACTAGTTTGGTAAGTTAGCTAGGACTTATGGATTAAGGTCAATTATGCTTGCTTGACCTACTCCTCGATGTTAGGAGTTAACTAGGCGAGATTGACTCATCATAATTATCATAGTTGTGGTTATGGCGATGATAGGATTCCTTGGATCTTCATTCCCGAGTCAAGGTTCTTTTATGCATTTCTAGCATTTTCACTAAGTCTTGATCTTGTTTCCCTTTTACTTGCATTAATATCAATTTTGATAATTTCTTAGTTCTTTTATTTTTTAAGTTCTTTCAATCTTTCGTTCTTTGATTTGGAAACCACTCCTTTTTGTCCCAAACAACCAAAAGCGTAACACCTCAATTGCATCCTAGGGAAGAACGACCCGAGGTTGAATGACTCTCGGTTTATTATTTCGTATTTGAATTAAACTTTGATTGAGGATTTTTTTGTTGGTCTAGACTATACTTTGATGAGTGAAAAATTGGTTGGTAAAGAATTTAACAATTGAAATCTCATTTCAAGTATAGTTTCTAAACCAACAAATAATCCTTTCTTGCAAAAAAAAAAGATTGTTTGTCACAAGTACAAACCCCAATAAAAATAACCGAAGCATTCAAACCTCCAGTTGTCTCTAAAAGAATTGCAGGGAAGTGTTCTTGTTATTGGTTAGGAAGTATATTTTGGGGTTTTGAAGTAATGAACAAGAAATTTAAATGGCAAAAGGTGTAAAATAACAACTAAGAAATCTCTTGGCAAGGTATGAGAACTAGAAGTCCTATCCTCATTATCATCATCAATTGTGACAAGAATTGTCTATTTCTCCATTTAGTCAACCTCTAACTATGAAGGAAAGTCAAGTGGAGATAATCAACTTGAGTCCACAAGTCCTAGTCAAATCCTAATGAAAGACTAGCTTTAGTGGCATTCAAGTCAATTAACAACTTCCAATTATCAATCAACAAGAGAGTTTGATAACTCAAGAGTCTCCAATTACTCAACACAAGCCAAGAGGAGAAAAATCTAACTCATAGCTAAAAGAGACAATTCATCAACACATAGAAGGCAATAAAAGTAAACATCATAATTTGCAAGAATTAAAGGAAGTTATAACTACAAAGGCAAGTGATCAACAATAGAAAACCAAAACAATTATGAAAACAACCAAGAAATCATAAATTGCATTGAAAGGGAAAGGAGATCCACAAGAGAATTCATTAACTACAACTAACAATACAAAGGAACTACAAGAGAAGTAGAATGCTACAACTACAAGAGAACAATTAAAGATGAAAAGGAAAACTAAAATAAAAGAGAAAGTAGATCTAGATCTAAAACTAAGAACCCTAATCTAGAGAGAAGAGAGAGCTTCTCTCTCTAGAAACTAACTAAAGCATCCTCAAAATTACACTATGTGCTTCCCCCTCCCACTCTTGACTCCTCTTGATTTCTGCATGTAATAGGCTCAGAAACTGAGTTGGATTTGGGTCTGGGAATCCCAGAAATCGCCCCCAGCATTTTCACTTTAATGAGGTCACGTGTGAGCATTGATGCGTACGCGTGGTTCACGCGTACGCATCGCTTGGCATTTTTCCATCCACGCGTACGCGTCATGTCACGCGTACGTGTCGCCATGCGACTTCACTTTCCACGCGAGCACGTTTGCCGCGCGTGCGCGTCGATCTCAGCATCCTAAATTCTTGTTTTTCCATGAGTTCTCCACTTGTATGCTTTTCCTCTTCATCCCTTTGATCCATTCCTAGCCTTTCCAATATGAATTCACTAACAAACATATCAAGGCATCTAGTGGACTCAAAGGTGAATTAAATTTAGCTAATTAAAGGTCTAAAAAGCATGTTTTCACACTTAAGCACAAAATTAGGAGACGCTACTGAAACCATGCCATTTCATTGAATAAATGTGGGAAAAGTGGATAAAATCCACCCAAATTAAGCACAAATTGTACCACGAAATAGTGGTGCATCATACTTGCAACGAGAATCTATATTTAGTGAAATTCTAGACTAACGATAGTTTTCACACCAAGGGCATAGGCGAACTTTTCTAGTTTTTGATAGTTTAGTTTGGCCCCTTGTAAAGCCTTACTGATAAAGTAGATCGGTTGTTCTTCATTCTCATTTTCTCTGACTAGGGCTGAGGCTATCGCCCGACTTCCCACAGCGAGGTATAGGATCAGTTCTTCTCCTTGTTGAGGTCGGCTTAGGATAGGTGGTTGCCCTAGGAATGTTTAGAAGTCTTGGAAGGCTTGTTCACATTATGGGGTCCATTCGAACTTCCTTACTTTCCTTAGGGTTGTATAGAAAGGGAGAGATCTTATGGCCGATCCGGCTAGGAACCTAGATAGGGCCGCTAGCCTTCCGTTTAGCAGATATACCTCCTTAACGTAGGTCGGGCTTTTCATGTTGAGTATAGCCTAGCATTTGTCTGGGTTTGCCTCAATCCCTCTCTGAGTGAGCATGAACCCTAGGAATTTTCCAGCTTCAACCGCGAAAGTGCACTTTGTGGGATTTAGTCTCATCACGTGCTTTCTTATGGTGCCGAATACTTCAACAAGGTCGCGTAATAGCATTTCTTCCTTTTGTGTTTTTACCATCATGTCGTATACGTAGACTTCCATCAGCTTCCTGATGTAGTTGGCAAATACTTTGTTCATCAACCTCTAATATGTAGCCTCTGCGATCTTGAGTCCGAACGGCATGACTACGTAGTAGTAATTTGCTTTCGGGGTTAGGAATGAGGTCTTCTCTTGGTCAGGTTAATGTATCGGGATCTGGTTGTATCCCTAGTAGGTGTCCATGAAGGAAAGCTACTTGTATCCCGATGAGGCGTCGACTAGGGTGTCGATATCGACATACATCCGCCACTTTCTATTTGGCTTTTTGACCAATACGACATTGGCTAGCCATAGTGGGTATTTGACTTCCCTTATGAACCCTGCCTCTAGTAAGGCTTTTACTTACTCTTCCACAACCTGTGATCTTTCTAGACCGAGCTTCCTGCGCTTTTATTGTACTGGCCAAGATTCGGGGTACACTGCCAGTTTGTGGCACATTAATCCGAGGTCTATGCCGGGCATGTCCACCGCTAGTTACGGACGAAGTTCTTCTCGAGCACGGGATCCTCTGAGTTCAATGGCATTGGATTCTTTTTCTCTAGGGTCACCTTATAGGTTCAAGCTTTCATTATAGCAGCGCCGTGTGAGCTTTTGGTCTCCTTTGACGATGGCTATCCCTTCTGGAGTTGGGAACTTCATGCATAGGTGTGGAGTGGAGACTACCGCAGCGAGCTTATTTAGTGTGGTTCGACCTATGAAGGCATTATATGTGGAGCTCACGTTGACTACGATGTAGTCTATACTCAGCGTTCTGGACTGTGTTCCTTTTCCGAAGGTCGTGTGTAGTGGGATGTACCCGAGTGGTTGGATTGAGGCATCTTCCAATCCGAACAGGCTATTTAGATATACTCTGAGTTCCTTTTCTTGTAGTCCGAGCTTGTCAAAGGCGGATTTGAATAGGATATCCGCAGAGCTTCCTTGGTCGACCAGTGTTCGGTGGAGATTGGCATTCGCGAGTATGATGGTAATGACCACGGGGTCATCATGCCCAGGGATGATGCCCATGTCGTCTTCTTTGGTGAAGGTGATGGTGGGGAGGTCAGATGACCTATCCCCTTCCCTGAGATGGTATACTTCTTTAAGATGTCTTTTCCGAGATAATTTGGAGATTCCTCCTCCTGCGAATCCTCCGTTAATCATATGAATGTGCCTTTGTGGGGTGTGAGGAGGTCGTTCAGCTCGTCCTTCTTCTTCATATCTTCTTCTCTTCTTTGGCTCGTCCATTCTGTTGGCTAGGAATCAGTCTAGCTTTCCTTCTCGGGCCAGTTTTTCTATGACGTACTTCAAGTCGTAGCACTCATTAGTGGGGTTCCCATACACTCAGTAGTATTCATAGTACTCGGTCTGATTTCCTCCTCTCTTGTGTTTAATTGGGCGAGGAGGTGAAATCTTTTCTATGTTTCATATTTCCCGGTAGACATCTACTAGGGATATCCGAAAAGGGGTGTAGTTGTGGTATTTTCTGAGCTTCTCTGTGGATTGGTCTTCTTTTTTTCTAGACTCTTTATCCTTATCCCGAGGTGGATAGGTGAATCCAGTTTTGGAGGTTTCTCCTAATCAGGAGTTCTCCTCCATGTTGATATACTTTTTGGCCCGTTCTTGTACCTCGTTTAGAGATGTTGGATGCTACTTGAATATGGAGTGGCTAAAGGGTCCTTCTCGTAGTCCGTTGATGAGTCCCATAATGGCCGCTTCTGTTGGGAGGTTCTGTATGTCTAGGCATGCGTTATTCAATCTTTCCATGTAGCTGCGGAGGCTTTCCCGATCTCCCTGTTTGATTCCTATAAGGCTTGGAGCATGTTTAGTCTTATCCTTTTGAATGGAGAACCTAGCGAGGAACTTCTTGGCGAGGTCATCGAAGCTTGTGATCGATCTTGGTGGCTGGCTGTCGAACCACTTTATTACCGTTTTGGTTAGAGTGGTCTGGAAGGACTTGCAACGAGTTGCGTCCGAGGCATCCGTGAGGTATATCTAGCTTCTAAAGTTGCCAAGATGATGGCTCAGGTCAGAAGTACCATCGTACGAGGTCATGTCAGGAGCTTTAAAGACTTTTGGGACTTTAGCTTTCATGATTTCCTTCATAAATCATTTCGCGGTCCGATCAAGCCACTTTGGCTTTCGGATCGGCTTCGAGATTTAGAAGTTTTTCTTCCAATTCCCAACGCCGTCTTGTTTCTCTCCGAAGATCTCGCTCAGCTTCTAGCAGTCGCTCAGCTTCTTGTTCGAGCTGTTTGAGGCGATCCTGCTGCTCACAGATGGCGTCTAAGATTTCTGTGCTCTAGGGCTGTTTGTCTCTCTTGGAGTGGTATGCATCCTTCGGGGTTTTTGGTGTGGCATCCATGTTCTTTATTGGCATTCCTTCTTCTAATCTGGAGGTGTAGTCATTGGTGAGAGGGTTGTTTGCTGATGAGTGGATATTTTATACGCTTTTTGGTGGTATTTTCTTGTTGCTTTTAGTATGCTTTAGCTACTTTTTAGTATATTTTTTATTAGTTTTTATGCAAAAATCACATTTCTGGACTTTATTATGAGTTTGTGTGTTTTTCTATGATTTCAGGTATTTTCTAGTTGAAATTGAGGGACCTGAGCATAAATATTATTCAGAGGCTAGAAAAGGACTACATATGCTGTTGGATTCTGACCTCCCTGCACTCGAAATAAATTTTTTGGAGCTACACAAGCCCAATTGACACGCTCTCAATTGTGTTGGAAAGTAGACATCCTGGGCTTTCCAGAAATATATAATAGTTCATACTTTGTCAGAGTTTTGGTGATGCAAACTGGTGTTTAACGCCAACTTTCTACCCTATCATGGCGTTAAACGCTAGAACTGGGCTAAAAGCTAGAGTTAAACGCCCAAACTGGCACAAAAGCTGGAGTAAATGCCAAAAATAGCCTATGCACGAGAAAGCTTCATTGCTCAGCCCAAACACACACCAAGTGGGTTCCGGAAGTGGATTTCTGCACTATCTATCTTAGCTTACTCATTTTCTGTAAACCTAGGTTACTAGTTGAGTATAAAAAACTACTTTTAGAGATTCAATCAACACCTCATGACATTTTTACATCTGAATTTTGTATCTTCCACGACATGAGTCTCTAAACCCCATGGTTGGGGGTGAGGAGCTCTGCTGTGTCTCGATGGATTAATATAATTACTTTTGTTTTCTATTCAATCACGCTTGATTCTATTCTAAGATATTCACTCACACTTAAACATGATGAATGTGATGATCAGTGTCACTCATCACCATTCTTAACCTATGAATGCGTGCCTGACAACCACTTCCGTTCTAACTTAGACTGAGTGTGTATCTCTTGGGTTCCTAGTTCACGGGTTTGACTGCCTCTCCTAACAACAGAGCGTTCAATCCGTGAGACCAGAGTCTTCGTGGTATAAGCTAGAATCAATTGGCAGTATTCTTGAGATCCGGATAGTCTAAACCTTGTCTGTGGTATTTCGAGTAGGATCTGTGATGGGATGACTGTGAAGAGCTTTAAACTCATGAATGTTGGGCGTAGTGACAGATGCAAAAGGATCACTGGATCCTATTCCAGGAAAAGTGAGAACCAATAGATGATTAGCCATGTATATGGACCTTTTTCACTGAAAGGATGGATGGTAGCCATTGACAATGGTGATCCACCAACATACAGCTTGCCATGGAAGAAGCCTTGCATTTGTGAAGAAGAAGACAGTAGGAAAACAGAGATTCAGAAGACAGAGCATCTCCAAAACTCCAACCCATTCTCTATTACTGCATAACAAGTATTTATTTCATGTTCTTTTTATTTTTCACAATTAAAACTAAGAACCATTATTGGTATCCTGACTAAGAATAATAAGATAACCATAGCTTGCTTCAAGTCGGCAATCTCCATGGGATCGACCCTTACTCACGTAAGGTATTACTTGGACGATCCAGTGCACTTGCTGGTTAGTTGTGCGAAATTGCAAAATTGTGATTGTAATTTTCATGCAAAATTTTTAAAATCATATCTTTTCAAAAATGCCTAACCACTTTCTCTCTCCTCATTCTTTTTTGAAAATCCTCATAAAATATTTTCAAATTATTTTTTTAAATTTTTTATTTTAATATCCATTTTCTTATTTTTATTATTTCGNCCACATCATCTCCCTTTCTCCATCATGGACCTAAGTGGAAATGAACAGTCCAGAAGAACTCTGGGATTATATGCTAATCCCACTACTGCTTCATATGGGGGTAGTATCTGTATACCTCCCATTAAAGCTAGTAACTTTGAGCTGAACCCTCAGCTCATTATCCTGGTGCAGCAAAATTACCAGTATTCTGGTCTTCCACAAGAAGAACTTACTGAGTTTCTGGTACAGTTCTTACAAGTTGCTGACATAGTATGTGATAAGGAAGTAGATCAGGATGTCTACAGACTATTATTGTTTCCATTTGCTGTAAAAGATCAAGCTAAGAGGTGGTTAAATAACCAACCCACAGCAAGCATAAAGACATGGAAACAGCTGTCAAAAAAATTTCTGAATCAATATTTCCCTCCAAAAAGGATGACACAGCTAAGGCTGGATATTCAAGGCTTCGGACAAGGAGATGATGAATCTTTTTATGATGCCTGGGAAAGGTACAGAGAGATGCTAAGGAAGTGCCCATCTGAAATATTTTCAGAACGGGTGCAGTTAGACATCTTCTACTATGGGCTTACAGAAAAAGCTCATTTATCTCTAGGCCACTTAGCTAGTGGATCTATACACATGAAAAAGACGATTGAAGAGGCTCAAGAGCTCATAGATACGGTTGCTAGAAATCAGCATCTATACTTAAATAGTGAGTCCTCCATGAAAGAAGAAGCTAAGGCAGAATCCACTGACTTTAGTCCTTAGGAACAAATTGCTGAACTCAATCAACAACTATTTTCTATAACAAAACAGTTAGCAAAATTGAAGGAGATGCTACAAGAAACCAAGAATGCTAATAAGGATATGGAAACACAGTTGAATCGGACAAAACAGCAGTTATCAAAACAGATAATAGAAGAGTGCCAAGCAGTTCAATTAAGAATTGGAAAAACATTAAACACCTCAACTCAAGGCAGCAGAAAGCCAAGAAGAGAACAACTCACAGAGCATGAGCAAACCGCCACCCAAAGTCCCTCTGAGGACATTAAGAGCCCAGAGAGGAATAATTCTGGCGTTCAAACGACTAAAAAGGGTAAAAACTGGCGTTGAACGCCCAGTGGATGCCCAGTTCTGGCGTTCAAACGCCAGAAAAGGGTGAAAAGTTGGCGTTAAATGCCCAATCCATGTCCAGTTCTGGCGTTCAAACGCCAGAAAAAGATAGGAATCTGACGTTAAATGCCCATTCCTCCTCCTATCCTGGCGTTCAAATGCCAATGAGGGATTAGACACCTACAAGTGCTGATAATAACTCCCTCAAGAAGGCTTCTCAACCTGCCTCTGTAGGAAATAAACCTGCAGCAACCAAGGTTGAAGAATACAAAGCAAAAATGCCTTATCCTCAGAAACTCCGCCAAATGGAACAGAATAAACAATTTGCCCGCTTTGCAGACTATCTCAGCACTCTTGAAATCAAGATTCCATTTGCAGAGGCACTTGAGCAAATACCTTCTTATGCTAAGTTCATGAAAGAGATCTTAAGTCATAAGAAGGATTGGAAAGAAACAGAAAAATTCTTTTTCACTGAAGAATGCAGTGCAGTCATCTTAAAGAGCTTACCAGAGAAGCTTAAGGATCCTGGGAGCTTTATGATACCATACACATTGAAGGGTACTTGTACCAAGACAGCTCTATGTGATCTTGGGGCAAGTATCAACCTAATCCCTGCATCCACTATCAGAAAGCTTGGCTTGACCGAAGAGGTTAAACCAACCCGGATTTGTCTTCAACTTGCTGATGGCTCCATTAAATATCCATCAGGCATAATTTAGGACATGATTGTCACAGTTGGGCCATTTTTCTTTTCCACTTACTTTGTAGTGCTAGAGATGGAGGAGCATAAAAGTGCAACCCTCATTCTAGGAAGACCTTTCCTAGCAACTGGTTGAACCCTCATTGACGTCCAAAAAGGGGAAGTGACCCTGAAAGTCAATGAGGATGAGTTTAGGCTGAATGTTGTTGAAGCAATGAAGCATCCAGACACATCAAAGGACTGCATGAGTGTTGATATTATTGACTCCCTGGTAAAAGAGATCAGTATGGCTAAGAGTCTTGAATCAGAGCTAGAGGACATCTTTAAAGATGTTCAGCCTGATCTAGAGGAACCAGAGGAAATAAAAGAACCTCTGAAAACTCCTTAGGAAGAGGAGAAACCTCCTAAACCTGAGCTCAAACCACTATCACCATCCCTGAAATATGCATTTCTGGGAGAAGGTGACACTTTCTCTGTAATCATAAGCTCTGCTTTAGAGCCACAGAAAGAGAAAGCACTAATTCAGGTGCTAAGGACACATAAGAAGCTCTTGGGTGGTCCATTAGCGATCTTAAAGGCATTAGCCCAGCCAGATGCATGCACAAGATCCTATTGGAGGATAATGCCAAGCCAGTGGTTCAACCACAAAGGCGGATGAATCCAGCCATGAAGGAGGTGGTGCAGAAAGAGGTCACTAAATTACTAGAGGCTGGGATTATTTATCCTATTTCTAATAGCCCTTGGGTGAGCCCTGTCCAAGTTGTACCCAAAAAGGGAGGCATGACAGTGGTTCATAATGAAAAGAATGAACTGGTTCCTACGAGAATAGTTACAGGGTGGCGTATGTGTATTGACTACAGAAGGCTCAATACAACCACCAGAAAGGATCATTTTCCTTTACCATTCATAGACCAAATGCTAGAAAGACAAGCAGGACATGACTATTACTGCTTTTTGGATGGCTATTCAGGTTACAACCAAATTGCAGTAGATCCCCAGGATCAAGAAAAGACAGCATTCACATGTCCATCTGGAGTATTTGCCTACATAAGGATGTCATTTGGTCTGTGCAATGCACCTGCAACCTTTCAGAGATACATGCTTTCTATTTTCTCTGATATGGTGAAAATTTTTTTGGAAGTTTTCATGGATGACTTCTCAGTATTTGGAGACTCATTCAACTCCTATCTTGATCATCTAGCACGTGTTCTGAAAAGGTGCCAAGAGACTAACCTGGTTTTAAACTAGGAAAAATGTCACTTTATGGTGACTAAAGGAATTGTCCTTGGGCACAAAATTTTAAACAACTGAATAGAGGTGGATCAAGCTAAGGTGGAGGTAATTGAAAAATTACCACCACCTACCAATGTTAAGGCAATCAAAAGTTTTCTAGGGCATGTAGGATTCTATAGGAGGTTTATAAAGGATTTTTTAAAAATTGCAAAACCTCTGAGCAATCTGCTAGCTGTTGACATGCCATTTATCTTTGATATGGAATGTTTGCAGGCCTTTGAGACTCTAAAGGCTAAGTTGGTCACAGCACCTGTCATTTCTGCACCAGACTGGACATTACCATTCGAATTAATGTGTGATGCCAGTGACCATGCTATTGATGCAGTATTAGGAAAGAGGCATAACAAGTTTATGCACGTCATTTACTATGCCAACCGTGTTCTAAATGACGCACAAAAGAACTACACAACCACAGAAAAAGAGTTGCTTGCAGCGGTTTATGCTATTGACAAGTTCAAATCATATTTAGTAGGATCAAAAGTGATTGTGTACATTGACCATGCTGCTCTTAAATACCTACTCACAAAGCAGGATTCAAAACCCAGGCTCATAAAATGGTGTTGCTTCTACAAGAGTTTGATATAGAGATAAGAGATAGAAAATGGACAGAGAACCAAGAAGCAGATCACCTGTCCCGGATAGAACTAGTGGAAGGGGCATCCATCCCCCTTACTGAGATCTCTAAAACCTTTCTGGATGAGCAACTCTTTGCCATTCAGGAAGTACCATGGTTTGCAGACATCGCAAACTATAAGGGTGTGAGATTCATACCCAAGGAGTACAGCAGGCAGCAAAATTAATTTTTGATGCAAAGTACTACTTGTGGGATGAACCATATCTCTTTAAGAGATGCACAAACGGAATAATCCGTAGATGCATGCCTAGAGAAGAGGCACAGAAGATCCTATGGCATTGCCATGGATCACAATATGGAGGACATTTCGGAGATGAGCGAACAGCCACAAAAGTCCTCCAATGTGGCTTCTACTGGCCTACCCTCTATAGAGACTCCTGAGAGTTTGTATGTAACTGTGACAGTTGCCAGAGAGCTGGTAATATGCCTCATGGTTACGCCATGCCTCAACATGGGATCTTAGAGATTGAGTTGTTTGACGTATGGGGTATTGACTTCATGGGGCCTTTCCCACCATCATACTCAAACACTTATATTCTGGTGGCAGTAGACTATATATCTAAACGGGTAGAGGCAATCGTAACACCCACTAATGATACTAAGACAATGCTGAAGTTCCTTCAGAAATATATCTTTAGCAGATTTGGTGTCCCTAGAGTACTAATCAGTGATGGAGGCACTCATTTCTGTAATAAACAGCTTTACTCTGCTATGGTCAGATATGGAATTAGCCACAAAGTGACAACTCCATATCATCCATAGACAAATGGGCAAGCTGAAGTCTCTAATAGAGAACTAAAAAGAATCCTAGAACGGACTATAATTGCCCGTAGAAAGGATTGGGCAAAGAGCTTGGATGATGCTCTATGGGCATACAGAACATCATTCAAGACTCCTATAGGAACTTCTCCATACCAGCTTGTGTATGGGAAGGCCTGTCACCTGCCCGTAGAACTGGAGCATAAAGTCTACTGGGCAACCAGATTCCTAAACCTTGATTCCAAATTAGCTGGAGAGAAAAGATTGCTCCAGTTGAATGAGCCAGAGGAATTCAGACTCAATACTTTTGAAAATGCAAAAATTTACAAGGAGAAAGCAAAAAGGTGGCATGAAAAAAAAATGTCACCCAGAGTCTTTGAGCCAGGACAAAAGGTTCTGCTGTTTAACTTTAGGCTCAGACTATTCCCTGGGAAATTAAAATCCCAGTAGAGAGGACCATATGTTATTACAAGTGTGTCACCATATGGATATATAGAGCTTCAGGATATTGACTCTGACAAAAAGTTCAATGTTAATGGACAGGGAGTCATGCATTATCTTTAAAGCAATGTTGAGAAAGAATGCTCAAAACTGAGACTAGATTAAAGCTTAGTAAGGTCCAACTAAAGACAATAAAGAAGCGCTTGCTGGGAGGCAACCCAGCCATTGGCATAGTTTAGTTGTTATTTTAATAATAATTATAGGAGTTTGATATAAATTATCTTCAAGATTAATTCTCAATTACAGGAGTTCACAGAGCTATAGAAGGATTCAGAGCAGAAAGCAGAGAAAAGGAGCTCACCGGCACGAAAATGCCAGTAAGAGGCATCTTTGCCCATTCTGGCGTTTAACGCTAGTAAAGATACCTTTCTGGGCGTTAAATGCCAGAATGGGTACCATTCTGGGCGTTTAACACCAGAATTGCAGCATCATGGGCATTTAGAAAAGCGTCCAGTGACAAAGGCTTTTTGGCGTTTAATGCCAGCCAGGGTACTTGGCTGGGTGTTAAACGCCCAAAACAAGCAACAATTGGGTGTTAAATGCCAGAATGGATGCCATTCTGGACGTTTAACGCCAGGAATGTGGAGGGGAGGAAGTTTTGTTTCCAACTCAATTTTTTTCAAATTTTCATGTTTTCATCCATAATTTCTTGCATGAACATGTTACAAATTCTCATTTTTCAATTTCAATTTCAAGAAAAAATCGTAATCCTAAAAATCTTTGTTCATTCTTCTTCAACTTCTTTTCAAATCTTTTTCAAAACTCATATATCTTTTTAATTTATTTTCAAACCTTTTCAAAACTTATGTATCTTTTTAATATCTTTTCAAATCTTTTTCAACTAATCATACTATCTTTTCAATTTTAAAATTAGATCTTTTGCATATCATACTTATCTTTTACAAATCATATATTCTATCATATCTTTTTTTCAAAATTTTCGCCCACCCTCCCTTTTAAATTCACATTCGGCAACCTCCTCTCCTCCACAACTCGAATGTGCTTCTCCTCCTATTCCTCTCTTTCCTTTCTTTTGCTTGAGGACAAGCAAACCTCTAAGTTTGGTATATTTTTCATGACCACTGAGCTAAGACTCACCGGGGGAATCAGCTTCATTCAATGCCAGTATCTCTCTCAGCTACAAGAAGATCAACTGCATTGCCAAGCTCCAACTCTGCTTTTAGCATAGGTCGGCTAAGCGACATTCCTCCTGGAGTTCGGAAGATCATGGCTCCTAAGGAAAAACAAACCACTTCAAGAGGCAAGAAAGAGAACACTCCAAAACCACTTTGGAATCAAGAGAGGTTCTTAACCAAAGAACATGCAGACCATTACCACAAAATAATAGGTCTAAGGTCAGTGATCTCAGAAGTTAAATTCGATATGAAAGAAGACGAATATCCGAATATCCAAGAGCAGATTCGAAACTAGGGCTGGGAAATTCTAGCTAATCATGAGACAAAGGTGGGCAGAAACATCGTTCAAGAATTCTACTCAAATTTGTGGCAAACAGATAAGCAGAGAATGACTAGAACCGTCTTCTATACCTTTTGAACTATGGTCAGAGAGAAGATTATTTACTTCCACCTGGACAAAATATGAGAGGTCTTCAAGCTGCCTCAACTACAAGATGATCCAGAATCCTTTAATAGGAGAATGGTGAGACTAGATGAACGCTTGGACCAAGTTCTAGAGGACATATGCATCCCTGGAACCAAGTGGATAACCAACACAAAGGGTGTCCTAAATCAACTCAAGAGAGGATATCTCAAACCAGTCGCTAGGGGCTGGCTGGACTTCATTAGGCGTTCTATACTGCCCACCAGCAACTGCTCTGAAGTTACTGTCAAAAGAGTAGTAATGATCCATTGCATTATGCTCGGAAACGAAGTGGAGATTCATCATCTAATTTCTTGTGAGCTTTACACAATTGCAAACAAGAACTCCACTGACGCCAAAGTGGCTTACCCAAGCTTAATCTCTCTGCTATGTAAAGATGCTGAGGTAAAGATGGGAGTGGATGAATATATCCTAGTCAACCACCCAGAAGTCAATGGATGGACAACAAGTGCCAGATAACTCCATCAAAAGGAAGGCGCAGGAGTTCCTCCCAGAAATCCCTCAAATTGACTACTGGACACGCCTAGAAGCATCTGTCACCAAGCTGCAAGAGGCTATGGATCAAGTTAAGGAAGAACAGCAAAATCAAAATAGCATGCTCTACAAGCTGCTTAAGGAACAAGAAAAGCAAGGGCGTGAGCTATAGGAGCTAAAGCGCCAGAAGCTCTTCCTTGAGGGACTAGACACCCCACAGATTGAAGGAGTATCCATCTCCCAAAATAAAGGTTGTTGAGTCTTAATCTTAAATCTATGATAACTCTTATTAATAGAAACCTATCTTAAGAATTACATAAGTATTAGTAATTAGGGTCTTTATTTTTATTTTTATTTTTATTTTTATTTTTATTATCTCCAAGTAAACTATGATTTATCTTCTCATCATCACTAAACATGAATAAAATAGTAGATTCTCTTTAAACTAAGGAGGCAATTATTTCAAGTTTTCAATAAGAAAAGTTTTAATTATTTTTATGTGGTGGCAACATGTTTTGTCTTCTGAATGAATGCTTGAACAGTGCATATTTTTTATAGTAAAGTTTATGAATGTTAAAATTGTTGGCTCTTGAAAGAACGATGAACAAAGAAAAATGTTATTGATAATCTGAAAAATCATGAAATTGATTCTTGAAGCAAGAAAAAGCAGTGGAAAAAAGAAAAGGTGGCAAAAAAAGAGAGAAAGAAAAAGAAGAAGCAAGCAGAAAAAGCCAATAGCCCTTAAAACCAAAAGGCAAAGAGTAAAAACGATCCAAGGCTTTAAGCATTAATGGGTAGAAGGGCCCAAAGGAATAAAATCCTAGCCTAAGCAGCTAAATCAAGTTGTCCCTAACCGTGTGCTTGTAGCATGAAGGTCTAAGTGAAAAGCTTGAGACTGAGTGGTTAAAGTCGTGATCCAAAGCAAAAAGAGTGTGCTTAAGAACTTTGGACACCTCTAACTGGGGACTTTAGCAAAGCTGAGTCACAATCTAAAAAGGGTCACCCAGTTATGTGTCTGTGGCATTTATGTATCCAGTGGTAATACTGGAAGACAAAGTGCTAGGGGTCACGACCAAGACTCAAAAAGTAGCTTTGTTCAAGAATCAACATACTGAACTAGGAGAATCAATAGCACTATCTAAAATTCTGACTTCCTATGGATGCCAATCATTCTGAGCTTCAAAGGATGAATTGAGATGCCAAAACTGTTCAGGAGCAAAAAGTTACTAGCCCCGCTCATCTAATTAGAATCTGAGCTTCACTTAAAACTTTGAGATGTATTACCTCTTGAACTTCTTTTTTATCCTATTTTATTTATCTAGTTGCTTGAGGACAAGCAACAGTTTAAGTTTGGTGTTGTGATTAGCAGATATTTTATACGCTTTTTGGTGGTATTTTCTTGTAGTTTTTAGTATGCTTTAGCTACTTTTAGTATATTTTTTATTAGTTTTTATGCAAAAATCACATTTCTGGACTTTACTATGAGTTTGTGTGTTTTTCTGTGATTTCAGGTATTTTCTGGCTGAAATTGAGGGACCTGAGCATAAATCTTATTCAGAGGCTGAAAAAGGACTGTAGATGCTGTTGGATTCTGACCTCCCTGCACTCAAAATGGATTTTCTGGGGCTATAGAAGCCCTATTAACGCGCTCTGAATTGTGTTGTAAGGTAGACATTCTGCGCTTTCCAGCAATATATAATAGTCCATACTTTTCCCGAGTTATGATGACGTAAACTGGCATTTAACGCCAACTTTCTACCCTATTATGGCGTTAAACGCCAGAACTGGGGCTAAAAGCAAGAGTTAAACGCCCAAACTGGCACAAAAGCTGGAGTTAAACACCAAGAATAGCCTATGCACGTGAAAGCTTCATTGCTCAGCCCAAACACACACCAAGTGGGCCCCGGAAGTGGATTTCTGCACTATCTATCTTAGCTTACTCATTTTCTGTAAACCTAGGTTACTAGTTGAGTATAAAAACTACTTTTAGAGATTCAGTCAGCACCTCATGACATTTTTACATCTGAATTTTGTATCTTCCACGACATGAGTCTCTAAACCCCATGGTTGGGGGTGAGGAGCTCTGCTGTGTCTCGATGGATTAATACAATTACTTCTGTTTTCTATTCAATCACGCTTGATTCTATTCTAAGATATTCACTCGCACTTAAACATGATGAATGTGATGATCCGTGATACTCATCACCATTCTCAACCTATGAACGCAAGCCTGACAACCACTTCCGTTCTACCTTAGACTGAGTTTGTATCTCTTGGGTTCCTAGTTCACTAGTTTGATTGCCTCTCCTGACAACAGAGCGTTCAATCCATGAGACCAGAGTCTTCGTGGTATAAGCTAGAATCAATTGGCAGTATTCTTGAGTTCCGGAAAGTCTAAACCTTGTCTGTGGTATTCCAAGTAGGATCTGGGATGGAATGACTGTGAAAAGCTTCAAATTCATGAATGTTGGGCATAGTGCTAGACGTAAAAGGATCACTGGATCCTATTCCAGCACAAGTGAAAATCGACGGATGATTCACCATGTATATGGACCTTTTTCACTGAAAGGATGGATGGTAGCCATTGACAACGGTGATCCACCAACATACAGCTTGCCATGGAAGGAGCCTTGTGTGCCTGAAGAAGAAGACAGTAGGAAAGTAGAGATTCAGAAGACAGAGCATCTCCAAAACTCCAACCCATTCTCCATTACTGCATAACAAGTATTTATTTCATGTTCTTTTATTTTTCGCAATTAAAACTAAGAACCATTATTGATATCCTGACTAAGAATAATAAGATAACCATAGCTTGCTTCAAGCCGGCAATCTCCGTGGGATCGACCCTTACTCACGTAAGGTATTACTTGGACGACCCAGTGCACTTGATGGTTAGTTGTGCGGAATATCAAAATTGTGTTTGTAATTTTCGTGCACCATTTGCCATGATGATGGGATGACTTCCAGGTCCCCAGTAACGGCGCCAATGTTCCAAGGATTACCTGAAACAGGGAGGTCGATCACAGACGAGATCTTCTGATTAGGTCAAGATAGTCGCGCCCGACTTGTTGGAGTGGAAGGTGCTGCTTATCCTCGTTTGCCAGAGGGTGGTGGTACCTGCAAGAGACTCTGATGCTTAAGTCAGTACGGGCTTTAGGCAGGTTTTTGTAGAATCGTAGTATGAGTTATACCTGGGTGCTCCAATATATTTATAGTAGTGTTGAGCGACCTCCCTTGAGATAAGTTTGTTATCTTATCTTATCTTTTGTATGTGAGATCATCTATCTTTTGGCCAATAGCCTTCTAGTAGGCAGTGAGTGGTGCACGAAATTGCAATCACACTTGCAATTTTGCATAACTAACCAGCAAGTGCACTGGGTCGTCCAAGTAATACCTTACGTAAGTAAGGGTTGATCCCATGGAGATTGTCGGCTTGAAGCAAGCTATGGTTACCTTGTAACTCTTAGTCAGGAGATTAATAATGAAAAGGGTTTTTGTTTGCAATATAATAGAAGAGCATGAAATAAAAGGTACTTGTGGTTCAATAATGGAGAATAGGTTGGAGTTTTGGATATGCTCTGTCATCTGAATCTCTGCTTTCCTACTATCTTCTTCTTCACGCACGCAAGGCTCCTTCCATGATAAGCTGTGTGTAGGGTGTCACCATTGTCAATGGCTACTTCCCATCCTCTCAATGAAAATGGTCCATGTGTGCTGTCATCGCACGGCTAATCATCTGTCGGTTCTCGATCATGTTGGAATAGAATCCAGTGATCCTTTTGTGTCTGTCACTACGCCCAACACTTGTGAGTTTGAAGCTCGTCATAGTCATCCCTTCCCAGATCCTACTCGGAATACCACAGACTAGATTTAGACTTTCTGGATCTCAAGAATGGCTGCCAATAATCCTAGCTTATATCACGAAGACTCTGGATGCATGAATTTGAACACTCTGTTGTCAGGAGAGGTACTCAAATTCGTGAACCAGGAACCCAAGAGATACACATTCAATCTAAGATAGAACGGAGGTGGTTATCAGGCACGCGTTCATAAGTTGAGAATGGTGATGAGTGTCACCGAGCATCACATTCATCATGTTTAAGTGCGAATGAATATCATAGAATGGAAACAAGCGTGATTGAATAGAAAATAGTGGTAATTGCATTAATCCATCGAGACACAACAGAGCTCCTCACACCCCCTGATGGTGTTTTTGTGGAAAAATGAATTTCCAACACACAAATCCAACCGGCAAGTATACCGGGTCGCATCAAGTAGTAATAACTCACTTAGAGTGAGGTCGATCCCACAGGGATTGATGGATCAAGCAACTTTAGTGGGTGATTAGTTTAGTCAAGCTAACATTGAAGTGAATTTGGATGATGTGTAGCCAACAGAAAGTAAATTGCAAGGAAATTAAAAGATGCAGAAAATAAAATTGCAGGAAACTTAAATAACAAGAAAGTAAAATAGCTGAAACTTAAATTGCAAGAAATATAAATTGCATCAAATGTAAAGGGGGCTGGGGTGCTAGCAATTAAATGAAAGCAGTAGATCCAAGCTTAGAACAATTGCAAGGAAATTAAATTGCAGGAAAAGTAAATTCAAGGTCACAGTAGCTTAAATGTAAATTGCAGAAGAACACAAGTGCAGGAAATTAAATTGGGAGCAATGAGATGCAAACAAAGAGACATAGATCATTTTTCAAGTCTCAAAGTGAAACTAACAATTTCAATGAAACAGTAAAAACAGAAGGAAAGCCAAGAGCTCAATTGCTCACTTGACCAAAACAGAAACAAAATTCAACTCAATTGTGAAACTCAGAAAAGAAATTCAAGATCTCACGGAATCAATGAGACTAGAGAACAAGTCTAGATCTCAAGCCCTTCCTTGATCAATT